>NC_067146.1:68344342-68674994 GCF_903995435.1 Acomys russatus | reverse complement strand
CCAGGTTTACCAAAAATGGCCCTAGTTCACCACTGTGGTTTCAGGACTAACAATGGCCTGGCCCTTTCTGTCCTCAAAGAGTGCTTACTCTGATGATTATTTACCCTAATGTAGAGTAGATCACTGTGAAGAGCAGGGTGTTAGGCCCCCTGTGACTGGGACTCCCGGGCTGAAATGTGTTTTGACTGGGTTTCTTAAAATTGATTTCATTATAAAAAAAAATAACCTTGCAAATTAATAAAAAAAAAAATCACACATCAAAATTAACCTCACTGGAAGATTATACAACTCAACGCAAGTCCTTTACTTATGAACTGCCCAGTGCCTCTACCTCTATTTATGTTGTGGTTGCAAATAACCCTGTATGCCGCACTGCTGACGTCTCTAGATTCGCCTGGGTTTGGGGGCCCTCTAAAACTCCTATATAAAGTAGAAACCAGCACCTGGCACTATAAAATGTTTGCATCCAACACAGACTGCTTGTTGTCATTGCCATCCTTGTAGTTGTGGTGTTTTGGAAATAAGTGTCACAACTGCAAATTAAAGGCACAAAACTCTGAAAATGAAAACCGTGATGATTGCATTGGCGATGCACCACATATTATTTTGGAACATCCGTTCTCCGTGAGCTACACAGCTTCGACACCAGACTGCCTCAGTCAAGACAAAACATAAGAGAGAATGGGCGTGTGGGTGGCAACCCATCTAGCCCGGCAGTTCTCAACCTTCCTAAGGCTGTGACCTTTTAATATAGCTCCTCATGTTGTGGTGACTCCCAACCATGAAATTATTTTCATTGCTACTCCACAACTGTAATGTTGCTGCTGTTGTGGATTGTAATGTAAACAGCGGATATTTCCAGTTGTCTTAAGGGATCCCTGTGAAAGGGTTGGTCAACCTCCAAACAGGTCCCACCCTACAGGTTGATCTAACCACGATCTATAGTTAATGTGAAACAACGAGGTTTGAGGAGGTGATGGCCCCAACAAGATGATGTCTAACTAACGAAACAGCTTGGCAGGCTTTGCTTAGATTGGATAGCTCTTGGGGTGGAAAGACAGCTCGGTCCTTAAAGTTCTTACTGTGCAAGTTTGAGAACTGCAGCTTGGGTGCCCAGAATTCACATAAATGCTGTGTGTGAGTAGGGGGCCTACCAATGAATCCATCCTCAAAGGGCGTGCAAGGCATCCTCAGAGAAAGGTAGCTAGCAAGACTAGCCATATCGGTGAGCTCGGGATTTAATTAAGAGACCCTGCCTCAGTGAGTAAGGCAGAAGGTGGAGGCTGATTCCCATTATCACCCTCAGCCCTCTCCGTGAACACATATGTGTACATATGCACGGGTGCACATGAACACACCCAGGAGGAAAATGGAAAAAGAAAAGAAAGAGAAAGCAAGTAACAGCTCTCAGCAACAGATTTTAAAATATTCTTTTTCTTTTCTTGCTATTCTTTTTTTTTTTCCTTTTTGTGGGTATATTCATAACTTGTCTTCAGAAAGCCCACCTCAGGAGAGAGGACTGCTTGCTCTGAAGCAGCTCTCTTGTCATCCTTTGTTGTTTTAAGCCCAGCCTAACCTGTGGCTATCTCTGCAGCCTTGCAGGATCATCAGAGCCTTTGATGGGGGAGAGTCGCGTGTCCTGCTGTCTTCCGGTAGGGAAATGTGCAGTGCATGAGCACGGCTCACCTGTTTCCAGTGGACACCTGGATTTCATCAAAAGGCAGGGCATAAGTGTCCTGGTCCCCTGGCTACCCTGCTTCCCGTGGCGGAAGATTGTCATAAGCCTACAGGTCTCATAGTAAAACACGACAGATCTGTGCTTCTCTGAGGGACGGAGTTTGCATCACTGTCAATAAAAGGTGGCTATTTAGGCTGTAAACAATGTATTTGAGGCTAAAATCATAGGCATTGTATCCAAAACTTGACATTCTAAAGTTTTTACCCACACTACGTTTAACATCCAGTGCAGGGGATGGAGGGACTATACGTGGCTTGAGAGCACTTGCTGCTCTTATGAAGGACCAGAGTTTGTTTCCCAGCACCCACACTGGGAGATTCACAACTACCTGTCACTCCAGTTCCTGGGGGTCTGGTACTCTCTTCTGGCCTCTATGGGCATTTGCACACGTGTGTCCTTGCACACGGAGCCACGCATATATGTGTGGCAGGGGAGAGATGAAGATGTCCTGGAGGTACACTTTGTCTCTCAATCTATCAGACTGTTGAAAACAGTGGGGCTCCAAGAAATGGAAAGTCTCCGATGAAATTCATGCTGGGAGAAAGAAACAGAGGGAACTCATTTCTCAGAAAGAGATTTCACAGAGTTCTAACAGCTTGTCAGATCACCTTATGAGAAGAAATTGTGACCAGGATAATAATGAACCATTGTTTGGTGGGACCACACCATGCTTCAGACTGCTTAGATGTGTGTACCATTGGCTTTCTATTTAAACTCTGACCTCTAGGACCCTGAAGACATGGGAGGGTTGCTGGAAAGCTTTGTCTCTCTTCCTAATGTGATTGCATCAAATAGATCTCCTTTTTATAGTCTCCAGTTTTAATTGCTTTACAAATGAAGACAGGAGGCTGGACCTGACTTGGAACATGGGCTGTGACTCTCCAACTTTGATAAACCATGGTAAAATACATATTTAAAAGAACCTTTTGTTTTATTGCTTTCTTTTATAGGAATCACTCAAGCATGCCTCTATACTGTATCCTGTTGTTTTTGTACCCGTAACAACCTACCAAGAATTAGCTCCAAATTGTTAGCTGGAGGGAGAAAATCTGGTTAGCAGAGCAGAATTTGATGTTACTGATGTCTAGATTTTTGGCTTTCTCTGATGGTTCATTGACCCGTAATCTTGGTCTTATGACAGTACTGCCAATGGGCTCATTTGGGTTAAAATAAGCAAACAGAAACACTGAAGCAGTGTGTCTCTATTCTTTTTTTTTTTTAAGATTTATTTATTTATCACATACACAGTGTTCTTCTTGCATGTACCCCTGCACATCAGAAGAGGGCACCAGATCCCATTATAGATGGTTATGAACCACCATGTGGTTGCTGGGAATTGAAATCAGGACCTCTGGAAGAGCAGACAATGCTCTTAACCACTGAGCCATCTCTCCAGCCCATGTCTCTGTTCTTAAGTCAAGTATGGGAAAAATGATTTTAAAATGTATACACGTGGAAAAAGATGGAAACCATAAAGGCATATTTTTTTATAACATCATTCCTGTCTCCTTTTATTACTTATCATTTCTGAGAATTTAATAGGAAACTGGGACAGAGGGGAGGACATCCTATTGGGACTCTAGATGGGAGAATAGCAAAGTAGAAGGATCCAGAGGGTCCTAGAAACCTACAAGAAGAACATATGATAGGCAGATTTGGGCCCAGGGGTCCTGCTCAAACTATGGCACCAGCCAAGGACAATACAGGCAGTAAACTTTAAACCCCTACCCAGATCTAGCCAATGGACAGGACATTCTCCACAGTTGAGTGGAGAGTGGGATATGACTTTCTCACGTACTCTGGTGCCTCATATTTGACCATGTCCTCTGGAGGGGGAGACCTGGTGGCACTGAGAGGAAGGACAGCAGGTTACCAAGAAGAGACTTGATACCCTATGAGCATATACAGGGGGAGGAAGTCCCCCTCAGCCACAGTCATAGGGGAGGGGAGTAAGGGGAAAATGGGAGGGAGGGAAGAATGGGAGGATACAAGGGATGGGATAACCATTGACATGTAACAAGAATAAATTAATAATAATAAAAAAAATAGTTCACCAAGACCTAGAAAGACAAGTGTCACATGCTTTCATTCATATGTGGAACTTAGCATCAAATCTTTAGATTTGTGTGTTTTAACATAGAGTACCTACAGAATACAGAAAAGTATAAAGTGACCATTGATGGGGAGGGGGAGGATCTTAGGTGAGGGGGACAGAAGAATACAGGTGATAAGAAGGGGAAAGAGGTGATAATGGGGAGTGAGGTTTAAGTGAGGAGAAAGAGGGGAGAGTGGTTTAGAGCACAGAGTGAGAAAAGAGATAACTAACACTAAGGGTGTTTGAAAAGGTCATGTGGAAATATCATTACGAAGCTTCTTAAATGTCTACATATCCATATATATTACACACTCATAAAGAATTTAATTGCAGCTATCCCATACAGCAGAGATGGTTGTCCCAGAAGCCACAGGCTTCCGGATGAAGAGGCAGCGTCAGGCATGGGATACCTCCCTTCCAGTAGTTAATCATGTGTGTCCTAGCTCAATCCCCAAAACAGTGTGAGCTATTGCTATTGCTTCTGGTTTCCCACCAGAAATCAATGGTAAGACATTACTGCTGAGGACATTATACAGACTTTGGTGACAAGACATGGAGAAATCAAGTTGGTACCAACCAGAAAGCTTTCTCTCTGATGACTAGCTTTCATAGAGGAAATTGGAAGGTGTCATATGGGGTACTGTGGAGGGATGAGTCACCAACAGCTGTGAAGCCTGTGAACTGTAGCAATGGCTAACTGTACAGGATATGTCCATAGGTGCAGTGCTGGCATAAACGCTGTGAGGGTTACCAGTCACTTTCTGACTGGATTTAAGGCTTACTCCACAGGGCAAAATGCATGCCTGGTACTATAAATATGACTAAGAACCTGGTTGTGGAGCTCAAAGGAGGACCCAGGGGTGCATGCACTACCATTATTTTGTTAAGTGGGCATAGTTGCAAACTGCCTTCTAAATTCATACATCTCCCACTACTTCCAGATGAGTGCAGCTTTCAGACCTCATGAGGGAAGTTTCTCTGTGCAATAGATGGCTAATGCAGAAATCCACACCCGGTCAAAGTGCAGAGAACAAGCCTCAGTGGAGTGCTCAGCCACAGATGGGACATATACGTCACACACCCTTCTCAAGGCTTAGGGGCCATCATGGAAGAAGGTGTGGAAAAATGGCACAAGCCAGAAGCCTGAAGGAAACCAAAGCAGAGCAGTGTCTTTTGGACATGACAGCTTGCTGTGCTCATGAACTCACAGCAGTTGTGGTTGCCAGCACCAGAACAAGCCAGTCAACATTCCAGCCCAGCATGGGGAGGGGCTGAGGAGTAGCCCCCCACCCCACCCAGCTGAGGAGCAACCACAAACCAATGGCTTCTGCAAAGGCAGAGTCAGTTTGTGGGCCCAGGTAGGTCAACCACACTCCAGTGGGTGGTCCCACATTCAGAAGTGTAAACTGTTGGGTTGTTTTTGTTCTGTTTTGTTTTGTTTTGTTTTTGTTTTTTTAAAGAGAGGCATTAATCAATCTGGGAGAGGTTGAGGAGCTGAGGTGGATCCAGTAGGAGTTGGGCTGAGGAGTAAAGATGAGTAAGGTCAAAATACACTGTATACGTGTGTGGAATTCTCAAAGAAGTAATAATATTATGGTTTGGTGTTTGTTTTAAAGCTTCCTTTAAAGGGCCCTTCAAGGTATGGTTAATACGCTGCTAACCAATTAGAGTTGGAGCTTGAGCAGTGGCCAAAGGTGGCAGAAGAAATGTCCTTGGCACAGATGCATTGACTGTTGGCTCATCCTAGGCAGTGGGAAGCCAACATCTCCTATTGGTGATAAAGGCACTTCGTGAGCACACCAGTGGTCACTGAATGGAATTCAATGGAAAGAAACTGCTTGGCAGAGGTACGGAGGTGGGGGTGGATGGGGAGTGGAGGGTTGGGGGGTGGCAGCAGAGCTTGTGCTTTCTACTGCTTCATGTTATGACCACCTCTGGTTAGTTTAAGGTTTAAAAAAAAAAAAAAAAAAAACTAAGCAAGACTCTATGTGGCATTTCATTCAAGTAGAAGATTTTCTGCTGGAAGGAACCTCAGAGATGAGCTCAGTTGAACCGCCGCAGCAGTTGGGAAATGGCTTGCATACGGTCAGAGCAAGAAAGAGAATGAACGGCGCAGCGGTTCACAGAGGTCTAAGGAGAAGGTAGAAAGCCTGCTGGAGCCCGAGACTGCTCAGTGCCCTGCGGTGACTGCTCTTGGAACTAGAATGGAGGTGCTGTAAGTTCATGAATGCTTTGTCATGTCCTGGGAAGAAGGCAGCATCGCACTCACCACACTTCGCCTCCTTCTGCCTCCTCTTCTACAGACTCAGTGTGTTTGTGGGGGGCGGGGGGAGTGGTGTATAGAGATGTCCCATTTAGAGCTGAGTTTCCAGTCTCTAATGCACAGCACTTTCACCCTTTATACATCTCTACATTGACTTCCATCCACAGCAAAAAAAACCCAAAATAAATAAATACAGAAACAAAAACAAATAAACAAAAAGCTTCTCTGACTGATTGAGAACAGCCCGTGTTTATGGATAGAATCACATTAGAAGGCACTTTGACCTCACAAAGACATGCACAGGATCAAGCCAGTCAGGATCCCAGCGTTGGTGAGGAAGGTGCTCTCTAGACCCCCACCCCTTACTGAGCAGCTATGGCAGTTGACAGCTGTGGGGTAGGGAGTGTGCTTTTTCTTGAGGGCATCCCCCACTGGTAGGCGTCCCATGCTCCAGTGGGTTGTCTCACAGCCATGCACATACAAGCAGCACTAATTTAACTTAGTAGGTTAAAGAAAAAAGACCTGAAGTTGACATGTTGGGGGGATATGGATGTGGGGGGGGGCAGCGATTCGAGGTGGGCAAGGGAGTGGAGACGATCATATTTTATTTTATATGTGTCTGAAATCCTCAGAGTAAATAAAATCATAATTTAAAAAGAGTGTAGTGTGAAGAAGCTCGTTAGAAAGGTATGGTGCATAACACGGTGGAAGAATTCTGGAGCCTCTGGCTACTGATAGCTCAGGAGACCTCTTTCAGTGGCTAGGCAAAACATGTGAAACCCCACAGCATCAAACACCAAGGCCCGTGGTCACTTCACTACTGCACGTAGGGAAGAGGTTCCATTAATTTATAAAGATAGTGGAGCTGAGCTAAAGATGAGAAAGCCCAGAGGACTTGCCAGCAGTGTAAAACAGATCTGCCAGCAAATCAAATAAGAAGGTCGCCTGCGTCGTGGGCTATACGATTGACATCACCTTTGCTCTTATCCCGTGATGTGCTGCCTTGCCACCAGCTCGATGGCAGCGTGGCCAATTGCAGAGGAAGCTTCAGTGCCTAAAAACTCAGTCATGGTATGCAAACATATGTTTGTTTTAATTCCAAGTGTGGGATATGGGGCTGCCCTAGCTTGTCCACAGCTGTTAGCTATGATTGCCTTGAGAGGGGCGCGATCTTTGCCAGCAGCAGGTGGTTTAATTCTGGGGACTCTGAGAGGATATAAATGTCAGAGCCCTAAGAGGAAAAGAACTCTGAGAAGGAAGAAGGCTGCTGCTCCCTGAGCTGTTGCTGCCTCACCTTCTGCTGTGTTTGCTGTTGCTGGTTTGCTGGACTGCTAGATATTCCGATGGCTAAGGTTGGTGTTGCCCCAAAGAACCTGACGACCCCAACCAGCCAGAAGTAGTAAAAAGACCTATGTCCCTTCTCCCAACTAACCTTTTTTCTCTCCTACTTAGTGTTGATGGGTTGGAAGGAAGGTAGAGATGTAAGAAATACAATTAAGTAGATAAAAGTTTTTCTACAAGTGGTGCCCACAGCTAGGCCTTGGAATGATGGAAAATGTTTGGGTTCTAATGCAGTAGAGGAGACAGCAGGGTATGAAGGAATGAATATACTGTTTTGGGATAAGAGCGAAAGGTTTACAATGGCTGCTGCCACTGGGTTCTCACCTGCTTTGCTCCTAGAGGAGATTTTCTGTTTTCTCTTGGTCTTCTTTCTGTATTCCATTTCAAAAAAAGGTTGGGAGAATGGTTGACCGATTGGAAAAGCTGAGAGTAGATATGGAGGGATATGAGAAACAAAATATGGCTAAAGTAGGAAAATCTGAAGTGTCACTCATTTCCCTCATTTTTTGAAAGGATTGCAGAGTTGGCTATACCATTAGAGACTCTGTGGGCAGAGATGGGAGCACTTGGGAAGTGAGCATCACCACTAGAAAGGGAAGAACAGAGGGTTCAGGCCTGGTAACTGAGAGCCCAAGCTTCCTGCAATTGCTGCCCTGCCCTGCTCATCACACTTTCAGTGTCAACTTCCCACAGGCCTTGTGTGGGTCAGGGACCCAAGAGGAGCAGAAAGCTGTACAGGGCAAAAGGGTTACAGAGAAACAGCCCATTTTGAGAGAAAGGGTAAATCGAGCTGACTGAACTGCCAGAGGAGCAGCCTAGGGTTACGAGTTTGCCAGAGTTAGCTTTCTCAGTTGCCGCCAAAAGCCTTAGATATCAAAATGCTCAGTGCTTCAATTGCGGTCTAAGTTTGGTCACTTGAAAAGAAGTTGTGACCAAGCTGCTAAAAACCTCAGAGGTCAAAATGGCTGGTGTGTTAAATTGGAGAAACATAGAACTTTCTACCAGAGAATCAACTGAGCTGCTTCTGGCAGCACTGGGTTCTGGGGAGGAATGTCTACGCTTCCTGGGGTTTGTAGATGGCTGTGGTCAAAGGAGTCGTTTACCTAGTGAATGCAGGCCCAAGGGGGACATATGACCTAACCTCTTGCCATTAGGAAGCAGCTTTGGAGTCCTAGCTCGAGGCTGAGCAACAGAGCCACTGCAGACAAGAGCGGCCGAGAGTTACCAGGTTATAGAAGAAACTATTGATCCAAAAGGTGTTTGGTTCGTTGATAATCTCCTTTTAAGAAAGCAACAACAAGTCTCATTCAATCAGAGAAAATGTCAGGGTTTTTTTTTTTTCAGACTGAAAGGGGAAAAGGTAATGGAAGTTTTGGTGTCTTTAAAAACTCAGTTATGCTATGTAAACACATTTTTGTTTTAATCCCACGTGTGAGATATGGGGCTGATTCAGCTTGTCCACAGAAGCAAACTATTTGCCTCATAAAGGCTCTGAGAAGGGGCTCTTTGCCAGCTGCAGATAGTTTAATTCTGAGGACTCTGGAAAGGGAATAAATGCCCGGGGGTGGGGGTGTGTAGTGGGAAAGAGGAGGGGGGAGGCACAGAGGGGAGGGGGAAGTTCTGAGAAAAAAAGGAAGAAGCCTGATGGCACTCGCCCATGGCTGCTCCTCGTTGCTGTTGATGCATTTTGACAAAAAGAAGTCGGAGACGTCCTGAAATGAAGAATGGACTTGCCCCAAGGCACCCAACAAGCCTAAACAGCAGGAAGTGGTCTAAGAGAGCTATGCCCCCTCCCCTCCCCACTAACCTTCTTTCCTACTTAGTGTTGCGGGGTTGGTAGGGAGAAAGAGTTATAAAAAGAACCCGGTTTAAAAAAAAAAAAAAAAAAAAAAAAAGTTCTTTAAAAAGCACCTACAGCCAACTGACCTCCAAACTGTAGGTCAATAGAAGCCTTCTTAACTGCCTGTGACATTGCAGAGTGCGTTACATGACAGATAGGAACAGCCCACTGCCCTGATCTATTTTCCTCTTCACGTAAGACTGCTAATGCAGGAGCCCCACTCTCATGACTTCACCTAACTGTAAGTACCTCACAACAGCCCCATCTGGTACCATCAACATATGAATGTAGAGATTAAATTCCCTACACATAAAATTTTGGGGATACATGCAAAAAACAAAAACAAAAAAAAAGGAAGGAAGGAAGAAAAGAAAAGAAAAGCATCCAGCAGCTGGGGCTGATCTTAGCAGAACATTGTAGAACTAGAACCAGTGATGGTTCTTGCCAGGCAGAGATCAGAGGTGCCATGTGCTTCGACCAGCCACCACAATACACACGAACAGAGTGATTGAAAAGACATTGGTTGATGTTTGTAAGCCTAGTAAGTTTAATTAGAATTACTTCGGTATTGCAATTGCATTAGAAAATAATTTGACAGTATTTACTCTGTCTGAGCATCTGGGCATCCAATTATCTAGCAAATCAAATTAAGTTTCGTGTGTGTGTGTGTGTGTGTGTGTGTGTGTGTGTGTGTGTGTGTGTGTGTGTGTGCATGAAACATGGGGTTTTAATGATTAGAATGCTCGTATGAGGCCCAAACTGGAAACAACCCAGATATCCGCTCATAGTTAAAAAAAAAAAAAAAAATGATGTGCTGTAGGGTGCAAGCGAAGGCCTGAGCAGGTGAAACTTGGAGAGACTGTGTATTGACATGAGCTGTCCATGCCAAGAACCAAGGCACTGGGCCCATGGGAATTTGGCAAAGCCTTTCCCTCCACGGGTCAGACTTGGACCCTGCAAAGCCTTCTTTCTTTGGTCCAGTTATGAGTGTTTACTAGTGTGTGCAAAAACAGGCAACTGCAGCTCTGGATGTTTCAACATGAGACTGTGCATCTACAGAGACCTCCTACTGAGACTAGCTGAAGTGCTGAGGTTCTCCTGTCCCAGCAGTAATGGGTGAGGGTCCATCGGAGTGCGCACAGCCCACCCGACCCCAGCTTTTCTGTCCCTGTGTCCGCACCTGTCCTTTCTCCATCCCTTCACAACCCCAGTCAGGTTCCTAGATCCAAGCTGTGCACACCATGGCAACGTACTGTGGGACATTAAATGAGTTTCTATTCAGAACGAAGTCTAACCAGAGCAGTGCCCTCCCAGGAACTTCATTCATCAGATACAAAAGCTGAGCTGAGCTGTTAGAAGTTGATTCTGTTTCTCTTTGGAGTGGAGTTTTGGTGAGGCTTGGGGACCCTTTGCAGTGTCAGGAATTCTCCATTTCTCGACCCAGGATTAGCTACCGTGGGGCATTCACTGTAGAAAATGTATCGTGCTATGTACTCTCATTTCTGTGTCTATGCTATACTTCCCTCCAGTGTTTTTTAATTTAAAACTAATTATCCCCCAGGAACCCACAGGCCCCTCCAACAAAGGAAGCAAGTGGGCTAACTGCAGATCTTTACCCTCTCCCTCAGCTCCTCCAAAACCAGTCCCCGCCTTATTCCCAGCCTCATCCTTGCTGCACCGTCGCCAGCGGCTCACACAGAGCTTCCTCCCCTAACTTTCTCTCCTCCACTAATTGCTTTATCCCAGTTTCCAATCAACGGGGCATTGCCTAGGAACTTGCAGGTCACTCTGGCCAGGGAAGTGGGTAGGCTAAATACAGATCTTTCACCTCTCCCTCCATCCCTCCAAGTCCACCCCCATGCCCTGCCCAGTCTCAGATCTGTAGCAGAGAAAGCATTGTGGTCTCTGACTCTCTGCCTCCATTCCCCAAGGACAAAGAGGATCCTGCTGGAATACCCTGTTTTCCTCCCTCCTGTGGACATACTCAACCCCTCTCTAGCCCGTCCGGATTCCTAAGCGTCAGCTACCGATATATAGAAACACACTTATCTGGAACCCCCCAGTGGCCACACCTATCAGGATCCCAAAAAAAATTATCTACCAGGCAACACACAGCCACCACACTCTTAAGAACCAGAGGCAAAACAGAAACCAAGGAACAAAACACGCATCCCACAAAGACAAGATCAGATATTAGCATCTACAATCACAATTTTCCTAAACCCACATGCCTAGATGCCAGCAGAGAAATGTCATTGATAATAGTCAGGACAGTATATGCCCACTCAATCTCAGCAATCCTACCACTAAGGCCCTGAGTACTGCAGCATGGCTGAAGCACAAGAAAACAGCCTTAAAATAGCTTTTGTGAATATTATATGTTCTTAAAGAGAAAATTAAGTCTCTTAATGAAATCACGAACAAAGTAGAAGAAAATAAACAAAAGAGTTTATGATCTGAAAATAGAAATAGAATAATTAAAGAACTCCAAACTGTGGGAAATCTGGAAATGAAAAGCTTAGGACCTGAAGCAGGAACGTCACTGGCAAGCCTCACTAACAGAACATGAGAGACGGAAGAGAGAATCCTGGGCATTGAAGACATGACTGAAGAAATGGATACCCTAATCAGAGAAAACGTTAAATCGAAAAGATTCCTCATGCAAGACATCCAGAAAATCTGGGATACTACAGAAGGACAAAAATCTATAAATAATAGGAATAGAGGGAGAAGAATAAATCTAGGTCAAAGGCACTGGAAATATTTTCAGCAAAATCATAAAAAAAAAATTATTTCCCTATCATAATGAAGGAGATGCCTACCAAAGTACAAGAAGCATACAGAACACCAAATAGACTGGACCAGAAAACAGATTCCTCTCAGCACATAATAAGCAAAACACTAAATATACAGAACAAAGAAAAATTATTATAAGCTGAAGGGAGAAAAAAAAAAAACCAAGTAGCATATAAAGGCAGACCTATTAGAATAACATCTGGCTTCTCAATAGAGACTCTAAAAGCCACAAAGGCCTGGACAGGTGTTCTACAAACTCTAAGAAACCACAGATGCTGGCTCAGACTACTATTCCTAGAAAAACTTCAAGTCACAGTAGAGGAGAAAATAAGACAGTCCATGACAGAGCCAATTAAGCAATGTCTTTCTACAATTCCAGTCCTCCAGAAGGCACTAGAATAGTGGTTCTCAAGCTTCCTAATGCTACGGCCCTTCAATACAGTTCCTCACATTGTTGTAACCCCCAGCCATAACATGATTTTTGTTGTTGCTTCATATCTGTAACTTTGCTACTGTTATGAATCATAATATAAATAGCTATGTTTCCCGATGGTCTTTTGGGGGTCGCAACGAACAGGTTGAGAACCATTGGAAGGAAAACTCAAACCCAAAGAGGTTAGCCACATGAATGAAAGCACAGAAATAATCACACACACACACACACACACACACACACACACCACCACCACCACCACCACCACCACCACCACAACAACAACAACAACAATGACAACAAAATAACAGGAACTACAGCACATCCCTCACTGATAGGTCTCAACACATTAGTGGTCTCAATTCCCAAATGAAAAAAGACACAGACTAACAAAACAGATGTGAAAACAGGATCCATCCTTCTGCTACATCCAAGAAACATACCTTCAAGGTACAGCTAGAATCAGATACTGGCCCTCACGCTCTTATCATAGGAGACTTCAATACCCCCACTCTCGTCAATACACAGGTTATCCAGACAAAAACCAAACAGAGAAATGCTGGTGCTAAAAGAGATTATAAACCAAATGAACCATCAAGGATAGACATCGCCTCAGGGTAAAAGAATGAAGAAAGGATATTCTAAGCAAATGGACCTAAGAAGCAGGGTGTAGCCATTTTAATATCTAACAAAATCTATTTCAAACCAATACTAATCAGAAGGGATGGGGAAGGACACTACATGCTTGTGAAAGGAAACATCCACCAAGAGAACGCCGCAGTTCTTAACATCTGTGCATCAAATATAAGGGTACTCGAGTTCATTTAAAAAATTAGAAAACAAAACATTTCTATAGCTAAAATCACATATTGGCCCTCACACACCTTAATACCCCACTCTCTCCAATAGACAGGTCATCCAGACGTAACCTAAACAGAGAAATGCTGTAGCTAATTGACATTATTTTAAAAATGTACCTAACAGATATTTACAGATCGTTTCATCCAAACACAAAAGAATATACCTTTTTCCCAGCACCTCATGGAACTTTCTCCAAAAGTGACCACATACAGGGACACAAAGCAAGTCTCAACAGATACAAGAAACAACACGGTACATCCTATTAGACCACCAGATTAATCAACAACAGATGTTATCAACAACAGAAGCAACAGAAAGCTTATAGATTCAGGAAAGCTGAGTAACTCACTATTGAAAGAAAATGGGTGAAGACAGAAACCAAGAAGGAAATTAAAGGCTTTCTAATTGTGTGAAAATGAATACACAACACATAGAACATACCCAAACTAATGGGACACAATGTAAATGGTTCTAAGGGGAAACTTCATAGAACTAAGTTGGGGAGACCTCATACTTAACAGCACACCTGAAAGCTTAAAAATGAGGGGGGCACACACACACACACACGTACACACAGAAAGACAGAGAGACAGAGAGAGGAGAGAGACAGAGACACACACAGACAGACAGAGAGACACACACACACAGAGAGACAGAGAGAGTGAGAGAGAGAGAGAGAGAGAGAGAGAGAGAGAGAGAGAGAGAGAGAGAGAGAGAGAGAGACAGATAGAGTGAGAGAGAGAGAGAGAGAAAGACAGAGACAGAGAGACAGAGATACCCAGAGAGAAATCACATCCAAAAGGAGTAGATGGCACAAATAATAAAAGTCAGGGATAAAATCAATAAAATAGAAACAAAAATAATTACAAAGAACCAATGAAGCAGAGGATTGATTCTTTGAGAAAATCAGTAAGACTGACAAGCCTTGATCCAAATCAACTAAACGGGAGAAAGAGAGAGAGACTATCTAAAATAACAAAATCAGAAATGACAAGGGCCACATAACAACAGACACAGAGGAACTCTAGAGAATAATAAGGACTACTTTTAAAACCTGTACTCCACCAAATGGGAAAATCAAAAGTAAATGGATATATTCCTCAATACATACCACTTACCAAAGTAAAATCAAGATCAGATAAGCAATATAAACAGGCCTTTAACCCCTAATAAAATAGAAGCAGCAATTAAAATCTTCCAAACAAAAAATGTCCAGTGCCAGATGGTTTTAGCGCCGAATTTTACCAGACTTTCAAAGAAGCGTTAATGCCAAGACTCAAATTACTCCACAAAATATAAACAGGAGGAGCATTGCCCAAATCCCTTCATAAGGTCACAATTTCCCTGATCCTAAAACCACATAAAGACTCAACACAAAAGGAAAATTACAGACTAATTTCCCTTACAAAAATGGAGGCAAAAATTCTCAATAAAATACTTGCAAACCTAAGCCAAGAAGAACACAGTGGTGTTGGTGTTGGTGTTGGTGTTGGTGGCACACACTTATAATGAGGCAGAGGTAAGCAGGTCTCTGTGAGTTCAAGTCCACCTTTGTCTACAAAGCTAGCCCAAGACAGCCAGGGTTACACGGAGAAACCCTGTCTGAATGCCATGATTAAGTATGGTCCATCACAAAGGTGTAGGCATGCTTCAACAGGCCATCCAACCAAAGCCAACCTACAGAGTCAATGTAATCCCAATGAACAATTCCAACACAATTCTTCCCAGATCTTGGAAGAACTATTTTCAGCTTCGTATGAAAACATGAAATATCCAGGATAACTAAACCAATCATGAATAATAAAAGAACTGCTGGAGGCGTCACCATTCTAGATTTCAAGTTGTACTACAGAGATATAGTAATAAAAGCAGTACAGTATTAGCATAAAAACAGACATAACAATCAAATTGAAGACCCAGGCATAAATCCACACACCTATGGACACCTGATTTTTTTTTTTTTTATATAAAGAAACCAGAGAAACACACACACTGGAAACAAAGACAACATCTTTAACAAATGGTGCTGGCCCAACTGCATGTCTGTATGTAGAAGAACGCAAATAGATCCAGCCCCATTACCCTACATAAAACAACTCCAGTTGGATCAAAGACCTCAGCATAAACCTAGATACACTGAATCTGAAGGAAAAGAGAGTAGGGAATAGCCTTGAACTCCTTGGCACAGGAGACTTCCTGAACAAAACATCATTAGTGCAGAGCACTATGATCAAACATTTGTAAATGGGACCTCCACGAAACGGAGACTCTTCTGCATGGCAAAGGACGCCATCATTCTGACAAAGTGGCAGGGTACAGAGTAGAAACCAGATTGTTACCAACTACATATCCGGCTAATATCCAAGGTATATAAAGAACTAAATAAAACCATCCAAAAACAAACAAACAAAAAAACTGTAGATATGAAGAAATCAAATAACCCAATTTTTTAAATGGGGGGGAAAAGATTTAAACATAACATTTCCAAAAGATGAAACTCAAATGGCTGAGAAACACTTGAAGAAGTGTTCAACATCCTTAGGCATCAGGGAAATGCAAATCAAAATCACTTTGTGATTCCCTCTTACACCAGTCAGAATGGCGAAGATCAATAAGGCAAACGACACCTCATGCTGGCGAAGCTGTGGGATAAGGGGAACACTCATCTATTGATGCTGGGAGTGTGACTTGTCCAGCCACTTAGAAAATCAGCGAGGTAGTTCTTTAGGAGTATGGCAATCAATCTTCCTTAAGACCCAGCTACACCACTCTTGTACATATACCCGAAAGGATGCTTCACTTTACCACAGGGACACTTGCTTAACCATGTCCATTGCTGCTCTTATGCATAATAGCCAGATATTAGAAGCAACTTAGATGTCCCTCAAGAGGAGGATGGATAAAGCAAATGCACTACATTTATACAATGGAGTATTACTCAGCTGTTTAAAAAACGAAAGCATGAATTTTTCAGGTAAATGGATGTGGCTGGAAGAAACCATCTTGAGTGAGGTATCACAGACTCAGAAAGGCAAATATGGCATGTATTCAATTATATGTGATATTAACTCTTAACTCAATGATAACCAAATTACCACGCATAAACTCACAGAGGTTAAGAGGTTAGGTATAGAGTAAGGGGTGGAGGTGGGCCAGGGAGGGCGCAGATCTCATTAGAAAAGAGAAATAGAATATATATGGATGGATGTGGGGCTGGAATGGGATGATTAAATGGGAAAGCGAAAGGAAGATGGGGACAAGGAGAGGAATATGGGGAGAGACAACTAAAATTAAGGGGCATTTGGGGACTCTATGGAAACCTAATACAGTGGAAGCGTCATGAAATATATACATATATGAAGGTGATCTAAATGAAATTGCCAAAAAACGGGTAAGACAGAGCTATCTCATGTGACCAAATAAAGATTCCTGAGATGGAATTGGCTTACATCTAAATGAGTTGCTAGCCGAAGGGGCCTCATGGGAACCTCCAAACAACCCACATTGTTGTCAAGATACTTGGTTGCTCTCCACAAACTGACAGCAGGGCTTCTTTGCTAAAGATGACACTACACAACTTATTAAACATGGAGGGGTTGAGCTGGTGCCTACACAGAGCCTTTACCCTTACATTCCAGCATCTTTGGTATAGAAAGGTACTGTCTACCAACAGAGAAGGGAAACACCAACCCATCCACAAACTCTTTGGTCTGTAATGGTGACTTTCCTATAAAATATGCTAGGGCAATAGTGGCACAAACCTTGTGGGAGTAACCAACCAATATCTGATTTGACTTATGAACTGTAACCCATACCCGACAATGCTTGGGTGACCAAAAATCTAAGACCAGCTAGTTCAGGGGCCTGGGGTGGGGAGGTGGAACTAATTGTAGGCAATATTTGTTAGAAAATACACTGTGAAAGTAGTGGTGGTGACCACAATATCAGAAAGGACAATTTCATGGCATAAAGTACTGTGAGAATCAAAGATGGCTTCTTTAAATAAATAAAGGGCCAGTGTACCATGAAGGTCATCAGCTGACCCATGCCTCGGGCAAGCTAGCATCAAATTACATTGAATACATACTTATTTAAAAGGGAAATGCTTACCATTTAAGGTACATACCAAGCATATGCCACTTAAATGTCCCATTATAAACAGAGATGTTTTGGAGGCAGAGCCCATGGAAGCTGGGATAAACCCTTCATTAAGGCAAACGGCACAACTGCCACCCTCTTTGTCAGTAGTCCTATAGCCTAATGTGGTGTTGCTACTTGTAAGATTAGCCATCAACTTAATGGCAGATCCAAATTACGAACCTTTCCTAGAGAAAAGATGATCTTGCCTTACAGCATATGTTACACTGGAGATTGCAGGCGACACTGCAGAGATATAGGCGTCTCAGATGGGCCAGGGTGCGATGAGATGGTTCTGAGATTGTGGCAGTTCTGACTCCTACTAAAGCTAGTGAGAAACTGTAAAATTGTAAAATACAAGATGCTTGTTCGCTTGTCCAGCCTTGCTCGCCTCTCCCAGTTCTCGTTAATGCTAACTTCAAAAGTTCCACCCTAGTTCCCAGAATAGTTACATGTAAGTTTCCATATATCAGATGTCCCCAATGGCTTTCAGTAACCGCACTAGAGACCCACACCCAAGCCCCCACAAAGAGCTTCCCAATGCCAGATGTCCTAATGTCCATATGGTCTAACTTGATAAGCAACCCCACCTGCTTTGTGGTTTTAGCCTTTAAAAACTAGCCTGTAACAGCTACTTGGGGTCCTTCACCTCCCGAGTGCTGAGGGACCCTGACACATCAACAATTGGGACTTCTGATGTGTCAGTAATAAATTTTACCTATACCTCCAGCCTGTGTGACTTGAGTGGTCTCTTGTGACAACCCCCTTCCTGAATTGGACTCCAGGGTCCAACACTAGCTGCCCCTGGCCTTGGTCCATGTATGTGTGTGTACTTAAAGTCTTGCTGCCTTCTAACCTTGGTCATCTCCTCATGTCCAATATTACATAGCAGGGTCATAGTCCTATGGAGACTCTCTGGTCTCTGAGCTTCCCACAAACACCTAGTGTTGGAATCTTCTTGGGCCTGTCAGCCCTCCCCCACACCATGTGAAAGAAAACTGGGGAGACTCAGAGAACAGCAGTGCCTGTGTTTGTGTGGGCACTTAGCCTAATTTTCTTGCGCTGTCTGGGAAAGGAAATCTGGAAGGTTCCACCTACACAAATTCACAACTTTGTTTATTTTCCTTTCAAGTCTCTTTCTGAGGCCAAGAGTTGGCGAGATGAATAGCCCATTTATGACCCTGGGTTGGGACATCGCCGTCTGTCATTACGCAACGCAACGTGTTCTTATGTGTGAACTTGGGTGCTAAGTGAAAGTGCTCCAAGGAGGAGGCAGGAGAAAATGACACAAACAACCACAGGGAATGAGCTGCCTGGTTTGAAGACTGACTTAAAAGGTGACTGGGTTGTAGTAGACTGGACCGTGTGTCCCAATGGAGGTACACCCAGGATGCCCTTGATAAAGCAGACAGTGTAAACCACTTGGCGTTTCATGTGAGGCGTTTGCCCTCCCTTGCTGTGGTAAAGACCTCATCTAAAAGCAACTTGGGGAAGTTTACTTCATCTTACAACTCTCAGGATACATTGCCTCACTGAGAGAGTCAAGGCAGGAAGGAAAGCAGAGGGTATGGAGGAACACAGTTCACTGGTTTGCACCTCCTGCTTTGCTCCCCTTGCTTTCTTACACATCCCAGAACCACCTGCTCAGGCGTGGTGCCACACTCGCTTCCTTCATCCATCCATCCATCCATCCATCCTTCCACATCCATCATCAACCAAGAACACTTAGCTACAGACTAATCTGATGGAGGTATTTCCTCAATTTTGGCTCCTCTTCCTAGGTGACTCTAAGCTTATGTTAGGTTGACAAAGACAACTTGGAGCCACTATGGGTCAAGGACAGAAGAGGACACACAGGGACCAGTCAAGGAGGCCAGGGGCTCAGCAAAGCCTGAATGTCTGTTCTCGGTGTGGGGAAAGGGCAAAGCCATGCTACGGAACACACTAAGATGGGGAACAGGCCAGTAGACCCAGTCTTTGGAGCCCAGCCTGACAGATAAATGGAGAGGGTGGGCTGGGTGGGACCAGGATAGAAGTGGGGAGGTCACCACACAAGGACCATGACACTTGTGAGGCATAAGGGCTCTTGAGTGCTGCTGCCAAGACTTGAGTTTACTAGCACTTTGCTGGCTCCTGTTTAACCAGACAGGAGCCAACCAAGGTACCAAGTAGCCTAGTAGCTGTTGTCCCTCCTAACAACTGGTCCACTCGCAGGGTTGTTTTTATTGTTGTTGTTGTTTTGGTTTGGTTTGGTTCTTTTGGAATTTCTTGACTCCAGTAATTCACCGATTCTTCTTTGTTTCATTGCTTGTAAACTCCAACGCAAATAAATCTCTGATTGGCCTTCGTCAAGCTGAGTTTTCATAGAGCCTTGCATGAACTTGCTATGTTTTATGTCCCTACCTGTTCTCACCTGGCCTTATCACTCTCAGCCGCTTTCGTTTTATGTAATTTCTTGTACTACTTGGAGCTTTAAATATTTTGACACAAAGGACGGTTGTTCATGAATGGTGTCTAAGTGGCTTTTAATAAATGTGTTCTATAAAACATGGCTTGCCTTCCAGTATCAGCTTTGTAATTCACAGAAGGACCTTTATCAACAAGATCAACAATTGTACAACTAACAAAACGGGAGCTCGAAGCTTCCAAGTTCCCGCTCTAGCAGTTGCTTCAGCTTCCAGCAGGCTGCTTAGGGCTGTGCTCAGGCAAGCGCCTCTAGTTCCTGAGTCCAGGAACAAGGGAAGTATTGCAAATTCCACCACAGCGTTTAAAATGTGCTCTTTAGATGACTGTACCATTGAAAATGTTTGAAAGTCCTAAATCACAAAATACATTATTATAACATCTCCTAACCCCAGGTATGTTTATTTCAGATGGGCATATGTTTGGCTTCCTTTTATATCTGTTTATTTTGCTTATGATTGTTTTAGTGCAAAAGAAAGGTAAATTCGTGCTAGAAAATGAATGGATGATAAATTCAAAAGTAAAAGCGTCCATTCTCCTGGCACCCTCATCTCAGTCCCCAAAGACTGTGATGTTAGCAGTTTGGCATCCACTCTTCCAGAATGGTCTATATGCGTGCAAGCACAAATAGCTGTGTGCACAAGTGTCTAAGCAGAGCACATCACCAAGCGAAGCTTTCTATTTTAAACAAACCTCCTGTGTTTCGCCCCATTAGCCATCCAGCTCGTGTTTTCAGGATTTGCTCCTATCGTCATAGGAGAAGAGAGCAGCCTGGGGCTTTCAGCCTCCTGCTCAGCACTACCAATTACCACCAATTTGGTGTCCCTGAGTTCTACATTCCAAATTGAAATCCTAACACACCTGGTGAGTGAATCAGAATTTATGGACAGCCATGAACTAATGAGGACAAGAATGATTTAACCTCACTGGTTACACACTGGTGGCTTCGGGTCTCAGTAGGACTATGCACTTGCCAACTTTGCTTGCCAACTTCTCAGAGATCCAGGGAGTTGGTTGCTTGTTTTCCTTACCACATTACATTTGGGTGAAATGTGTAAATACACACAATGACCACCAGAGGGCGCCAACCACGCAGCATGCTCCTATATAAGCCCTCCAGGATTGATAACTGCTTGGCTCCTAGCTTGAATGTGTGCCCCCATTGGATGGTACTTAAAATAAATCTACCATAAATTTTAAAAGAAACATGAACGTAAAGCACTTTAAAAATTTTAAAGCAAAGAATTATAGTAGACAGACAGTATAGACAGATTATAGATAGCTGATAAGTAGACAGAAAGACAAATAGAGATTTATCAATTGACTTATTGGGGGACAGGGCCTTGCCATGTAGCCCAGGCTGGCCTTTGAATTCACAATGCCTCAACTCCCTCAACCACATACCAGAATTAAAGGTTTGTGTCACCATGGTTAGCTGTTATTTTGTTGTCATTCACAGTCCCTCCCTCTTTTTTTTTTTTTTTCTAAAATAGAAATTAAAAGACAGAGACCCACCATTTGCTGTGATGATCTTCCAGCCTTTGCTCTGCTCTTTACACTTTTGAAATCACCATCTTTCCAAAGTCCCTCTGCTTGGTGTTGCCTTATTGGCTTCCCGAATAGGCAGCTCAACACAAGTTTTTTTTTTATTTTTAAGGTCTCTGTCATTTTGACAAGTTCACGTATGTACAGTGATATATGATTCCATCGACTCCATCCAGCCCGCCCCCCAAGACTCCACTGGTGAAGACACTATACATTTTGGCTACAGGACATAGAAAAATTAACCTCAAACTGATTGGAGAACTTCATCCTTGCTGGGTCGCTCTCACAGAGGGCCTGGAGGTGCTGCACATTTTCCTGGTAGAGAAAGTGCTGGGCCTTGCATCCTGCAACACTGACCTGCCCAGGCAATGTTGTCCAACTCTTACAATAGTGCACATGACTGTTGTAAAGGAACAAACCACTTTGACTGCTTTTCAAACCTTCTCCACGGGAGGAACTTTCACGCCCGGTGCTATAGTCCTGGTTAACAGCCTGGGAGGTCACATGCTATATTTACCAAACGGTTGGGCTGTCACATGGTTGACCTCTAAATGTTTGTTTACATCCATTGTCCAGGCCGCTGTCAACCTTGGCTAACGAGGCTTCTTTTCAAAGTGGGCAACAGGCAGTGGAGTGATGCCGGACTAGTCAAAGCCAAGAACGTGAGACTAAGTGCTCAGCCCCAAACAGGACAACAGTCTTAGCCACACCGTCTGCACCATGAAGACTCAAGCTAACACTGCGGAAGAGCTACAGGACTGGGGTGGGGTGCTGTCAAGGGCTGTTCTCTGGGTGTGACATGACCTTACAGCAGCTGTGGCTGTCCACGTAAGACCTGCATGGTAAATATCAAGCCAGCAAGTATGCAGGTGTGGACGGGCTGGACGACCCTTTGATCAGGCCTTTTCATCAATTGACAGCTACTGGGCTAGAGAAAACCATGGACCTTTGAGGACGTGGCCACTGGTGAGTTTCACGTGCCCCATACTCTTGCACTTTAGTATTCTTATTTTTGAAAAAAAAAAATGCATTAAAATATGTTCTTCTTAATAAAAGCTAAGTGTGAATTCAGGGTATTTTTTTTTTTTCCTCAAGGGATTAGAAAGGACACCTCGGGGAAAAAAGTAGATTTTCTTCTCTACCATCAGTGTAGAGGCAGACCTGACGTCTAAATTTCCAGTTACTCACAGAATTCAAGTACGTCCACTTCAGGCATGAAGGGGCACTTCCAATAGCATCCGCAAACTCAGGGATTGGTTTGTGGAGGGGAATCCATTACATTTCATTCAGCTCAAATCATTTCCACATATTTTTGTAGGTGAATATAAAGAAAACACGTTTTATGGATACATAGGGTAGATTTTCTGATGTTTATTTACAAATACTGCACCATTAAAAATTCAAAGAAAAGGCGGATGTGATGGGAAAAGGCCTCTGCAATCCTACATTCTAAAGGCTGCAGCAGGAGACTGTTGAGTCCAAGGAAATCTGGGCCACACAGTGAGACCTTTGTCTCAAAAAACAAAGGGTAGCTAAGGTATCATTCAGATAAGGAGAGCTTTCCTGGTATCCCCAGGGCCTGATTCTTGACCCCAGCACCACAATGGGTACATTGATAGGCAAACTAACAATTCAAAAGCCAGAGAGGAGTGGAGAGCAATACACCTTAAGCCCACACGGTGGCAGTATTTCATCGCAGTTAGAGAACCGCTTTAGTTTCTGGGCTTCCTTTGCCTTTCTGTAGAAGAGGACCCTAAAGCTGTGGTTTTCCCCTGTGTTGACCTAATTTGAATGTAGGAGAGTTGAACGTTTAGAGCTGGTTTGTATACTTGAAAACACCGAAGTACAAGTGTGTGGAGTATGAGCGAGCAGCTGCTGAGAGTCGGGCGTTTGAGAAATCACACAGAAAGGATCCCAGACACTGACATCGCTGATGCCTTTTACAGCAATGCTGGGCACATTTGGATGTACAGAGTGTCTCTTCTCCTCTTCATATATCTTCCCTGGTCCCAGTGTTTACTCTAATCATTTTCAGCTAAAGAATCTGAAACCTCCCTCTGACTTGCCTTAATGCCAGCCCTCTGTGCGCGGAGACATATGTACCCACCCCCCACCCCCCACCAAGACTTGAGAGAAAGAGTCACTCCAAGCTGGATGTGGTGGCACACACCTTTAATCCCAGCATTTGGGAGGCAGAGGCAGGTAGATCTCTGTGAGTTCAAGGCCAGCCTGGTCTACAAAGAAAGTTACATGACAGCCAGGGCTGTTACACAGAGAAACCTTGTCTGGAATAACCAGAAGAAGAAAAAGAAGAGGAGGGGAGGGGGAGGGAGGGAGGAGGAGGGAGGGAAGGAAGGAAGGAAGGAAGGAAGGAAGGAAGGAAGGAAGGACGCAAAGAAGGAAGGAAGGAAGTCACTCCAGCAGGCACCTTACCCAGCCATGTTGGCAGTCTGGTCTTTGAGTTCACCCACACCTGCAGAATGCTAAGGTTGAAGTCTAAGCTTTTTCACTCATTCTCCACTGACTAGAGCAGACAAGCATCTAAGGGGCAGACAAGCATCACAGGGAAGTCCGTTACCACCATCACCACCACCAAATCCCCAAGGTACCCATTTCCCATTGCAGAACCATAAGATGGTGTATTATCCGCACCCATCAGCCATGGAGCTGAAACATGCAGCATGCATCCAGTCTCTGATGACAGAGAAACTGCAGGAAACAAGCTCCCTTGTACTCTCACTTGTTATTCACGGGGAAGGCAATGTAAAATACAATTACATTGTGATGAATTGAATCTGACAGACAGCAGAAAAGGCAAGCTAGAGAACATTAGCCAGAGAATGGGTTTTTCAATGATATTCCATGTCTCTTACAGTCAGTGCTGCAAGGGGACAGGGCATGACGCAAGTGTAAAGACACACACACACAACTTTCACGACAAACTTTATGTGTATATATGCAAGGCATCTCTTTAAGTCATATAAGCTTTAGGGTTCAGAACTGAGGTCTGCCTAACCAGTGTCTTTACCTCTTGTTAAATGTTTTGCCCTCAGTGCTGAGAAAGCTGTAAGGATTCCTCATTCATCTTGAAGCTATCACGTAAGGCATCATGCCTGGAGCATCGTGTTCCTGGAAGAGGAGAGGGAGCAAAAATAAGCAAGGAAGGAGAAGAGGCAGGATCATGTGATTACACTTAGACTTGGTTACAAGTTCACCCCATGAAATGAGACAGGGAATTCACACAAGGCCCTCTCTTTGGAGGGCAACCTTTGAGATGGGGAATGGCTCAGCAGTTCCAGGGTTCATCTCTACGGTGCGTGGGGGGGGGGGTCTCTCTGAGCAGGTGGTGTGGCTTTTACTCCTCTGGCACACTGTGCACAGCTCTACAAGACCACTCAATAAGACAGCAAAGCCCCGCCCCCCACTGCCATGGAAATTGAGAGGGCAAAGGCAAGGTCTAGACATTGTTTCTGTGGAGTGTTTGTTTGCTTGTTTTAACAATCTTTTAACACAACCGTCTATTATATTAGGCAGAAGCGAACAATCATTATTTTTGGCTCATCCTGCTTCTCTAGTAAGAATCTGCTGAAGTTCTGGGAAGAGTAAGAAATGATGGCAAATGGGTATCAAGTATCAGATCGATGGATGAGTTCTAGTGAGCTCTGCAGAGTAGGACGGCTGTAGACTATAAACACAACACACTACTTTAAAGTAGCCCAATGGGGGCCTGGGCAGTAGCTCAGTCAGAAAATGCGGGCTTTGAAAGCTCGGTGGTCTGAGTTAGATCCCCAGACCTCATAAAAAGGCTGGGTGTAGTGGTGCACACAGGCCAGACCAGTCATGAGGACATGTACACAGAAGCCTGCTGGCCAGCAAGTCTAACCTAATTGTTCAACTTGAGGCCAATGATGGATGTGTCATAAAGAAAGCAGACATGCCCTCTAGCCTACACACACACTCTCACACACAGGTGCACCCTCCCCCATCCCCCACACATAGATAGAGAATAAAGAATTTGCAAAGTTTTCACCACATAGAAATAGTAAACATTTGAGGAAACAGGTAAATTCCCCCAGTTTGACCATCATCAAGTTGTACAAGATGTATCTATGGATTAAAATATCATGTTTACTCACAAGTAACATATTTTGTAAAGAAACCAATTCTAGCCAGAAGCAGTGGTGCATGAATGTAATCCCAGTGCTCTGGAAAGCAGAGGCAGGCAGATTTCTGTGAGTTCAAGGCCAACCTGGTCTACAAAGTGAGTCCAGGACAGCCAAGGCTACACAGAGAAATTCTGTCTCGAAAAACCAAAAAGAAGGAGGAAGAGGAGAAGGAGGAGAAGGAGGAGGAGGAAGAAGAAGAAGAAGAAGAGAGAGAGAGAGACCAATTTAATAATTTGTTTAATAATTTGTTAATAACAATATCCACCATGATTTCCCTCCCCAGATCTTTAGGTCTGCTTGTGTCTCTAGAGTTTCTGATGCGATTTAGACCTTTAAGATGTCTCATGGCAGTGCCCCGTGAGGGAGACTTCACCCATAGGCAGGGCTGGTCATTCACCTTGACCATCTCATCATGTGTGTCTATAGACAGTGTTTTTATACTGGGAAAGAATCTATTACCAGACTTGGGGAGTTCAGACTCATGTCAGCCTTAGACCTTAGAGTCATATCAATTAAAACTCACAAGTAAAAACAGACAAACAATGAATGAATGAATGAATCTCAGCAAAATGAACCATGAGAAACTATCATACTGAAAGCCTTGGTCCTTTCCATTTCTGAAGTGTCCAATGGCTATACAATGTGGCGTAAAAGCTACACAGGCTGAGAAATGGAGCGTGGGGCAGAAAGGTTTTTGATCTGTGGCGCAGCATTAAGGGAACGTTCGGATTTATGAAACAGAAGAAGAGCTACTTATCCCTTGAAGCCCACAGTCTAGAGGCACCCAGTCCAAACTCATGCTCACAGGCCTGCCTTGAGCAGGTTCTAGGTGGCTGTTATCACATCGGACATACTCACGCCCTTCACCCACCCGTCACCCCACATCAAGCCTTTATTTCCTGTCCTGCTTCAGAGGGGTGGGTTGGCAGATCTGCTTCTATCGCTCAGTTACTTGAATTTCTCTCATCTAGAATTAAGCTTTTAAATTAGTTTAATTAGTTGCTAAAAGAAATTCAGGCTCACACACCTTAAGTGAAAATTTGCTTCCTGTAAGTAGAATTCAACACACGTGCTCAAAGGTAGCCCAGCATAAGGGACGCTAGAGTATCGTCCAATGACCGTGGCCACCGTTGGCTCAGCTCCTGGCTATTCCAGAAGTTAAGTGGGCTTGCTCAAGCTCTTCTGGTGACAAACACAAGCATCTGTAGCACTATCCCTGTCAGCTGGGGTTTAGTAGACGGTGGCATGGTAAGGAGAATAAGGTGGCATCGGCCAAAGAGCTTTGTAGCGAAGCCACCTGGCGAAGAATTATCAGAGCACCATCTTCCTGTGGCTAGAGGAATTGCATCTGGTCTCTGTGAGCAACGGTCTTCTTAGTTTTATGACATGCTGCTTGACTGACAGATCTTTTTTTAGCCACGAGATCCTTTCTGTTTAAAGGGGGTAGCTTCGCACAAGCAGGTAACGGTGGAGCTGTGGGCCTCAGGAAGGAAAGGACAAGGCTCCAGGGGGGTTCTGCACAGCCTGAAGGAGATGCTCAGCCAGGCTCCCTGAGAGGGTTGCCTTCTTCATTCTTAAAAACCCATAGCATCTCCCGTGCACTGAGGCCGAGTGGCCGCTGCGGGGCGGCATGGAGCAGAGCACGAAGCTGATCCTGCAGGGAAGCCGCTGGCATGGTGCCTGCTATAGCTGAAATGCAATCAGGGATTCTCCGTGTACTCCCCAAGCTCTCTTTTTCATAGCCACGCCCCACCATGTCAAATATTAATCGAGTGGTAAGACACCCAGGGAAGCTAGCCTTCTTTTTCTCTTTTTTTCTTTTTGGGTCTCGAGATTCTACCTTCTAACATAGGAGGCTTGAGAGACTACAAGTATTGATCCATATCAGAACCCGTGAATTTCTAGAACCTCTCCTTGCTCAGAAGCCCAAAGTAAAAAACTAAAAATAGTAGGTTAAAAAAAAAAAAAAGTAGGTCTCAACCAGGAGATTTTACCCCTAGGGACCGACAGTGTATAGAGGAACCTTTTGGATGTTTCAGATAAGTGAGAGAGGTGTAGACACCAGTATCCAAGGGACAGGAAACCAGGATGCCACTCAGAATTCTGTAATGTGCAGAACAGGGTTCCTAGCAAGACCAAGTCTTCCAAGACATCGCTGAGAAAGCGGCACCAAACACTGAGGACCTTTGGTTCCCCCCAGGGCCTTGGTAGCCCCTTCTGCCCTAATCAGCTGAGCTCCTGTGAGTTCATTCCCAAAAAGACCTGCTCCGGGGCCATGAGAATACATGCCTGGCAGTCCAGCCCATCTCCTTGGTAGTTTGGGAGACCTGTCCCTGCCACTTTCTGCCAGCCAAGTCCCACAGCCTGATCACTCAGGAGCCAAGGTATAGATAGTCTGGGGCAGTGCTTTTTCTTCTAAGCACTTGGGTTGGAGACTTGCTTCTACCCCTTACCTCCTGTGACCTCAGTCCACTCAACCTTGCCAACACCGGTGTAGGGGATAATAAAGACTCCCGCTTATTGCCGATGTTTAAAGCCTGGTAGGTCTTTAAGAGTCTTAGCATTTTCCTGGCTCGCTCTCTCAGTTCACACACAAGTCACTGTGAACCCTGTTCTTTCTCTGTCTCTCTGTCTCTGTGTCTATCTCTGTCTCTCTCTCTCACTTGATTTTGCTTTCTGACTAACTAAATCCAAGACCTTGAAACATCCTTCTAAAATCCAATGCATTGTTCCTGTATTTGTTGATGGCGCTCCCTCTCTCTTTCTCTTTCTCTCTCTCTCTCTCTCTCTCTCTCTCTCTCTCTCTCTCTCTCTCCTTCTCTCTCTCTCTCTCTCCTCCCCTATCTCTCTCTCTCTTTCTCTCTCTCTCTCTCTCTATCTTCTCTCCTCCTCTTTCTCTCTCTCTCGGTTTGTTTTTTTGTTTCCCAAGACAGGGTTTCTCTGTGTGATAGCCCTAGCTGTCCTGAAACTCTCTTTGTAGACCAGGCTGGCCTCAAACTCACAGAGATCTGCCTGCCTCTACCTCCCGAGTGCTGGGATTAAAGGTGTGTGCCACCACGTCCAGCTGATGGCTGTCTGTTTATCATACGAATTGACATTAGTTTTCCGTTTGAGGTAGTTGGGCTCATCAGCTACCCCTGAGGGTCACAAGGCTTTCTGGCCTCTTCAAAGCGAGGAGGCACTGGTTACACAGCTACACCAGTGGCATGTGAATGGAAAACACAGCAGCGGTTGGTAGGTTGGTAGGTAGAGCATTGGCAAGCCAGACAGCAGCCTTTCTGTGACCTTCTTACATCATGCACAGATAGCCACCACTTGGAAATGGTGGCATCACAGGGCAGATGGGGGGGAAAAAACTGACGTGCCACCCTCTGTCTTTCAGAAAAGCCAGACTGAAAGTCATCTCAGTAGGCCAGATTTTATAAAATGGAAAACAATCCTTTGTGTGTGTGTTGTCATTTGAACACTTGGGTTTATTTGCTATTATAGCAAAGCCTGTCCTGCCCTGGCTAAATCAGTAGCATTGAACATTTTAAGTGAACAAAGTAAGTGAATTTAAAGATGATATTAACTGAATTATGGTTCAGGATATATCAAAACTAACCAAAGTGACATTCAATGTCATGTGACATTCAACCTTCTTCCCTCTCTGAGAAATGGACTGTGATGGAAAAAAGCTCATCCAGGGCATCCAAACAGCACAAGGTACAATTCCTGGGGCGAGTTGGAGCCTCTGCTTCCTTGGCAGCCTCTAAAAACTGGGGCAGCAAAAATTAGAATCTTTAGGGCCTGGGGAGAAAAGATTTAAAATCATCTACTCTTCCATGGGTGACATGGCCTGTTCTTGTTACTTTTCTTTGAGAAAATTCAGCTCTCCCACAGCTCAGCCACATCAGTGATGGACTGTGGCTTCGTTGTGCCCCTGACAGGCCAGTAATGGGATACACACGCCAGCAGCCTGTGCTTCCTGCCTGGTTTTTCCTTTTCTTGTCCTGGAAGTCTCAACTGGAGTTGAAATCCTTATCTTCTTCATTTCATGACATCACACAGGGCTGGAAATACATGCTGGGGGGTTGGACTGGTGCTCTGCGTTCTAATGTTAATTGTTTTGCTCCCGGAGATCTGCTTACGGACACTCACATGCCCAAAATGATATTGCATAACCTCACCTCCAAATTATCCTTGTTTGGCTGAATAAATATCTACACCTGGGCAGGGCAGATGTGAGGTAGACTGGGCTAAGGTTCACAGGCCTAGGGGAGAGAAAGATGAAGGGAAGGGGAGAGACAGGTAGAGGAGAGGAGAAGGCCAGCCAGCCGCCATGGGTTAGGGAAAAGAAGAACCATGTGGCCAGGAGGAATTTATTCTGAGGATCAGTGTGGTTGGCAAGAAGCAGCCCAGATGGAAAGCATGTGCAAGTAATTATGTTATTTTGGATGGGAAGTAGCCCACATAGGAATGTTTAGAGCAACTGGCATGGCATGTGGGACTGGGAGATATAGAGATAGTTTAGGAGGCTAATATCTGCCCAGTCTAGTGTTTAAGCAATTAAAACTCTAACAGGTATCTGTATCATTTATTGGCACAGTAATGGGTTAAGTATAACCGCCATACTAATTAATAGTAAACATTAATAACTGGTATCTTCAACAACAAATCCACAAACTTGGCAGATGAGAAACCAGAGACTTGTTAGAGAGAGACAGAGAGGAGAGGTCGTGGAGCAAGAATTGAAACTCTGTCCATCCAACCCAGGAGCACGTGGCCCGAGAGCCCTCCATCACCTACCATGCCACCAGATGAGGTGCTAGAGCCATACAAGGTGAAGGTTGACATGAAAAGTGGCTGAGCTTATCCCAGGGACTCGGCCAGTGTCTTGTAATTAACCAGCCGCCCACATGGATCAATCTGCCTCCAAACCTAAACAGCTCAGGAGGAGAAACGGCACGTGTGGTCGGGGCAGCCCAACTATGGCTGTCTCCTGATGGAAAGGCCAAGAATGTTGTAGCTGTTCATCCCTAAGACTGGATGTTTCAGCGGTCCAGGTCTGATGCTGGAGTCCTAGACAGATGTTGGTCTTCAGTCCACATTTGGAATCTTGAAGAAGTGGCTCTAAACCAGTGAAGAAACTGCCTCACAACCAGAAGAGTGGGTTTGCCACTGTGAGCCAGTGAGGGAGGGAGGGCAAGCCTCCTTCCTCCATGTCCTTTCATATGGACTGACACCAGAAGGTGTGGCCCCAATTTAGGCTTCTCCCTACCTCAGATGGTCCTGTCAAGAAAACAAACAAACAAACAAAAAATCCCTCACAGGGATGCCCAGCTGCTTGGACTTCAGTTGATTCCAGATGTGGTCCGGCTGACAACCAAGAGTCGCCATCACAGGCATTTTGAATGTGTCAGATGGGGAACACAAAGTAAACACTTCAAATTACCATATGTTAATCTGGTGGGTCCCTGCGATTCTTGCTACTGCACTGTTCCTGTTACTCTGTGTCAATCTGGCAGTGACGTGTGAAGTCTCTCTTGTTCCTGTTCCTGTACTATTTCTATACTACTATGTGAATTGAGATTTTATTTTAGTTTTTTTTTTTTTTTTTTTTTTTTTTTTTTTTTTTTTTAACGGAGAAATGTAGGACACAAACCCTTGTGATTTTTTTTCCCCAGGATGCATTTCTTTTGTCTGTGTAACTCATAACCATCTCCGAATCTCAGTAAACCCGTCTGTGCTCTATCAGCCACTTAAGGAAAATTAGCAAATCAGATGCCATTGTGTGGAATGCAAGACAGTCAGAGAAAGACAAATTAAAGTGAGGTGAGGTTTGTGTTTGAAAAGGCAGGCAGCAGGAAGCTGGGATCTGCAGAAGTGAAACACTCCAGTGTGCTTGCTGGTGTTTGGCAGGGCTCTCTGTGGGGGGATTTTCTACTGCAGAGAACAAGGGAACTCCCTGGAGGTAGGCAGGATTAGCCTGACACTAATCTAGTCCCAGCCACTAATTGGTTACACGTCTTCTGGCATTCCTCAGATGACTAAAGCACTAGCGTAGGAAAGACCATCTTTGCTATGGCTCCATCTGGCCCCCAGGTTGCTCCTGTCTCTGGAAGATGACTCAAAGGGAGCCAGTAGAGTTAAGTACAGCACATGCGATGAATGGCTTGATGGAAGGTGTGGCAGAACTATCACTTGTCAGAGGAATCCGCAGGGATGAGGAAGAGCTTGGCGTGCACCACCAGAGCAGAGATATGGGTTGTGCTGGGACAGGCAGGTCTCCATGGTCGCAAGGCAGCTGGAGCTGGAGTGCAGGGACCATGAAGGGTGTGGCAGGGGCTAGAGCAGATGGCTGAAGGGGGGGGGGCATTTGGGACATTGAGTACTGTATAAGTCTGTTTGTGCCTCTATAACAAAATACCTGTGGCTGGGTAATTTATAAATAATAGAAATTTATTCCTAGCAGTCTGTAGACTGCAAGTCTAAGAAGAAGACACAGACACAGGCAGGTTAAGTGTCAGGGGAGGGCTGTGTCAGGGGAGGCATCTGCTTACGTGATGGTACCTCACAGGCTGTGCTCCTGTGACTGAAAGGTTTTAGACACCCCTCTGTAACCTTTTCATTTAATTGTGAGGTCTGTGCCTGAAGTCTTAATTTCCCTATACGTCCCCACACTAACAATACCAGGTTGATTAGGGAGGAAACGGGTGAGTTTGGAGGGACACGTTCAGGAATGGCAACCGTGAAAACAAGATTGTTTCTGCAGCTACATAGACAATGAATATTCACATTAGGATCACACCACCAGATTCTTCTTTTTAATGAGACCCCACATCCCAGCTCTACACAGCAGCCAGGAGGATGTAGAAGAATGGGATGAGCTATTCTAAATTTCCAGGAAAAAAAAAAATATTGTAAGGGCTTCAGTTAAGTGAGGGCATTGGGGTTCATGAACCAGGGCAGAAGAGTTATGAGCTTCAGGAGGGGAGCCATGGCTGATAAGGCTGGCTGGAGGACAAGTGGGATGCAGGGGTGGTAAAGAGGTGACGTCTGCTCTGAAAGAGAGGGTGAAAGAGCAATGCCCACTCTGGAGGAGAGGATGGAAGGACAATGCCTGCTCCAGTGTGTTAAAAGCTGTACCACGGGATGGAATCACGCCATGCCACAGATCCACTTAAGAGGTTTAATAAGGGAATACAGAGACCATCTCCGGAGACACATGTGAAGAGGGGGGGAGGGAGGGAGGAAGAGGGAGAGAGAGACAGAGACAGAGAGAGAGAGACAGAGAGAGACAGAGAGAGAGAGAGAAATGGGAGGAATTCCCTTTATAAACTACCTAGCACATGCGCTGAAGGTGCACAGGTAACTTAGGTGGCTTGAGTCCTGCCACTGCATCGAAAAGCATCTGGCCGCTGGGAGCGTGAGTAGAAACCTTCCCCCTGGCGATATGTAGCACTGGAGAAATCTGAAGTGACTCCTAGGCACCAGGGGAGGCTGGTGGGAAGGGTGAGCAAAGAAGCCCCTCTCAGCATCTCCTCCCACTCATCTGCTCAGCACCACAGCTGCCACTCCACCCTGGCTCACCACGAGGGCTCACCAGCCCTGCCTACATTCTCCATGAGACTCAGGACAAAATGAGAATGTGGGAATCCCTGTTTAAAAGCAGGGAAGAGTTTATAATATAAGCCTTTCACCTCCTCCCGTCTACCTCAAGTTAGGTGCTTTTTTTATTTGCTATTTAATGTTATGATAAGTAAATAAAAATTAGCAAGTTAAGTCATTTGTGTAATTTTTAATATTAGTTTTATTAGACAACCATAATTTAAAGGCAAATATGAGAATGTTTTCATTCATGTACAAAATCACTAAAATCATACAGATTGTGTGTTCAGCATCATTGGTGCTTATGGATCCTGCTCCTCCTCCTCCCCCTCCTCCCCTCCTTCTTCATCCTGACTGCATATCCCCTCCCTTCTCTGATCCCAGTTTCCCAACCTCCATCCACTCCTCCTTCCTTTCCCATCAGAAAAGGGCAGGCCTTCCAGGGATATCAACCAAACATGGCATATGGAATTACAGTAAGACTAGCTGCTTCCCCTTATATTAAGGCTGGACTAGACAACCTACTGGGAGGAAAGGATCCCAAAGGCAATCAAAAGAGTTAGAGACAGACCCTGCTCCCACTGCAAGGAGTCCTATTTTAAAAAACCAAGCTACAACCCTATAACCTATATAGGTCACACCCATGCAGGCTCCCTGATCACCGGTTCAGTCTCTGTGTGCCCGTGAGCCCAGGTTAGTCGGTTCTGTGGATTTTCTTGTGGTGTCCTTGACCCCTCTAGCTCCTATAATTCTTCTTCGTCCTCTTCTGCAGGTTTCCTAGAGTGTGGATCTTATTCTTCACCAGAACAGTGGCAGCGTCTCACAAAATGGCACAGCATTAGTTTCTTCTCATTGCTGCAGATTATTCCATTGCATGAATACACATGTATAGTAATATATGCATGTTAATATAAACAAATGAATAAGTGCCAAATGTATTTACATATTCTACTCTTTTATGTCCATTGAAAAGTACTGCTGTAAACATTTTTCTACATACCATTTGCTACGCATGAGTACAAGAATACCATTGCTATATTGTTCAGAATACCTAAAGCCTTGGTGCAGAGCATGTATGTTACAATGGACTCTCCCGCATGCGCAGAGGCATGGTGGACTGCATTCTGGAATGCTGCAAGATCCTGGAGGGAAACTCTGATGCAATCTGAGAACATCTGGGGTTTAGGTCATAGCAACTTGTCACTTACTCTCTTAATTTTGACAAATGTACCTAGTTTATAAGGTGTCGCCATTAGAAGGAATCAGTGAGTGTAGCAGATGAGATACTCCACTGAATCTAACATGAAAATCTAAAGTGATTCCAAGAGTAAAAGCTTAATCAAAGGAGATTTTCTTATCATGGGTTTCATGAAGAATTACTGGATTTAGGGCTGGAGAGATGGCTCAGAGGTTGGGAGTGCTGGCTGCTCTTCCAAAGGGCCTGAGTTCAATTCCCAGCAACCACATGGTGGGTCACAACCACCTATAATGAGATCTTCTGTTGTGCAGGTGTACATGCAGGCAAAACACTTTATATATAATAAATAAATAAATATTCTTTTAAAAGAACTACTGGATTTAAACAAACAAACAAATAGCATTTAAGAGCTAAGGAGGCTCTCAGGTGTCTGAGATGAATGTTTCTGTGTTTAGGAGACTTGTATTCATTATCTTTCCTGAGTTCACCTCATCGTGATCAGGCCAGTTAGAGACCTGGCAAACTCAGATCTACATAGTTCTGTCACCAACTAACTGTGTAACCTTTGAGGCACAGCATTTATCAAATGAGTAATAAAGTAGACAAACTGTGGAGCCACCAAGATTCTTAAAGAAAGCCCTCACAAAAGACCTAGTACAGAGCTTCTGCACCCTTGTGCTCTCGCTGGCCTAAACACTTGATGGTCTAACTCTTCCCTCTAAATGTTAAGTGGTGACTACTGTTCTTAACTCCAGTTATACCCCTGTGCTCTCTCTGGAAGATAGAGACCAAACGTATAGGATACAAAGTCTCAAGCCCACACCCCCTTCCTTCAGAGACTACACTAGCTTGCTCATTTGAAGGCAGTTGGAGACATCCCTGCCCTTCCTGTGTTAATGACTAGCAAGTTCAACCTGGCGTGTCCACAGGCTGCTGCCCTGAGGGACAGCCACTGACTGCCTGTAGAGAACCCCCCCCACCCCCAGCACAGCTCTGCTGTGCTGTGTGTGCAAATCCTTTCTGCGTGCCCCTCTTTCTAGTCAGCTACCCAGTGCAGGCTTCTGACTGGCTGGGATCCTTTCTGTGTGTCCTGCTTTCTAGCCAGCCACTTAGTGCAGGCTCTGGGACCTCAGGGATGCTGCCAAGGGCAGAAAACAGTGCAGGCAAAATATGAATACTTTCCAGAATAGTGTCTCACGGGAAAGAGAGGGACAGTGAACTCCTCAGGCTGCTTTTGTCTCTGGGTCCTGAGAGCTCCATCTTATTGTAGTGAGCACATCCACCCCTAATCTTGGCAAGTGCTGAAGCAGGAAGCCACTGAGTGCCAGCTCCCTGGGTCTGATGAAATCATGTGAACCACTTAGGATCTTTCCAAGCCCCTGGGAATGAGGTCAGAGAAAAGGCACTGGCTCAGGTGTGTCGTGTGTGTGTGTGTGTGTGTGTGTGTGTGTGTGTGTGTGTGTGTGTGTGTAAGAATCTCAATGGAAGTAAGGAAGGACTGGGGCCATTAAGCAGCCAGAAGAGAGCTAGGGGCTCACAGAAGGGGCAACCGCAGGAGCTGGGTCAAGGCCAAAGGGAAAGAGATAGTGGCGTATCCTTTGGAAGGAGTTAGCCATTCTGCAGTAAGTCCAACGTCACTGCTGGGCCAGCTCTAACCCTCCACCCAGCACTTCAGCCACTCACAGCTACCGCCAGTGCTACCCAGACTGATGTTAGAAGGTAAACAACAAAGAAGAGAACACATCACAAAAGGAACTGTTGAGCAAAAATGGAGAATTGATGGGATGGTCCAGGGGACCTCCAAATAACGGTCTAGATCCAAAGCAGGAAGTAGAGTCACGCACAACCACAGCTGCCACACACCGTCCCCCCCCCACCCCACACACACACAACTTGCCTCCATCTCTGCTTTCTCTCTCTCTCTCTCCAGTGCTCTGTGTGCAGGGCTGAGCATAGGGGCCCCAAACTCCCTGCACTCACCCTCCTGAGCTCCAGCACACCAACTGCTCCTGCTGTTCAGCTCCCACAAACCTGCCACTGTGCCCAACTAGAAAGAGAGTTAGGCATCCTGGTGGGATCATGAGGTCAGCCCAATCAATCTAAGCATACAGTTCTTCCCAAAGTGATGGGAGAGGAGGTAATTCTCCCAGCAAGTAGCGGGGCGTGAGAGCCACACATACACACCACATGTGGAAAATTCACCTCCCAGCAAATTCAGAAAGCAGTTCCTTAATCATCTTTTTTTGTAGTTCCTCTGTTCACTAGTTTTAATTCATCTACTTGGAGACCAGAGTCCTGAGGAATAGGAAAAGAGAGTGATGGAGGCGCCTCATGACTTCCCATTCTAACTTCCAAGCTGTCTGTGGGTCTGTCTGTGGGTCGGAGTCTGTGGCTAGATCTAGGCTGCCTTGGTGTCTTCTCCCTGCTGTCCATGCTGGCGTTCACCCTGTGGAAGAAATGTCACCCAAGTCTCCAAGCATAGACAGAAGTTGACAGCTCTTCAGCCAGCCTGGCTTTCTGGTCTACCATTCATTGGTGGCAGTCACAACCGAAGCCTCCACTGTTGCCATAACAAAGTAGGCTGGGGTGGGTGCATTAGGGACAAGAAGAGATCTGAGGGCAGGAAAGTTGGTTTTAATTAATGGGACAATAGGAGCCTTGTCCTCCCCGTTGGATGTCAGTCATTAAGTGCTAGCCAAACCTTCTGAGGTTCTATCCCAATCAAACCTCCTCCAGGGATGGCAACCTGAAACCCAGAGCTACCGTCACTGAGCATCTGTTAGCTCCAGTGGATCAGTGCCATGGCTTGGGAGGCTCTCTCAGGCTTGCTTCCTGTCTAAGTACCATTGCTCAGAGGCCAGGTGTACTATGGGAGCCATAACAATGCTATCTGATTAAGATAAAATATTCTTGGCTACATCTCAGGCATATTCTTTTATGACGAGAACAAAGGGTTAGTTGGGGGAAGTGATTTGTTTTTGGTGGGGAAAACTGTAGCATCTATAATTAAATGAATGCTTAGGGTTTGTTTGTTTGTTTTTTAATATCCCATTATACTTGCCATGCAGAGTCTCCAAAGCTTGTGTTTCCTAATTTATTATCACTCTTGACAGTCTTCTGGGATCCAATAATTGAATTTCACTGTCTTCATTGCCATATCCACCGCCAAGAGCCTCTTCCTGAGCAGAACCTATCAAAGACCCACTGGGCACCAAGGATTTGTGTCCAGGGTGGAGGTTAATCTTACATCAGAGGGCACCACGCTCCTCTGGCCATTAAGACTGGCTGCCCCTTGTCAGCTGGGTACACATGAGGATGTACAGTCAGGACCTCGCTAACATCTCCCTCAGCTGGAAAAGCCTGGGAATACTTGGTGAAGCGAAAAGAAAAATGTGAAGTTCCAATGGGGGCTCCCACCAGATGACCAGATTGAGCCACTGTCTAACAGACACGCCTGGGGGATGGGGGGGGAACGAAGGTCTACATACTTGGTGGAGAACCGGGGAATTCTGTGACAAGATGTTAAAATTCCATCCAGGAAGGAAGGAAGAAAGAAAGAATGGGTGGAGGGAGGGAGGGAGCAAGGGAGGGAGGGAAAAAAGACAGCCTACATTTTCCTCACACTCCAAATTTAAATGAAGGTCAGATTTTAAATGCATCTTACTGTGACCGGGGAGCAGCAATATCATCTAAACCTCTCATCACTTTCAACTACACTCAAGTGATTTCTTATCTCAACATGAGTTTTGTTTTGTTTTTTTTTTTTAAGGGCTCAAGCCTATATTTCTCAAAGATTGACACCCAAATATGGACTCTGCAGGATTCTGTTGCTGCTTGCCTCCTGGGAGCCCTAGGGAGGCTTTCTCAAGTCTTCAAAACTTGAGCCTGAGATTCTTTAAACCATTTTCCAGGGTCTAGCCTAGGAAGTCTGTCTGATTTTCTCATTAGTGTACCCCACCCCCCAGGCCTTCTACATCTAACCCAGTGTTCATGAAGCCTCAACCCGAGTTAAAGAACTAGAGGCAACTAAGGAATTCTGAGAGCTGAAGAAATAGTCTTCCTTGGGGAAGAGCACAGCAATTGGCTAACCAATACTAAATGGTCAGCCCTGGAAACACGTACATACTGAGAACGTTGTACACACACACACATACACACACACACACACACACACACACACATACACACATGAAAAAGAGGCCATGGATTTGAGAGTGTGATTGTTAATCTTGGTTGTCAACTTGACTAGTGGATCAACTAAAACTCAAGCAGCTGGGCATGCCTGTGAAGGACTTTTCTTGATTAGATAATTTAAAGTGGATGGGAAGACTCACACTTAATCATGGCTACACCTTCTGGTCCAGCCTACACAAGGACTTGGAAGAAGGAGGCTTTTGCTCCTTGCCTGCTGGTCCTTGCTCTCCCTGGCAAGTTCATGTCTCCTGCTACCAAGGCACTCCTGCACTGCCATTAGAGCCTACTTCTTCAGGGTGGCAACATATTCTAGAGATTCTCAGCCTCATGGACTGAACACTATAGGATTCTTGGATTCTCTGCTAGTAAACAGCCATTGCTGGACTCATGGGACCACAGCCTGTAAGACTCTAATTAAACCATATATATGCTATGGGGTCTGCTTGAAGACAGTACAACTCAAACACCAGATCAGATCAGGTGACAAAAATGTATTTGTAATCAACCAAGCCACTACTGATTGATCAGGGACACAGAAAAGACTCGGGGAGCTGAACTGTGACCCCAGAACCAGAATATTTAAGCTTGCAAAACACAAACATCTGTGCCAAGTTATTGTTACATTTTCTACCAATCAGAATTTAGGGATAAGGGTTTTTCCTTATGTAGTTGATCTATGTCAAATGTGTGTGTGTGTGTGTGTGTGTGTGTGTGTATGTGTGTGTGTGTATGTGTGTATGTATGCATGTAAGTGTGTATGTATACTCTACCCAGTTCTGTTCTTCTATAGAACCCTGACTAATGCAAAGAACAAGGAAAATGGTACCTGGGAGAAGTTGGAGGGAGGAAAAGGAAAGGGAAAGTTGTGAGATTACATTATTATCGCAAAGCTAACTAACTAGCTAATTAAAACCCTGAGATTCCATTATTTTACCTAAAAAGAGGGTTCTTAGGCTTTGTGTCTCTTATCCAAAATTCTGAGGACCAGAAGTATTTTGGCTTTGGTTTTGGCTTTTTGGCTATTTGTTTGTTTGTTTTGTTTTGTTTTGTTTTGTTTTTTCAAGACAGGGTTTCTCTGTGTGGCCTTGGCTGTCCTGGACTCGCTTTGTAGACCAGGCTGGCGTTGAACTCACAGAGATCCACCTGCCTCTGTCTCCCGAGAGCTGGGATTAAAGGCATGTGCCATCATGCCCAGCTCAACAGACTTCTTATGCACTCAGCCAGGCTTCCATTATCCCTGGATTCTTACCTTCACCTATAGCATGTGGATGGATGAGGCAGCTCCCACCTGTGAGTTAGTTACTCGGCACTGAGAAGGTTCAGATTCTGGATTTTCACCTTAGAGATCCTCAGCCTGGACCTATTCAGCTGGCTTCAGAGAGATGGACACATAGGCACCAGACTTGGCTGAATTCCTCTCTACCATGGTATCTGTTGAGGAAATTAAAAATAAATAAATTATTTATTTATTTATATTTATTTTATTTATCATATATATATATATATGAGCTGACACACACATGTGGAGGCCAGGGGTTTCTCAGCTGTTTTCCTCTATTGCTCTCCAGTTCCCTTTTTTAAGAGATACTCTCAGTGAGCCTTAAGCTTTTCATCTCAGCTAGGCTAGCTGAGCAGCAAGCTCCCCGGATCATCCTGTCTCCATCGCCACATGCAGCTTTTTTTGGTGTGTGGGCACTGGGGATTTGAATTGAGGTCCTCTGGCTTATGCAGCAGATGCTGTTACCCACCGAGTGATCTCCTCACCCCGCTCTCCCCCAAAGAGTATTCCTAAAGCACTACAGTATCAATGCGTAGAGGGAAGGGACTCTGTCAAGAGCTAGTCCTTCCAGATACATCCGCATCAGAGTGGAGAACGTGGGCGGAAGAGACCCCTTCAGGTGAGCACCCCATATTCCCAAAGACATTGGGCCAAGGACTTGAGAAATGTCTGAGAAGCTGAAATCTTCATAGCACTGAAGGCTAAATCCTCATTCACTCTTAGATCGTATTTCAAACCCGACGCTGTCAGCATCCTCACAGCAAGGACCATCTAATGAAGGAGCTGGAATCTTCCAGCTCTGCCCTTACACTTTACTTTGCCAAGTCCAGACTCTTTGTCTGAGACCATTAGCCATCCTGCCAGCTCTCCACGGCTTTCCTGCCCTCCCCTGCTAGTCACCAATCAAGTCACCCAGGAACAGATGAGCAGTATGAGCTGCGCTGTATCCCCCTCCAAATCCATATGTGAATTCTACTCCCTCCACACAACGCTACCTTGCATAGATGCAATTGGTTAGCATGAAGTCATATAGAGTAGGTGGGTCCCCCTAATCCACTGTTGTAACTGGACAGGGAACTTTGACTGATGTATAGTCAGAGAGGATATGCCGTTCAGAGATCAGGGCAGACCGTGAGTACACAGGTGGCAGAACACAGTGAACAGGCCCATGGAAACTGGATGAGAGGGTGCAGTAAGAAAACCCCAAGCCTCAGAATGAGCCCATCCTGTGATATGTTTTTAGGGCCATTGTCCTCTGAGCTAAGACAACACAGTTCTAGCTTTGAGGCTCCAAGCTTGCAGTTCTTTGTTCTGGATGCCCGAACACGTTACAGGTGGCAGCACCTTCATAGAGATCTAGCCCTGATGGTTACCCTTGACCCAGCATGGCTAACGAACTAAGCACTGGCTCCACACTAGATCCCAGGCAGCTGTATCCTACTGTCCCAGAGAATCCTGAAGCTGCTCTGTAAGTGCCAGGCCAGAAAGCAGTGGGAGTGGTAGTAAGGTCAGGGTTCAGAAGAACCCACACAGCTCTCCTACGGTCATGTCACTCAGCAAGGCCTCCTCTAATCAGCCTGCAATCACAGCCAGAGAGATGCTAATTCAGATTATACATGGTCTGCAGCCTTGCTCGGCTCCCATATAAGGAAAAACTATGCCCTGGAAGTCTTGCTGACTGGAATAGCTGCTGAGAATCTGAGCTTTCTGATAAGGGTGGGAGCCCAAAGCTGTCTTCCCTCCTCAGTAAAAATAGAACAAAGCAAAAAGAGGGAAGAATATCTAAGAAACCAGTCTCTCTGTCTCTCTCACTATCTCTCTCTCTGTCTCTCTCTGTCTCTGTCTCTCTGTCTCTCCCTCTTGCTGCCACCACCCCTCATCTGTCTGTCTATCTGTCTGTTTGTCTTCTCCCTCCCTCCCTCCCTATTTTTCTCCCTTTCTCTGTCTCAGTCCCTCAGTGGAGGGGTCTACTGACACAGACAGTTCTTTTCCGCTGGAGTGAGTCTCCTTCCCTCACTGTGCATTCACAAGAGCGGAGCTATTAGCTTCTGTCCCCTGGTATGATGGTGATACATAGGCCAAGGTCAGCAGCCCCATCAGCCACTGAGGCTGCGCCCTCTGGCAACCACAGATAACCACTTACCTGGCAGGGCTCCTTGTCTATACTTCAGTTCGTGCCCACAGCGTCCCTTATCTCCCAGAAACACCTGCCTTTCTGCGACAGGAAGACATTTATAAATTATCAATAGTCCTTGAGTATTTTTTAATGTCTCTGTGATGATTTTGTGGGAGAACTGAGTGGAGCGAAGACAAGGTGGAGCTACAGTCGTCTGTGCATATATAACAACGCCTCCCTTCAGGGTTCTGGAAGACAGAAACTCTGATTGCAAGAGATTGAAGTTCTTAAATTAAAACTCCATTCCGAAAAGGACTAATGTTAGAGCTTCCTGAGACTCCACTGCCTGAAGCACACTGGCTGATGGGAGTGCTGAAAGACATGGGGTAATCTTAGCTTCTCTCCAAATAGTCTGAAGTCTACACATAAGGCACAAACAGAAGATAGCACCACTAAATCTTCCAAATGTTGCTGCTGCTACTGTTGTTGTTGTTGTTGATGATGATGATGATGATGATGATGATGATGATGATGTTTTGGCAGCATTCAGATGCAACCTCAGCATCTGAAGTTGCTGGCCTTTAGCTCTGGATGTATAGCCAAGGATGACCTTAAATGTCTGATCCTCCTGTCTCCACCTCCTGGGTGCTGGGATAACAACAGTGCACTGTGGTACCTGTTTTATGTCGTGGTGGGAATCAAACTAGGGCTTTTTGTCTGCAAGGCTAGCATGCTTCTGACTCAGCTTCTCCACCAGCCCCAAGTTCTCCCCTTTTGAGGATTGCATTTCCATATTACAGATAGAAACACTAGAGTCATATTACACCCCCCCCCAGTCAAATGCACTGTCTCACAGCACCTGTCAGCTGTCAAGACCGACTGGATAATTGTATACTTGAGAGGAACTGCAAATGACTTTTCCCCAACACAAGAATGCACAGAGCTCTCACAAAAAGTCCCTTGCATCTGAGTCTCACTAGGGAGAGACTGAGCAGCTGCCTTGCATCTCTGGATAATAAGCCAGGGAAGGGAGAAGGAACTCTCAGCTAGCCTAGTCTTGTAGAAACAGAAACAGAAAAAAAAAAAAAAAAAAGCAAGACAGACATCTTATCCTTAGGGAGCTCAGACTGGAAAGAACTGACCTTTCACTATACAACCACGACCCAGGCATGTCAAGACAGGCTGAAGCATTTGTAGCTGGGAGGCAGCTACATGTCTGTGGAACACAAAGGACAGGATGAAAGATGCAACACTGCACATTGCCTTTATGTGTTCCATAAGTTAAGAAAACTAGGCTGAAATCCAAGGTCAAGATATATAGAACTAAAGTGTGATTTCTCATAGTGTTTTACTTGGAGGAAAACACAGCCATAAGGTGAACCTTAAGACAAACCACTGAGGTTTTGTCTGTACTGATGAGCAAGACTGAAGTGGCAGAGTACCAGGACTGGCAGCAAGAACTGCGGAGCTGAGCAGCATGGCTTTGAATCGTCTCCAGATCTCCCAACTGGGGACTTTGGTCCAGACCTGTATCTACTCCAAGACCAGGCTCTGTCTCTAGTATGTGAAGTGCTTCAGAGGGTGGGTCGGGTCTTATGAAGATGAAGTGACTATACACACAATGCATGGTGCAATAATATACAATCATAAAATACCTGAGACTCCCAAACAATATATAAGTGAAAGGGTAAAAATCTCAAATACCACCTTCAAAGTATTGGAAGTAAGCCTTGTATTATAATTGAGGTGTATGGGGACAATGCCTTATATTAGAGTAGAAATATATATAATGCGTGTGAAGAATAATTTTAAATTTGAATTCTATAACAATGTATCAAAATTAAACTTATTTTACATCAATATATTAAAATCTATACCAATGAATTAAAAATAACCTTATTTGTGAATAACAATTAAGGCTTTAAGTTGAGGAGTAGATTGAATAATCTACTTTTTGTCCTATCATATATATATATATATATGCATATATGTATTCATATGTATATATATGCATATATATATATATGTATATATATATATATATATATATATATATCTTTCCCCCTTCCTTCTTTTCAACCCCTATCTCCAAACCTAAGAAAGAGAGATAAAGGCAAAGAGAGGCATCCCTGAGTCCAACCTCACTTTCTCTCTGAATAACACCAATACTAACTTATAAAGTTTTATTTCTTCTCAAGTAACTGGTGGAAGTTGAAGACCAGACAGTTTAGTTTTATAATTAAGCTTAGTTATTTAGTGGTTAAGGTGTTTCTAGGTCTAGACAGATGTTTTAAGTTGATGGAGATGAGGTAAGATAAATATTGACTGACATTCAGAATTTTAGACTCACCAAGATAGGAAAGATGTCTTCTTCAAGGTTGCCAAAAACAAATAACCAAAACACTATGAATGTAGCATTTATATAATTCCTGATTGTTTCATGATTATTCTATCTGTATGTAGTGTATTATATTTATGTGTAAAAAAAGCATGAAATAAATGGTAGCCACCCCAAAATATCCCCCAATGAACCCTGATATCAGTTTCCAATGCTTTGCTGTAGGCAGCATTGCAATTAGTGATTTATTTTTCATGTATAACAGTGAACTCTTTTTCTTTGTCTAAGATTCTGAGGTGTAATGACAATCCTTGCTGGTGGGGCCTCTGGGAATTATTCCACAAAACTGTTTATAATTCACCATACATTTCTCTGACCAACATTAGTCTTCAGTTGCACATTTTTAAAGTTAACCTTCTACAGTAGGAAGTCATGGTCTATTGCGAGACACTGCTCATTTCATAGAAAATGTAACATTTAAAAAGACACCTGCATGAAAGTTCAGAAGACTATATAATGAGAGATACCTCAAAGCTGTTGCCAGACCTCTTGCACAGGACTTTAGAAAATATTGAACTCCACATTCCCTCACTAAACCATTTCCATAGCACCTAAAAACACTTCAAAGACAGAGCTATGTGACAATAAAATGAACCTCACATTAATTTATTTGAAAAAATAACAAAAGAAGGTTCTTTGATGCTCATCATCCTCTTTGAGGATGTTGCCAGGCTGGGTGTTGCCAGGAGTCAACCTGTCTCATTGTCAGTGAATCTTTAAAATAATAAAAACATTTTAAATGCCATATTCTGTATGTCTCTGAGGGTTTTGAAGACCTTACCTAAGTATTTTACCTTATCTTTCTATAGAATCATATCTATCTGTTGCACCTAAGAAGTATATTCTTGTGATAAAAATAGACTAGTAATTGATATGATCATGATTTGATCAACTAACAATTAACTTGATGACTTAGTTATCCTAAACAGCCTGCAATAGCACTTTCAAAGTATTGGAAGTAAACCTTGTAAAATACCTCATATTAGAATAGAAATATGCATAATGTGTGAAGAATAAATTTACATTTGAATTATATACCATTGTATCTAAAAGAACCTCCTTATGGAGATGGCTTCAAATATGGCAAACAAGCCACTGGGCAAAATGTCTTCATTTCTACCTCAGACAAAATTCTGCCTAAAAAAGTGCAAGCTTGGATACAGGCAGAGTGGACAGCCAAACTCTGCCAAGACAGAGTCAGCAAGTCCTCAATAGTTCCTACCTCACAAATATGTCTGTCAGATATATTGGGCCAGAAAACTGAAGATGATACTCCATTATAGAGAGTTTTATGTGACTATTCAGGTAGCAAAGTATCTCTGTCATCTTCTCATTTGGGAAGCTGTTAATCTGCACTCCCGGTATACTCAGGTAATCAATTTTATTCTGTCTCAAGTCTCTGATGGGGTTGAAGACCAGATAGTCTTACATTCAGAATTTTAGACTCACCAAGATAGGAAAGATGTTTTCCTCAAGGCTGCCAAATACAAATAGCCAAAACACTAAGAATGTAACATTTATATAATTTCTGATTGTCTCATTGTTCTTCTTGCTGCAGGTAGTTTATTGTATATATGTGTAATGATAATATATATGTATATGTAAAAATAAAAAACATTTAATAAAAGAAGAAGAAAAATAACATCACCGGGTTTTACATACTATTATAAAATTTAATTTAAGAATACATTCTTCATTTACACAAACTCTTCAAAAACACAATCTGTCCAATCAAGAATAGTTGTTCTTTATTACAGATGATATAAGCTATTGGAAAAAAAATCTATCCTTGATCAAATAAGCCTGCAGAATGCAAGAGGAATCTGACATTTACAGTGCATGTTAGCAATAGCCAAACCCAAACCTGCTTAAGAAACTTCCTACGGATTCAATTCCTCAGTCCTGGTCTAGGATAAAGAAATGACACATTCATCTCTGAGGCTAGAACTACTTACATGTTCTGCACCAATGTCTAGTATTCAGTTATTAATATAACTTTCATGGCAAACTAGGAAGAAAAGCAGATTACCATTTAGAGATAAATCAGTCAATAAAACTGCACCTCAGAGATAAACCATTGCCGAAGCTATGAGAAAAATACTTCAATATGATGGACATTAATATGACAGAATACCTAATGAGAAGTTGCAGCATACATCAACACACAGGGAATTTCAGTAGATGGATAGACACTTTTAAAAGTGACAGACATTCGAGATGAAGGATTCCTTAAAGGAATTTTTAGCAGGTGGGGTGAAAATTAGCAATCTTAAAAAGAGGCCAACTGAAACACATTTTTTTAAAGTATAAAAAAAAGAAAGAAACCACAATAGACAAGAGCTATACGGTGGGATTATATGCTTGAGATTTGTGTAATTAGATTTCCAGATTACAAGCAAAAGTCAGAACAAAGAAACATGGAAAGGGGTGCATATGAAATGCTAAGAATTTACTAAAATTATTGAAAGAGAATCATCCATAGACCAAGGGTCCCAGAGAGACCTATGCAGTTATGGTTACAGAAAGTTGTTGTTGTTGTTGTCATTGTTTAGAGGCAGGGTCCAGGCTGGCCTACTCACTAGGTAGATCAGACTGGCCTTCAGGTTGTGATGTTCTTGCCTCAGCCTCCTCAATACTAGGATTACAGAACTGTGCCTACAAGCTGGGACTCAGTTGCTTCTTTATCTCATTATAAGACTCAGTTGCTTCTTTACCTGACTATAGGAAAGAGGTTGAAGGGACTTTCTTAAAGGGGTAGATAGAAACTATTTTATGTTTGCCAGTCATGTGTTCTCAGTCTGAGAACATACACTATTTCCACACGAGAGCAGCCATAGACCAAACATAAACAAATGAGGATGACTGTGAGCCAAGACAAACTTTTAAAAGAACCTTGCCATTCTCCATTTGGGGGGCATCGGGGCTGTTTCCAGGCCCTGGCTATTATGAATAAAGCTGCAATGAACATAGTGGAGCAAGTGTCCTTGTGGTACGGTGGAGCATCTTTTGGGTATATGCCCAGGAGTGGTATGGCTGGGTCTTGTGGTAGATCTATTTCCAATTTTCTGAGAAAGAGCCAGATTGATTCCCACAGGGGTTGTTCCTTTTCTCCACATCCTCACCAGCATGTGCTGTCACCTGAGTTTGTAATCTTAGCCATTCTGACAGGTGTAAAATGAAATCTCAGTGTCTTTTCGATTTGCATTTCCCTGATGACTAAGGATGCTGAACATTTCTTTAAGTGTTTCTTGGCTATTTGAGACTTCTCTGTTGAGAATTCTCTATTTAACTCTGTAGTCCACTTTTTAACTGGGTTATTTGGTTTGTTGGTGTTCAATTTACCAATCTGTAGGCTGCTGTTTTGTTCTATTGACCGTGTCTTTTGCCTTACAGAAGCTTTTCAGTTTCATGAGGTTCCATTTATTAATTATTGATTTTGGAACCTGAGCTGTTGGTGTTCTGTTCAGGAAGTTGTCTCTTACACCAAAGAGTTCAACTCGTCCCCACTTTTTCTCCTAACAGATGTAGTGTAACTGGTTTTGTTGAGTTCTTTGATCCACTTGGACTTGAGTTTTATGCAGCGTGATAGATATGGATCTATTTGCCTTTTTCTACACGTAGACATCCAGTTAGACCAGCACCATTTGTTGAAGGTGCTTTTTTTTTTTTTTTTTTTTTTTTTATCATTGTATGGTTTTGGCTTCTTTGTCAAAAATCAAGTTATTGGTATGTGGGTTTATTTCTGGGTCTTCAACTAGATGCCTCCCAACTGAAAAACAGATAAATAAAATGTGGTACCTTTATACAATGGGATACCACTCAGCTACTGAAAACAAGGGAATCATGAAATTTGCAGGTAAATGAATAGAACTTGAAAATATCATCCTGAATGAGGTAACTCTGACCCAGAAAGACACACTTAGCATATATTCACTTATAAGCAGATATTAGCCATATAGTAACAAGATAATCATATTACAGTCAATAGACCCAAAGAAGCTAAAGAGCACCCAAGGGAAGATGCTTGAATCATACTCGAACAGGAAATACAATAGACATCCAAAGCATCCAAAGTAGATGGAGTAGGGGAGTAAGTGGGAGATGGGATTTGGAGCTTAACGGGAGTGGGAATTGGGTGGGCAGAGAGATAAGAAGGGCAGGTGAGGAGAAGAACTGGGAGAGAGAACATAAATCTTGGGGCAGGGCATCTCTGGGATAGGAGGAGGCTCCTGGGAGTCCATGGGAGTAACCCTAGCTGAGACTCCAAGCAGCGGGTGTTAAGGAGCATAATGTCAACACCTCCTATAGCCAGGTGGGACTCCTAAGAGAGGGAGGGGCATACATAAAACCCTCAACTCAAAATGTGTCTTGTCTACAAGAAGCGTAGGGGCAAAGATGGGACAGAGATTGAGAGAATGGCAAGGCAAGGACTGGTCCAGCTTGATACTCTGCTATACTTGCATACTGGAGTCTAGTACAACTCTTCTGAGAGGCTTCAACCAGCGGCTGATGGACACAGATGCAGAGATCAAAGGCCAAGCAATGGGCCGGGCTTGGGGAGTGCTGTGGAAAAGTGGGAAGAAGGATAGAGGGAGTGAGGGGACAAGGACACTACAAGAAGAACTACAGAATAATCTGACCTGGGCCCACCCCACCGAGGCTCACAGAAACTGAAACACCAACCAAAGAGCATGCATGGACAAAACCTAGAGGCCCCGCGCCATACACTGTAGCAAATGTGCAGCTTGGTCATCATGTGGGTCCCCTAACAATAAGGATAGGTGCTATCTCTGAATCTGCTACCTACTGTTGGGCCACTCTCCCCTAGCTGGTCTGCCTTGCCACTCCCAGGTAGGAGAGGATGTGCTTAGTCCTGCTGTGATTTGAGATTGGATTGGTACCAATTGGGGCCCTCTGCTTCTCTGGAAGGAAGGAGAGGGGGGAATGGGAGGAGGGGGCTGGGAATGGGACCGGGAGGAGAGAGAAAGGGGGCTGGAATCTGGATGTAAAGTGATTAAATAAATAAATGCATAGTGTTCCACAGTGACAGTGGTGGTGGTGGTGATGGTGAGTGAACAAGAGATTGAGACTAGCCTGGGCTACGGAATGAGATTGTCTCAAAACAATTTTAAAAATGTAGTTTTGTTTATGAATGGAAGTGGTCTGTCTACAGAGCCAATACCTACTCTAAAACAAACTTCTCTTGAAAAAAATTCTTACACCATACACTAAAAAGTCATCAGCATGCATGAGAAGGCTCCCTGTGGTTAAGTGTAAGATACTTGTTGTAAACTCTAGAGCAGACAGTTCTCAGAACTAAGTTTAACAAGTTCATAAGATATGTACTTGGTCAGTATGTGGAATTTAAATGGACTTATCGTATAATGAAGTAGACAACGCCCCAACAAGACATTGTATGCCACCAACTAAAATGTACAGTGCCCCGAATGGGTTACATCTTGTTGAGTCCTTGGCCAGAAGGATCTCATAGACCCTCCCAAACATCACAGGTCATTTCCAAGGCCATTGGCTACTCTCCATAACCTAATGGTAAGGCCCTACTGCAGGAAACAATGCTTACTTGTGCCACTGAATATAGAGAAGTTGAGTTGGTGCCCAAGTAGAACCTCTACCCCTACAGACTAGTGTTAATGGTGATAAAAGGCACTTTGCTGGCTACTGGAAGAGAAAAGGAATCATCATTGTCACCCAGCTACAAATCCTTCAACCTACAACAGCAACCTGCCTGAAAGATACTGGTACAATAGTGGCCAAATGTTATGGAATTAAGCAATCACTGACTGAATTTAAGGTCCACTTTGTGAGATGAAGACCATATCTGACACTGTTAAAGTGACCTAGTACTCCTCTGAGAGAGGCTAACAATAAAAATACCCCAAACGATACACTGCTATAGTGCATCACTCAACTCTCATCAGAGAAGCTTCTTCTTGCAATAGACGGTAATTAACACAGAGACCCACAGCTGCTGGACAATGGAAGAGGGGAGAGAAAGAGAGAGAGAGAGAGAGAGAGAGAGAGAGAGAGAGAGAGAGAGAAAGAGAGAGAGAGAGAGCAGACAAACAGAGAGATAGAGAGACTTTAGAATTCAGTCCTAAATAAGATGTCTTTATCAAACCCCTCCCCTCAAGGCTCAGGGATCTATGCAGAATAGGAAGCATAAAAGACAGTAAGAACCAGAGGTGATATATGATTCCAAAGAAAGAGCATCATCCAACCCAACAGGATTAATGCACATATAAACTCACAGAGACCTTGATACCTGCAGAGACCTACCAATGAGCTATTTGCAATTGATACCTGCTGGGAAACGGAAAATTAGTTTCTTCGATGAAATATCACTAGGTATAATCAACCATACTTGGAGGTAGGTTCTATGCCCTGGAATAGTTGGGAAACACAAAACAGAACTTGTGTGTGTGTGTGTGTGTGTGTGTGTGTGTGTGTGTGTGTGTGTGTGTGTGTGATGTGTAAATGTGAATATGAATATGTGAGTGCATCAGTATGGGCATATGAGTGTGTATATGTATGTAAGTGTGACTGTGTGTGTGTATGTATGTGTGAGCATGTATGTATGTATGTGTGAGTATGTCATGTACATGTGAGTATGTGTATAGGTATGTGTTATTGTGTGTGTATATATGAGTGTGTGTGTGGAGCAAATGGACAGAAGGCAACAGCTTTGGCAGCAGAAGCCCGAGCGTGCAGCCCTATGGAGCTCTTCCTGAGAAATGAAGGCTTAGCAAGTGGGCAGAGATGAGGAAGGACACACAAACATCTCTTAAGGATGTGGAGAGAGCAACCAACCAACAGGAAGCAGACACCTTCCCTCCTCTATGTACACACACAAAGCTACAATACACAACAATGCACATACAGCTCATGCATATGCAAATAAGAATGCCTAGAACAGACAAAGCAACAGTACACTGGCTGATTGGGGTATAGTTACCAATGTCAAACCCTAAAGAGGACCTCTGAGATGGACCCATGTGACAGACGATAGAACCAATTCTTGCAGGTTATCTTTTGACCTCCACAAACTTCCTGGAAATTGTGTCTAAACGTGGACTAGAAAGCAATTCATCTCCCAGGGGTTGGGTCTGAGGACAGGGTTTAGGAATATAAACTGGGGAATATTTTCAACAGAGACATTTCAGGCTGAAAACAAACATTAAAAATTTGTTAACTTACTGAGAGATACTAATGTGGGTGTTTGTTGTTATTAGGATATATTTTAATCTCCCAAATTAAAAAACCTTTAGAGGATACCACAGCTGGAAGGGGGCGGTGGCATGTGGCAAAAGTGGGTTTTCTGCTCCAGTGTCCATGTGCTAAGAGCTAAATGCAACATCAGTTGCAGAGCAAGCATGACTTCGCTCAAAATTATAATTTGGAAAGGAGAATGAGTATAAACGCAGCAGGTCTCAGTACACGGCAGCATGCCCCTGTCTCAGCATTGGCTGTGGCACAAAGCCAGCACTAGAAAGCTCAGCAGTCTGAAAGAAATGCTGCCTGATTGCGCAGTCAGGGTGCAAGGTGGTCCGAAATAATGGACATGCCAGTTAATTTCTGTCTTCACAGTCAAATCACAAAACCCATGGTGCCGTGTTAATGACAGATCATGCTACCTGTGGCTGTAAGTCTCTCAGATGTTCAGGTGCTCTGTCTCAAGGTAAAGCAACCAGAGGATGTCTTTTCTAATTAGTCTCTTTTAATTATTTCAGTCATCAATCCATTAGTGCTTAAATGGATTGTCCAAACGGCTCAGTGTTCTTATGCAACATGAAATGATTATTACTGGCCCCATCTCTTTAAAAATATAAAATGGCCTAAAATCCCTCAGAAGAAAAAGCATGCATGCATGTATGAAAATATACATTTAAGCAAACTGAGAGGAAAAAGATGCTGGGTAGGCTGTAGAGGAGGGAACAGGAAAGAGAGCCACTGTAGCATCAGTCCTCCTCTGTACCCTAATTTTTAATCTAAAGAATGAAATAAATTATGTCAAGAATTTTATTAAACACAAAAGATTTCTTGACTGTTAAACTCACTCTTTTTTTTTTTTTTTTAGTTGTGAGAAAGTATTTCAATTGCTGTCATCCTACACCAAACCATAGTAGAGTAACTCGAACAAGGGCGGCAGGGGTAAGGATTGCTAAAATCCCATTATCTGATTTCCTGGTTGTGTTTCAGTAGACATACCTAGGTCCCGAACTGCTAAAAAGCCTCACACAACTTCCTGTTTCCCGCTGGAGAATCGCAGCTGCTAATGATGTACTTAATAACCACTGAACAGGTGTTGGTGCCGCTGCCGCCGCTGGCTATTGGTGGGCATCACCGAGCCACGGTGCGGTCAGCTCCCAGGATGCTCATCTCAGCTGGCGCAGAAGTGGAAGCACAAAGAGAATAGAGAAAAGAACAATGGCGACCTTCTGATGGCGGCGAGACTTCACCATGTGTCCTTGTTATGGACTTTCACACTATAATTCTCTTGAGATAGCGAAGGTCTTGATGATCCTGGGTCATGGTCTGTAGTTGTGACTAAGTCTCTGGGACTCAAGTGCTTCATTGTCATTTATCTCCAACTCTTAGAAAGAGAAGCAGGAAGGATTAACTACACGTCTACAGGCCAGTGTCGCTTTAATGCCTCTTTAACATAGGTGTTGGCCTTTGGTGAAGGTCAGGTGTGTGGCCAATGGGTGAAGCTGCCCTGACCACATCCCACCAGTCTACTTATCACCTGGCAGTATCGGGACATCCTCTGTGGGGCAGAAGCTGTCACACACTGTGGCAGTACCGGGCTGTCCTCTGCAAGGCAGAAAGCTGTCACACACTGTGTGAGGTTTACAGTACAGGCTGGACCCAACTAACTGTAGCTTGGGGCCTGAACACTACAACTCTATATGAAGCTTTGTTTTTTTTTTTTTTTAATTCAGGAATTTTATCATTTTACAGGCTCTGTTAATTGTGTGTGTGTGTTATGATCTGTGTTCTTGAAATCCAGAGGGTGTGGCCGTTAGGGAACACCTGCTGAGGCCTTGCTACCTCATGCCTTGGTAGCATTTCACCGTGGGCTGGCCATTTGCTATTAGAGTGGTGCTCGCTGTCTCTTCGCATATGAACTCATGCAATCATTTCTTTAAGATGCAGTCCATCCTCCCCTTAAAAAGGAAACTAACAAAAACTCCATTCACACCAAGCTTAGGTTTCATTTACATGAGTGAAAACTGCTGCGGAGATTCTCATCCTGTCATTTTTTAAACATGCATCAAAAACATTCTGGAGTCTGACAAGAGGCTCTATTAGTGCGTGGGTTTATTGACATAATTGAACATATCAATGTATAACATGTATTCACTTCTCATTGAAAGACATTTCAGTGAAACTTCTTTTAAGTCCGGGCATTAAACATTTTTGGTGACCGTCTACAGTTGAAAGAGGTGGTAAACACAATCGGTGGTCTTTTCCAGACTTTCAATGGGCCTCGGTTTTACACTATGTAAAAGAGACAGCTAGGAGATGCAACTGTGCTGTGCAGGAAAAACTGTGAGTCATACAGAAGGTGCCAGATAGCCCACAGGTTGAAAATCAGAGCGAAACAGCTCCACCTCCCATGTACCGTAAGCTCTGAATCTTAAACAAGACCTGGCAGCAAACACAGAATGACAGTCTATTTCCTGTGGCTTATTAAGTTTTGGCCCTGCAGATAAGACTGCCAGAAAAGCAGCTGTGACTTAAGTGGTCTGGACATTTACTCATCCAGGACATTATAACAAAGGCCGGCTCATGTAGACCCCTGGGTCTTCAGCTGCCAGGACAAGGCAGGCCTGGCTCATGTAGGCCAAACATAAAGAGTTACTGGGTTGCAGGGTCCGAGACTGTGATGGATTCCCTGAGTCACTGGGACCCTCAGGGGCCCGAGGCCTGAAACAGAGGAGTCACTGTTAGCCATAGCACCTTGAAATGGCTGGCTTGCACAGTACGCCACTGACAATAAATTCATAACCACAGAGAGTATGGCCACAGCGTGACCCTCTCAGTGAGTGTACTCAGACCACACATGGATTATCAGTGGACCCAACTACTATATTTAATGATAAACACGGACTTTATAAATATCAGAGAAGTATCCCAAGTATCTAAAAACACAACTAAACAAATACAAGAGGCTAATCCTAAATTTAAAAGTAAAAAATAAAAACAAAACACTGCAACTACTACCAAAAGATAAGGTTTAATATTACAGTAAGACACTGGCTACTAGAGGAATTAATTTGTAAAATACATAATTATTTCACAGTGAGGGTTAAGTACTCTAGATCTCCTGGGTTTAGCAGGAACACATACTCACTATAGGACTTTTTTCACATTTGTCTCCCACAATTTCTTCTCACCTTCTATTTCATATAAAGAATATTTGTGGTCAGAGATGACAGTGCTAAGAGACAATTGCCTATTGTTTTGTTTTGTGGTGTTGGGACCAAGTCAGAGCCTCACAAGCAAGCGCTGTCACTAAGCTTGGCCCCTAGCCTGACAATTGTCTTATTTCCTAACCTTGCAAATCAGAAATAGGTGCCATCAAGAAGGGCAAGACACTGATAAAATACAGTGGGAAGTAAGTCACATTTCTATCCATCTAGCCATGGTATCAGAAATGTGGTAAGTGAGTTGGAAGGCTGGGGTGCCCTACGGGGTCATCAGTTACATACTATATTGCATTCTTTTTTTTTTTTTTAAATCAAATCTGGCATTCAATTTTTTCCATAGATTTTTAAAAATAAAATTAATACCACAGGAGCGGACTAGTGGAGGAGTGTTGCAAGATGCTTTCTCCCGGGGACAATATCGGTTACCCAAAGGTCTCCCGAACTAGATAAACAGCAGAAGGGGATCCAGTCCAATTAAAAGAGTCTTTGAGTTTATTGGTCAGTTTGTTAAATGCTCTTCGTATTGTTGAAAAAGGCAGCTGCTCGTTTTTTAAACCTTAAGGCATCCTTGGTGCTCTATACCAGCCAACAGTAGGGATCCTGGGTGAACGTGGTACCTATTTACCCTGCCCATCTTGCCAGGGACCATCAGATCAGTGGGGTCAGTTGCTGGACCCCCTTTGTGATGGTTGTAAGTCCACCCCCCACGCCCCCACCCCCGCTTCCTTAACTAGAAACGGAACTCTGTTTGCCATAGAGTAAACAAATGTGTGTACACCAGAGTTTTCTAGTCGTGGCAGGAGCATAAAAACACACTTTCTTTTGTAGCCCAAGGTTGGCCGGACTACTGTGCTGAAGTATCACAGGAGCCATGTCCTAGACTGGCCAGCGCTTCCCACCTTTACTCCATCATTCACTTGTCCTCCCTCTGGGGTCTGACTACCAAGAACCGTCCATTTGCTGTGCGAGTACTCAGGTGGGAAAGGGTGGCATCCTGATTCACTTTCAGTACCATCAGCTTCAGCAAACGCACAAGAGAGAGAAAGAACGGGTCAAATAAAACAAGTTCTTCCTCTGAAATGGCACCGGGCCACGGAGAGTGGCTTCTCAAGCCACTGAGATGGTTTTCACAACCCTGAGGCACTGAACTTAGTCAGCAAATCTTTGCAAGAGGTGGTCCTCCCGCCTCAAACTGCCACTGGTCCCACCGCCCGAGCTGTCCATGAAGCGGTCGCATGGGAACTCAATGAGGTCCGCCTCGCTGAGAGCGCACACAGTGGTGCGGGGCCGGTGAGACTGGAAGCCCGAGAAGTCCGCGGACACACCAGTGCCCATGGAGCGCAGTGGCCGTCGGGTGGAGTACATGTGACGAACGTGGACCGGGCCCCCTCCCTTCCGCCTGGCTCGCAGCTTTCTGCGCAGCCACCGCGATCCCCAGGCCGCCAGAGCCAGGAGCACCAGCAGCGCGTTGACAGCCAGCAAGACCAAGGTTAGGAGCTGGTAGTCCACACCGCCTCTACCTCCTGCTTCTGGCAGGGTTACCAAGCCTGCGCAGTGGTCCCGGGGAGCCACGGGGCAGACTCGACCCCCGAGCACGCCCTCCACGCACACTAGATAGGGAGTGTCTCCGCGAAGCTCATGCAGAGTGGCCGAGTCGCTGCGCTCAGGCAGGTAGACGAAGCGCTGAAACTTGGGCTGCTGGCCAAAGCGGTCGAAAAGCAGGCGGAAGCGTGCGCCGCCCTGAGGCCGGGGACTGCGGTGCTCGCGAACCGCCCAACGCACCGAGGCGCTGTCGGCGCTCACCGCCTCTACAGTCAGGTTACACAGAATGAATTTGTTGAAGTCACAGGGGTCAGACACCAGCGGGGGCAAGCCAACCCCACCATCGGACTGGACAGCGCGTTCTTGCTGCTCCGAAGCCAGGCGCTGCTTTGCTGCGCGTTGCCAGCTGTCCCTGGCAGATGGTGTCCCAGAGGCGGGCTCAGCCGTCGGGGTGGGCTCCGCCAAGGCGAGATTGGCCCGAGTGGGACGTCCTCGCTCCGGCCTCTCATGCAGGTCCAGGGATTGTAGGGCAGGGCCTGTAGCAGCAGCGGTAGAGTGGCCCGGATGCTGCAAGCCTGGACCCCGCCTGCTCAACCTTAATGCGCTGCGGTTGCCCACCAGCTCCTTGGCAGTCCCACCCCAGGTCACTCCTGGTAGAAGTCTCCCCCGCTGCTGGGGCTGCGGCTGAGGTGGCAGCTTCTGCGCAAGACCTCCTGCAGGGGGCGTCATTCTTTCCCCTGTGGCTGTGGGTAGCGGCCACTGCCTACTGCCTGCTGTGGGGGAAGGGGAGGGATCCACGCAAGACCCGTTCTGCAGCAGTTGGTCATCCAGGTAATCCAGGTATTTGCCCCTCAAAGCCGGAGGGTGGCGACACTGCACGAAGACCGTAAGGAGGCGACCCTGAGAATGCCAGTCGCCCATCCAGCGCTTCAGACCCCTCAATCGGCAGTCGCAGGTCCAACCGTTGCCGTCTAGATCTAGCCGGTAGAGAGCCGGGCTGGCGGCGAAGATATCTCCAGAAAGGGCACTGAGCGCGTTGTCACGCAGGCTGAGCTCACGTAGCCGGCCCTGGTGGCCAAAGGTGGCAGGGTGCAGAGCAGAAAGCTGGTTGCCACTCAGATCTAGTGCCTCCAAACTGTGCAGAGGCTCCAGCAATGCCAGAGGAAGCTGGTTCAGCCGGTTGCCTTCCAGGTGCAGCTCGCGCAGGGCCTCCAGCCCCCAAAAGGTCTCTGGCGCGAGGTGCGTGAGCTGGTTGCCACTGAGGGAGAGCAGGCCGAGGCGTGGCAGGTGCTGGAAGACCCGGGGGCCGAGATGCTGCAGGCTGTTGGCCGAGAGGATTAGAGTGGAGAGGGAACGCAGAGGGACGAAGGTGGCCGCGTGGCGCAGGGAGGGCTGCAGTTCATTGGCAGAGAGATTGAGGAATCGAAGCTTGCCCAGCTGGGTAAAGGCATTCTTGCCCAAAAAGCGAATCCTGTTAGACTCCAGATGTAGGTAGAGCAGGTTGCCCAGGGGAGCGAATACTGCATCCGGCAGCGCTCCCAGCAAGTTCCCGTCTAGCCGTAGCTTGACTAGACTCTCCAGGCCCTCGAAGGAGCCACCGCTCAGGCGGCCAATTTCGTTACCGTTGGCGTAAAGGATGCGCAACTTGCGCAGCGGGGCCAACGTGCCAGGAGCCAGAGCCTGCAAGAGGTTGTTCCCCAGGTACAGCTCCTCCAGTCGCGAGAGCTTCTCGAAGGTCTTAGGGTGGAGAGAGCGGATCTGGTTGTACTGCAGGTCTAGCCTTCTTAGCTGCCCCAGGCGGTGGAAGTCGAAGGCAGTGATGTTGGTGATGAAGTTGCCGCCTAAGCTGTAAGTGAGCACGTCCTGGGGACTAGGCAGTGAGCTGGTCTTGGGCACCGCGCGGAGCCCCCGGTTCGTGCACAGGAGGTGCTGGGGGTGCTGGCAGTCGCAGCGCTCGGGGCACACGGACACTGCCCGCGGCGGGAATGCCAGGCAGCCGCACACCATGAGCCAGAAGCGTACGGCGCCGACACCCTCCATCCCCGCCTGCCCAGAGCGCTGCGGCCGGATCGTCTTCTGGGCCGGCCCGCTCCGTGTCTCCTCTGCATTCCCCTCGGCCGGGACAGAGTCGCTAAAAGGCCTCTTTCGGACTTCTCTGCTGCTCTGTCCAGCTCTTCCTCCGCCCTTTGTCCGGGTGGCTGGCCTGGATCTCCGCAGGCCGAGTTCGCGGAGCCAAATCAGGAGAGGCTGGATGCTGGGTGAACCCCGGGTGCTACTTGTTGCATTTCTGCAGAAAGCTGTTTCTTCGGTTGCGCATCGGGGGCGGGAAGAGCGAACAAGAGTTGGTGCTTTTTGTTTGCTCTGGAGTCCGGAGAGCTGGATTCCCTGGCGCGGATTTTCCCCGCCAAGTGGATTCCCCCACTGCAGGCAGGATCCTTTCCAAGAGCTGCTGGGGTGCGGCTTGGCTGCAGAGCACCAACTTCTAGGCCCACGTCTCTCCAGCGCTAGTCTGCTCCTAGTCCGGGGGGACTCGGAGCGCAGCTGGGGTGGGCAGCCTGGGGGCCGCGCAAGCAGCGTCCGGAAGGGACCCTTGTCGTTGAGGAGCGAGCAAACCCGGCGGAAATTCGTTCTTCCCACACTCTGCCCCCCAGGGGATGCAGGCGGAGAAAGAGGAGACGGCGGAGGCCGGACAGACCCGGGCTGGGGGAGGAGGAAACACTAAGTGGCTCCGCGTCTGGTCAGCTCCAGCCCGGACGCCAAGTGAGAAAAGTAGGGATTAAAAACAGCTGTACGGGTCGGCGCGCAGGCTGGGGGCGGGGGTGGATTACCGGGCAAGCAAACGGGGATTGCAGACAGAGACCTTTTTATTTTAGGCCAGTTCGCTGGCAGCTTCCGAGTAGAGAGAACGCACTTCGTTTTACCCACTTAACCTACTCTTCCCGGTGCCACCCTGAGAGAGGTTGAGACAGCACGGAGTCCCCCGGCATTCAGTTCCAAGTTTGGGAGAACATAAGATTGCCTGCCAAGGGCCATAGGAGGAGTGTTGACCGAAGACGCTAGCTCAGTCCTTCAAGTGTTTGGGTTTCTGGTGTCCTTTAGCTAAAGTCAAAGGAGAGGCCCCGCCCCTTTTAGGTTTCTAAATTGAATATTCGTCGGATGTCGCTCTGGGAGAGATTATGAAGAAAGCTCAGAAGTAAAACTGCCACAGTGACTGTGATTTGGTGATTCCGCTCAATGAATTCTCCTGCAGTCTTAAAGCCCTTGAAGCAGGCTCTGAGGCCCTGCCTGTATACAATAACCTGCACAAACGCCTTGGGAATTGCTTCCTGAAGGGCCCTACTGCTTTGTGCTGGAACTTGCAGCGTTCTTGAAAGTTTTCAGGTTCCCGTGTGCTCAGGACTGGATTCGTTGGGAGTGGGCATGGGCGAGGATATCAACACGTATTAATACAAAATAGTGCACCATTTTATTCATGGCTCCCTTAGCAGCAGTCTCTGACAAGAAAAAAAATAAGCAAGAGATAACTGTTGCTTACTATTTGTTTATACAAACCCACTTTTTGGAAATAGCCCTTCCCTCGAGGTGTTCAGAAAATGTAAATATTCAGTATTTACTCTCTGCCATAAGCGTGGAATATTATAGTACATATCCTCCTCTCGGGAGGCTGACCATCCAAACGGGAAGGGAAGGGCACTGACAGGTCAAATAAGAAACCTGCAAGGATTCGAATGATTTTAGTAACTCCAGCACTTCATTGCCTTGTTGAGCATTTTTCTAAGGGGGCATGATGGAGGTCCGTGTGAAACCTGGCAAGGTGGTAAAGTGAAGACTTCCTAGGTAAGCAATGACCCTGGCTTTGCTGGGAGATGGGTTTCAGATTAAAAAAGGTAAGTCAGATGTGAAGCACACCCAGTTTACTGTGATTTGCTTTGAGGTCCAAGTAAAAGGCAAACGTGGAGACGCAAGTATCTATTTTACTAAAATGGAATATGACGTTTACTTTTCAGTTATTGCCGGCCCCAAACTACTGATTCCTGTGAGCATAGCCACTGGGGGAAGGAGGAGGAGGACCTGTGCTTGTGGGATGTTAAGGCCTTGCCAGGAACAAGGTTCATATGGAGTTTACAGAGGAAATAATCCCCAAATGCTACTAACTTTTAGGTTGAACCACCCACAGAGCTGCCTGCGATGAAGCTGCTACAAAGTTCCCGCCTCCTACAGCATCTTTGTAGGGAACAGTTCAGAAGCTGAGCAATGCCTGATATGGAGCAGGGAATGCCAGAAAGCAAATCCCAGTGCTTTGCATGAGCCCATATCTCCTCTGGACCCTTCTGCAGACATTCTCAGAGCTAGGATAAGCAAAGGGTAGGGTCTCTCCATAGAGCCCTGAAGTATGGATGGATCACTTAAGCCTCCTACAGATATTTCCAAGAAAAACCAAAAAAAAAAAAAAGACAGAGTTATCCAATAACTGAAGATAACACAGGTGCATGCATGTGCGCGCACACACACACACACACACTGCATGTCCAGTGTCAAATATTTTCACCAGCAGCCAGGATTGCCAATGAAATGACGTCACCCACAGCTTTGTGTCAAAAGACAATTGCTCTTCTACCACATTCCATTTTCTTGAAACAACCCACATCTGCTACAGGTAATTAACCCAATGGATATACTGTAACATATTTCCAGTTAGTAGACACAGTTTCTAGGGAAGGTGTTGCTGACACCCTTAATCCAGCATTAGCAAGAAAAAATACTTTGAAGTCTACAGAAAAGGGGGCAGCACATAGCTTGGAGATTCCTTCTTTAAAAAAAAAAAAAAAGTGTGCCTTCTTAAAAAGCCTGTGGCCTGAGGTCAGAGTAAATTGATAAATTATTTCTGTAGTACAATATGCCTGTTTGTTTGGTTTATTTTTCTGATATTTCTCCTTCAGGAATTATTGTAATATTTTACTTGAATCTTAATCACCACAACTACCCCCCTAGCTTCCATGATGAAGAGCTGTAACAGGTCCAAAGCTACATTTCCTTGGAGAACTTACTGCTGCTGGGACATGAGGGAGGAAGTAGCCATGAGAGCTCAGTGTCTGGAAGGGAGTGAGAACTGGGAAAGATGCAGAGCTAGACCACACACACAGCATGGCAACAGGTGATGGGGGAGGCTGCTAAGCAAGCAGCCTTGGCAGTACCAAATGATGGGAAATAAGGGGTAGAGCTGTGGGAGCTCCAGGAAGAAGCCCCAAGATGCTCCAGGCAACCTGTACTGGGCTTCTAGGCTGAGGGTCTTACCTACATGGAGGTGAGCTGCTGATATTGGAGAGGAAGCCTGAAAAGACACACAGCCCAGGAATTCAGGAAGCTCCAATGCCACCTGCATCCTCGGGGTGAGATGTACTGGCTCAGTTCTTCAGCAGTACCGTACAACACTAGCCCATGCGATGTCTCAAGACAGTTGCTCCTTTCATTTCCTTGGAAGGTTTCACCAGATAGCAATCATGATTGCATTACACTTTGTAGCAAGAGAAATCTCTGCTTAACTAAATAAAAGAGGTCCTTAGGTTTTTGGTGATAGAGTTGGCAAGGGTGGATCCAACATCTGCCTCAAGATATCCGTCTGTGCGACATACACTTGAGCGTTGATGATACTAAGCAGTCAGCATCACCTTTGGAGTAGGGTAAGATGGGCTCCTCCCCTATATCTCATACCTTTGAAGATCTTGTTTCAGTTTTCCTTGGATGGTGCCCCTCCTAGTAAGAGCAGAATTTCAGGTCTCCCCAAGGGATGTGCCTTCCACTATCCAGGGCATTCCTGCTCAGGGTTTCTGGGACCCAGGATTCCTCTGTCTGTTTTATTGAGTCTTTGTAGGTTTGTCTCATCATCCTCCTGGGAGCTTGTCAGACCACATAGGGCAGAGTCTAGATAGCCAAGGCAAGTCCAAGAGACAGTTTGTATGAAGCCAATCTTGAGACAAGGCTGGGGGGTTCCAGTGGGATACACTCAAGAAAGCACTGGAAATACAGGAGATGAGAGCTGCAAAGAGGAACTGGGGGCCTGGGGCCTCCTTTCTCACTAGTTCTATGCTCTTTGAATATCAGAGGGGTCTATTCGCATGTAGCACTTAGGAAATGGGAAGCGAGAAGAAAGTACATGTTTAATTTAGAAAGACCAAGGTGAAAAATTACAGGAGTTTGAAGGAAAGCATTTTTAGAGAGTATAAATTCTCCTTTATTCTAATGTTGCTAGGCCCAATTTTCTAGAAAAAGCTGTCTTTAGAAAGAGTAAAGGTATGGCTGTCTCCACCCAAAAAAATGCCTTGTAACTATATATGCTTCCTTAATGGGTGAATTCTAGCTTGATCAGGTTCCGGGAGAGACAAGTATCGATTATGTTACGTATAACTGACACAATCACAGCTGGGGATCGTGAAAGGAATGCTCCTCAGAAGCGGACCTGTGCTCTGTGCGCTTTGAAAGCTTGTACTCAGGATCTCCACCACACTGGGACCTGTTTCAGAAGACACCGCCAAACGAGTTGGGGCTGGTCCCATGGCACACAGATGTGCTACAAAGGTCCTCAGATACTCTTGCCCAGGCATGGAACCTTCTTGAGCTTGCCAAGGATATACACAGGTGTCTTCCCCCAGAAACCTGTGCTCCCCTTGAACTTTCTGAATGTCTGAAGGAGTCCCGACTGTCTCTTGAGCAGCTCCTGGAGCTGGGCTGAGTTGGCTAAGGCACAGATAGGGTGAAGGATGGGTTAAGGAGAGAGTTCTGGCCAAAGCTTCTCTGGCAAGGGATTGGGGGTGGGGGTGGGGAGATCAGGACATGGAGCCAGCCAAGCCTGCTGGAACAGCGCCCTGGATCTTACCCAGGACAGCCAGCAGAGCCGGCAGCTGTTTCCTCACCCTGTGTGAGCCAACCCCAGATAGACAGTGTGGCCCCTGACACAGACAAGGTAGGAAACCAGACAGTTCCCCGTGGTCCCTTACCATGTTATCAAATATCCCTCCCCAAAGTTGGTTTTTACTACCTAAAAAGCTTTCTCTGATTTCCCAGTCTGAAAAAAACATTTTTTTTTTTTTTACTGAAAGAGAGTGGGGTTCTGGAATGTGAATAAGGGAGCCACTGGTTTATAGGACATCTGCCAATGTACCCTGTTCCTCTTTGGGGCACAACAGCAGTGCAGGTATCTGGATAAGGGCCAGAACGTCGGGGTGACAAAACCACAATGTGTGTTTATGAGCGCACTAGGCGATGTTTTAAATGCACACTCAAGGTTGAGAAGAGACCATACTTTATATGGGCTGATCACAGAGGCTGAATATCAGTAAATAAAAGTGCTCCAGACTACACGTATTTCAGGTTTTAGAGACGGGTGTGTGTATGAGCATGTGTGAACTTGTGTGCCTGTGTGAATGCTGCTACAGATGGCGACTTCCAGGTGAGCATTCCTAAGTTCAAGATCTGAAATTCAAAATGATCTAAAGTGAAGCTGTTTTGAACATCAACATGACTTTAGAGCACTTAGGGTGATTTAAAAATATGTCTTTATTTGTACTGTATGTGTGTGAGTGTTGTGTTTGTAAGCATATGTGTGAATCATGTCCTGGGATGCTGTGGAGTCCAGAAGAGGGTGTGGCATTCCCTGAAACTGGAGTTACGGAGGGTGATGGGCCGCCATGGAGGTGCTGGGCACTGACCTCAGGGCCTCTGCAACAGCCACTCAGCTGCCTCTCCAGCCCCATTTCGGACTTTTAACGATTTGGGCTGCTCAACACGGAACACCAACAACAATAAAGCCTTATGGAAGGGCCAGGGATGAGCGTAAGATAAGCCGCATGCTCCCATCACTACCTTGATGCGCAGGAGCTGTCACCACACTCATTTAACAGAGTTGTTAATCTTGGGCTTACTCTTCAGAATAGGGCCAGGGACTTTAATTAGCACATTCCTGGGTAATCTCTCCTGAGGAGTGAAGCTTAACATGGGAAGGCATAGGGTTTTTAAAGACTTACTGAGCCATTTCAGCATGTCCTTTGCTAGGAAGAAAGAGGACTGGAGAAAACCTAACACACACACACACACACATACACACACCACCCCAAACAAACAAAAATAAAAAACAAACAAGCAAAACCAAACAAACTAAAAAAACCCCATGCCCTACAGGATCACACTTAGCTGGAAGTAAATACGTGAATGGGATTAAGGAGGGCAGCACTGCCATCATAGGTGAAGGCGGGGTGTACGGTGCTCTGCCCTAGCAATTATTTCCTGAAGTAATAAAGAACGGCTCCTTGGACCATAGTAGGCAAGCATCGTGTATGTCTCAGTCCCCTTGCAAGGTGAATGCATTGCACACTGGACTTTTATGTCCAAGGAAAATCTACCGGTTCCGAGAAGCCTGGTGATTTGAAATTAGCCTGCATACACAGGTTGTGCGTCTCAAGCGGCACAGTGAACTGTAGCTTCTCTGGCAATGCCCAGATGTTGAGTGATCATCATGACATTGGAAATAAGGCAAATCCGCTCCTGTTTATGGTTATGGCACAGAGCTGTTTATATGTTGCTGAAATTTTATAGCAGTAATATAATGTTGTCTTCCCCAGAATCAAGTGGAGTTAGGAGCCTACAGACATACCCTAGGTATAAAAGCTCTTCTTAAGAAGGAAAAATATTTGTCACTTATAAGAGAACAAACATGTGATTGTACCTTATGGCACAACTTTCAACTATTCTTTTGTTTTGGATTTTGATCTATATTTCTCTAAAAACATTTATTGAGCCACTTAAGAGCTCCACCAATGTAAAAGAGAACCATCTTTTTCATTTCATCTTGGGGGCACTCAATAACCAATATTGGACTGTCAGAGCCTTCATAAACAGGGAGAGGCAAAGGAAATAAAGTGTGAGTAGTTTCTGGCTTTTGATGGTGAGAAAAATAAAAGAATCCTTTTACTCTTCTTCGCGTGTTCTGTATCACATATGATACATGACCACTGCATTAACTGAAATGATTAAGGTATCTTACCACACACTTTCATATTTAATATTTGACATCAACGTAAGTCTCATAAAGGAAATTAGGTGAGACCTGCTTACATCTCCAGGGTCGTTGTTTGAATCTGAAATGTCCTTTGGGGCACCTGTTCCCTCACTAGTGGCACTATTTTCTGAGGCTGAGGAACTTTTTGAGTTGGCTCCTCATTGGCAGAAGTGGTACAGTGGCAGTCAGCCTCTTAAGGCCTTGCTCCGGGGCCTCTTGCTCTGCTTTGTACTCTCCGGTCACGTGAGTGGTCTCAGCAATATGTCTAGCCACCCTGGATTGAGCTGTTTTGTTATTGTTGTTGGATTGAGCTGTGTTGTTGTTGTTGTGTTGTTGCTGTTTATCATGATGGCCTCCTTGCCCTGGTGGCCCTTGAAACCCTCTGAAACTATGAACTAAAACAAAACTGTTCTTCCCTTAAGGGGATTTTGAGCAAAGCAGCTGTTTTTGAGGAAAGGATGTCAAGAATTGCAGAAGCTAACTAAATTCTGGAACAATTTCTTGTTATACTGCAGAGGGCATGCAGATCATCCTCTGGTGCTGACTCCAGGTTTTTACAACTGGACCTCACAATGACAGATGCCTGTATGTACACCTACAGGGCTGTTCTGAAAATGTATACTACTTAACTATTCAAAGCACTCAACAACCGATAGGGTCAGGGCATAGACAGTCAAGACAAGACGGGTGGCAGCCGTGAGCCAGTCTGTTGTGTGCACCTGCTGCAGCTGGCTGTGCCTGTTCCAGGCTAGACTTTCTGAATAATATTTTATATCTCTTTCCCTTTGCTAACAGCAGTTTACATAAGGCTCAGATACAACAACAAGGAAGCCTGGAGACATACAAAGCCTTTCTTGATCCAAGTACTTTCAGGCTTCTGGGACCCATTTCTCGGAGTTCAAGTTCAGCAGAGCAGCTCAGATTTGACAACAAACTGTTATGTGGAGGCAAAGAGAAGTCAACTTTGATGAGTCACAAGCTAGATGTCTAGTCTCTGTGAGGAATGCTTTCCCGTTCTGTTCAGTTATATGTTTGGAACTCAGAAAGCGCTGTGACTTGGGGCAGGTGGTATGGGTAGCTCAGCTGGGAAAGGTACCTGCCATTAAACCTGATGCCCTGCGTTTGATCCCCCGAACCTTCACGGTTGAAAGGAAGAACTAGTTCCCAAAGTAATCCTCTGCTGTCCACATCCAGCCATGACACACCTACACACACACACACATACACACACACACTCCCACATACACACACAAAGAAATAAAAATGTCATAAGCAAACTTTTAAAAACGTACCATTTTCTCCTCACAAATGAATCTGAATTGTTTTAATTAATGACTGAAAGGTATGTGTAGAAGGCCACTATGTTGCCAGGTAAAACTATTGGCCTCCTCTGAGGAAGCCTGGGTTATAGTCTCTGTAAGATCCTCTTCAAGCATAAAACATGAAGGAGCCAACAGCATTTCTTCTGAGGCTCATTGGAACTGGAAACTCTCATGAAGGTTATTCACATGAGTTAGAAATTCATCCTTCAGATTTTCAGAGACTTATTATAAAAACTCGGGGGTATAAGTGTCAGCTCCCCGCATTTCCTTTTCCCTGGAATAGTAGATTTCTCCTTAATCTAATGTCAGTGCCATGAGCCAAAATGAGGAAGGCGCATTCAGACTCATGCTGGAGAAAACTCTGGCTCTACCCCGGTGAGAAATTGCCTGCCAATCTCAGTGATGGAAATAATCCTGCACAGTTAAGTAACTGACTGTATATATTGTAAATACCCTAAAAGTGCTTGCAGATTGCATCAAAAGGCCAAATGCTGTTTTACTTAAGACCAGGAACATGGCAGGAAAGAAAATGAGAGGAAGGAAGCCTCTGTCCCTTCTCAGAGACTCTGTAATTCTCTGTGAAGGTTTGCACATTGATTACACTTAGTAACACCATATGCTGGACCGGACGCGAGATCAAAGACTGTTGTCACAGCCCTGAGACCACACTGCAGGCAAGATGAAATGTTTCTGTCGGTAGAATGCTAATGGATCCACAAAGACACTGCCCTGGGTCCCCCTTCACTCCCAATTCGGTTCCAAAATAAGACAGAGCAGCCTCGGACAGTGCTGCTCTTAGTGCCTTCTTCACTGATATCTTACTCTGCAGAGTGGGGGAGGGGAAGAGCTTATCACCAAGGTGTTTGGAATGAAAGAATTCCCAAGAGTTCAAAGTAAATTGCTGATGACTGGTTGATCATTCACTATGCAGGCTTGGCTAGCTTGAAACTCACTAGGTAGACCAGGGTAGCCTCAGGCTCACAGAAATGCACCTGTCTCTGCCTTCCAAATGCTGGAATTAAAGCTATGCAGCACCATGCCTAACCCATAACTTGTTAATTTTTATAGTATGTACGGCCTTAGGAATTTGGGGAGGAAGAGCTTTTTGGCCACTGCCATTCTTTGGTTGAAGTGAGTATATTTTTTTCCCTTCTGTTTTTTTTATCTGCAATCAAAATTTTACACAAGTTGAAAATCTTCAGTAAAAATAATATGATGTCACATACATCCTATTGTCCCCCATTGCCCTGCCTTGTCCTTCTCAGTTACAAGTGGTTCTTCTGGTAATCCTTTTAAAAATCAATCTTGATAATGGAACTAACCTTGGCTAGGCAGTTTACCGTACACAGAGTAAATATCCCCCAACGCATTCACAAATGTCATAAAAAACGAAATGCTTGTCATAACCCATCCATGTGACGAATAGGAGTGATAAGAAGATGACATCTCACTGCATTACCCCTGCCCTTGAACCGCATTCGTGGTCCACTGTTCATTTTCTTCCATCTGTAAAAGGGGACAAATGACACTTGCTCAATGTAGGAGTTTGGGGAAATATGTGCGGAAGTTCTGAGAGCCAGCATTTCCACACAAGTGTCTTTTCAATGAAAATACGAGGAGGCCTTATAGCATAGACTGAGACCCAGCTACGGTGCTTTGGTGTCTTGCGTAGCAACAACACAGGCTCTGTATGAAATGGTTGGCCGGTAACAGAGGTTAGGTTGAACCAAAAGCCATACTTTGCCTGTTTGTGCTGCTATAACAAAATGACAGGGATTAGAGAATTTATGAGGAACAGAAATTGAAGATACGGAAGCTGGGAATGCCAAAATCAAAGCAATCACTGGAAGGTGAAAGCCTCGACTTGGTAACCAAGAGGAATCTTTGGATGTTGTGTCCTCTAGAGGGAAGGGCAGCTCTGTCCCTATGTAGCCAAAACCAGAACTGACTCTTAGACTCCTAAGAGGGACCCAACCAAACCACGGCAAGGAAGAAGCCACAATACTCTGCTTCTTCTGCCTTACCCTGCAGGTCAGTTTCTGTCTTCCGTTATTTGATTCTTCTCTGGACCGCCTGGGTCCAAAAGCATAGTTTTCAACAACCACGTTCTCGAGGGAAACCTAATCAGACAAACCTAGACTCCAGGCTCTGTGTGACGTCACATAATTCACGCCGCAGATCATTTGACCACACTGGACACAGGGTTCCCGCCCTGTGTAATGATGCAGTGCAGTTAGCAGTCTTCTCCTGAGGGCTCTTATCATCAATATGGCCTCTGAGGTATCAGAAGACTGTGCTGGGCAGGGAGGAGGTCCCCTGCAGGCTGCTTCTCAGGCCATAGTTTGATCTTTGCGGGGCACAGGGCACAGTAGCCCGTTCAGGCCTTAAGAAGTCCTGCAATATTCTCGAAATGTCCTAGGGTGTCAGATAAGACTGTTGGCTTGGCTTGAGGGTCCCCGAGGTAAACGTTCATAGCGGCACTTTCCTTTCAGCTGTAAATGTAAGCGATGAGTTGCGTGTCTTCACTGGGCTACTGTTCAGTCCACGCACGACTCTAGGGGAGTGTTATTTAAAAGTCTGCATACTATACATTGAATCACAATTTTTCACATTGCACTTGGCTGGTCTCAACTCATGATATCAGAAGGTTTCATATTAATCCACAGTAAGGATACATGGAACCTGTGCCCTTCTCTCACAGTCCTAGAAAGCTGTTTTGCTTTGCCCTTAAGCTGCCAAACCAACACGTTCCTAGACTCTTCTCTCCACCGGGATACAGGTGTTAGACCCACACAGCTGAGAACACTGTTTAACATGCTGAGCATTCGGGCTAAAGAACTGTTGATTCTTTAAAGTGCTGCTTAGCCACCATACCAGCACCAATGGGGTGTTTCCTGGGAACTCTGCCTTTGGAACAGCATGCAGGGCAAAACCCTCAGGGTAACAACTCCTCAAGGATGTTCAGGTGGAAAACCCCTTTGGTAATCACTATGTGACTCCCATTACTCCTTGAGGCAATAGCACTTAAGTACCAGCTTATCTACAATTGCAGAATCCTTTTCCATCCCAAAACAGGTGGCTACTAACATCTGCCAGGATAACAAGCATTAACGACTCGCATCACAGTGTCAGCCCTGTGCCAGGTACAGCTCTGAGGCCTCTGGGAGTATTCAATCACTAAATCCCCAACAATCCCTCCAGAAAAGGCCGTTTGTCCAGCCTAGACAATGTGGCCAAAGCAAAGAAAGACTCAGTAACGGATACAAGGTCACTCAGCTAGATAGTGACCCACACAATTGGGACCTAAACTAACAGTTTAGGAAAACTCCACTGTATGCTCTTCACGTGACTCTTTGACCTTGTCATGATTTTTGGAGTCACTTAAAATCTTATTGTTTATGTGTTGGGGAGGGTGGGGATGGGGTGTGTGTATGGATGGGGTGGGCATGGGGATGTTCAGGGGATGCCCTTGAAGGTCAGAAGGATACTGGAATAGCAGGTGGTTGTAAGTTACCTGGTCTGGATGCTGGGAACTCAGCTACCCTGCCCACCTTGATGACCTACAACAGCCTGGAGTCTGAACTCAGAGTTCAGTAAGAATTTCTAGTAGAGAATCCCAGAGCCAGTCCCCTCCCACCATCACTATCAGGAGGTGGAGCCAAAACCTGAACCATACTTAAGAGACCTCCAGAGTCAGTCCGCTTTCCTTGCCTGCTTGCTACCAGCCACAGCATGAATGTAGGACTGCCCAGAATCTGAACACCGGTCCTCTGGAAGAGCAGAAAGTGTTACTAACCACTGAGTAAGCTTTTCAGATCCCATGGCCAGTTCAGATACATAATATTTTCCAGAGTAACTCATCAGCTCTTTCAAATACATTGTTTGAACTATAGTGCTTTGATATATGATTCCTATATTGTAACTCTGCTATATCATATAGCAGAACGCTCAAAGCCATCAGTATCTTGTTCTCATTCAGGACTCAGCATTCTCTTCATTGGTACCATTGGTGCAAATTCATGAGCTTTACAACAGCACTATTTGTTATATTACTTTATACTGGCCTTTTGTTATTTCAAAAGCAGAATACATGCATTGTAGAAATTCAGAAAGCAACAACATAAAATACTGCATCCCTCCCATTAGAGGCTGGATAAGGGCCCTTCAAAAATGTTTACAATTAATGTCTATTCCTTAAACTTAAAGAAATATTGAACTACATCATGTGGTGTAAGAGGGTAAAGGTCAGTGTGATTAAGGTTGCTCATCAGTTGACTGATCCTAGAGTATCAACACCAGCTTGGAAGGGGAAGAGACATGCAGAAATGTCCAAGTTCTGTAATGCAGACTAGCCATTGCTGGCTTTGATGAAGGGCAAGGACCATGAGCCAGGAAGGCAGGGAACAGCTAGGGGCTGGTGAATGCAAGAAAATGAGTTCACCCTCTAAGCCTCAAAAAGGACATCTCTGCCCATATTTTGACTCAAAATCAATGAGACTTGTGTTCAACTTCTGTCTGGATTGGTGTTTCTATTGCTGTGAATAAACACCATGACCCAAAGCAACTTGTGGAATGTCTTTAGTCAAGGCTTCCATTGCTGTGAAGACACACCATGACCAAGGCAATTATTCTATAAAGGAAGACATTTAATTGGGGATGGCATACAGTTTCAGAGGCTTAGTCCATTATCATCATGGCAAGAAGCATTGGCAGCATGTAGACTGGCGTGTTGCTTGAGACGGAGCTGAGAGTTCTACATCTTGACCCAAAGGCATCAGAATGAGACTGTGTCTCATTGTAAGCGTGGGAGACCTCAAAGCTCATCTACGCAGTCACAAACTGCCTCCAGCAAGGCCACACCTCCTAATAATGCCACTCCCTGTGGACCAAGCACTCAAACACACGAGTCTACAGGGGCCAAATGTATTCAAACAGCCACACGGAAGAAAGAGTTTGTTTCACTTATGTTTCCAAATCACACGGTCCATCACTGAAGGAAGTCAGGGCAGAGACTCAACCAGGGCACCAGGGCAGGAAGCTGGAATCAGGAACAGTTGCAGAAGCCATAGAAGATTGCTGCTTACTGACTTGCTCCTCATGGCTTGTCCAGCTTGCATTCTTATAGCTTTCAGGACCACCAGCTCAGGGGTAGCACTGGTCACAGTGAACATTGATATGGACCTTCTCATATCAGCCATTGGTCAAGAAAATTCACCACAGGATTGCTTCAGGCCACTATAGTGGAGGCATATTCTCAATTGAACTTCCCTCTTTCCAAATGACTCTGAAATGTACAAAATAAAATAAAGCTAACCAGCACAACTTCTGACTTTTAACAATTATTAATAATTAATATTGATTCATATTATCAGTAATGCAGCAGTTACTATTTAGACAGCAGTTTTTCCATATAGACACATAGACTAGGATTTTTTAAATTGGCCTAGATCACAATACTGAGCAATAATTACTCCATCTTGAACCTCCAAGCTAGTTTATCTTGCTCCCATTCAGAATTCCCAGTCATACTTGCCTTTTAATCATCTCCTAGGTCTGGCTCATTCCTCCTGATGCTCCTGGTCCTCTCTTGGTGGCTCAGTCTCTATTTCCTCTCTCTTTTTCCACCCTCGCTGGACCCACACGTCTCACTGTATTCTCTGTATTGCTCAGCATTGGTTGGTTGACGTTTTATTGGTGGAATAGAGAACAAATGGCGGGCATGTTTACACAAACTTGAGACAGGAGATACTTATCATAAACATTACAAGGCCATGTCCAGATTGAAACCAGATAGTGGGGTAGAGAAGTCAGCATTTGAATGAACACGGACAAACTGTACACAGTCCACAAAAAACTATTACATCTATGCTTTATGAAAGTATAAGCCTTTCACAGGCTTGAAGGTATAAGTGGGAATGGGGTTGGGGAGACAGAGAATAGGGGTGATTAACCTAAATCAAGGATGTATAAAGAAGCCTTACAGAAATCTACTGGTCTGTAAGCTAGTTAAAAATATAATATATAAAAAGGGAATTTTAACAGAAGTATTTTGCATGTGCGGAGACTACTGCTCCCAGAAGACATGAGTCAGTAGACAACACCCTGAGTATCATGCATGAGATATCTTCCTAGGAGCTAGTGGTCAAGAGGTGCTCAAGATCAAGGTTACTCAAAGAGTGTAGGCTAATCGGTTGCTTGTAGTTTCACTCCATAACTAGATGGTAAGACTCTATTGCTGTAGACATCACTCACTTTAGATAGAGGACATAGAGAAATCAACCCTGAGTGATCAGAAATCTTCCCCTGCTGACCAGCTTACACAATGCCAGGCACAAGTCGTCTTACCCAGTGCTGAAGCCTGCATGCTGCAGAACCTACCTGCCAGACTAGATGGACACATCAGTGCAATCGTGGAGGGATATCAGGCATGAAGTTAGCCAACCAGTTCCCCCAGATGATCTGAGCCCTATTCAGCGGGAAGGATTTCATACCGGATACTGTCAGCCTTGTAAAGCCCTCTCGGGGGTGTAGGGGTACCCCGCTGTTGGTCTGTTGAGCAGTTGTGCTGTCCAGCTGCCTTCTAAGCTCTTCTCTTTATGCCTATGAATTTGTGCTGCTCTCTGATCAGAAAAAAAATCTCTTTTCCCAGTGAGTAAAAGGTTCATGCAGAGATTGATTAAAGGGTCAAGTATAAATAGTTGTAGTGCTCAGCTGTGGATGAACCGCCTATATCAACTTCCTCCACTCAAGGCTCAGGGAAGAATAAAAAGGGAGCTCAGAAACAATGCAAGCGCTGACAGATGAGGAAAGGAGCTGGCAAGTGCTGAGTTCTGGTCATGATTTTGGCTGTTGCACACATTAACTCACTCAAGGTAACTGAGATTAAGCAAGGTCAAGTCAGCCAGAATTCCAACAGGAAGGGTGGGTGGGGTGGGACTTGAGGCCACACCCTTGGGGGGAAGAGGGCAGTGTATGGTTGCTAAGAGGGGAAGGGTAACTCTCCTTGAGGACATGATTGCTAGTAGGCTGTTCGTGCTCCAGTGGATGGCTTCAAACCCATGCTCATATGGGCAGTCCTTGGTCTCAGAGGATTATCAATAACAAAAAATGGAGGAAAGAAGTTGGGAGAGAGTTGGGGGTGGGAGATTTTAGGGGGAGCTGGAAGGAGGTAACGATGGAAGAACATGATTAAAACACATTGTATGAATGCATGAAATTCTCAAAGAATAAATGAAAAATTAATTTAAAAATCTATCACAACTAACTAGAGAGTAGAGCTATTGAAATATATTTCTATGTATATCATATATTTTATACATATATATAATATACATATATACATTTCCAGATCTTTTTTTTATTTATAAGTGACTCTGTTTTAAAGATTTATTTTTATTATTTTTAAAATTCTGTGTGTGTCCACCAGAGTGAATGGGATACCCTTGAGGCTGGAGCTGCATCTAGGTGGTTGTGGTTTCTAACAGTATTGGTGTTGGGAACTGAACTCAGGTCCCCTGGAAGAGCAGCGAGAGATCTTAACTGGTGAGCTGTCTCTCTAGCCTAGTGATCTTCTTTTACAAATAAAGCAAGACCGCAATGTTGTAAACTTCCTGTCCACGTCTGTTTTCCATTGCCACAAGGTAATTACGAAGGCCGCATAATCTGAAAGGAGCTAATTCTGGTCTCCAGCTCTGGAGGTGCTGGCGTCCGCCACTGCCAGCATCTTCTCAGCTCGCAGTGAGGAGCGTGTGCTACGCACGTGTGTGGAAGAAGCAAGAGGGATGTGGGCATGTGTGGAAGAGATTGTGAGTGAGAGGTGAAGCATCAGAAAGCCCAAATGTCTGTTTAAGAATCCATCCCCTACAAAGCGAGTCCAGGACAGCTGAGGCTGCACAGAGAAACGCTGTCTCGAAAACAAACAAGCTAACACACAAAAGAACCCATCCCCATAACAGTTGACCCACGTTTCGTTCACATGAAATTCACTGATCACTCTGTGAGGACGGAGCTCTTGTGATCTGACTCGTAAGGTCGCACAGGCCCCCACACTATCTATGGGTAATGGCTTGGTGGTAAAAGCTGTGTCCAGATCCTAGCCCTGCCTGATTTCTTTCAGGAGTTGTCTTCTCTGGTGATAAGTTTTCATCATCTGTAATACTCAGACCATACTCAGATTACCCTGGACACCCAGAGCCAGGTCAGGAATATGCATTACGTATTATATGTTGCTTAGGTATTTTAATATCTAAAACAGTGCATTCCTTTTTCGGTTCAGTATCCGGCTGATTGCTGCTCCACACTGTTCACCTCTGCCTGTTCTCATTTCCTGTCGTTTCTGTAAATTGGAAGTTAGGACCAAGAGCTTGGGTGATTTCCAAGTATGTGCATTCCAGAGCAGATCCTGGGTGCACTGGTGTGTTTCATTTGGCGTTATGAAAGGAGGCACATGCCATACACCTGTGGCTGAAGATCACCCTGTGTGACTGCTGATAGCAGTTCTAAAAGCTCACACCAGGTTACAGAGATGAGAGCAGGGATTAGCCTCCTCGGAACGGTGGAACTTGACAGCATTTTATAGATGATGGCTGAATTCCGAGTCTCTGTCTGGGTTATAGAATGACCTCCCAAGCTTCCTTTTTGCTGCGGTTATCCCCCATGTAAACAGGAAGCAGTCTGTGTGACACTACTCTAATGCATTACAGACGACGGATTTTTCTTCATTCCTTCACCTCATAATCTTGTCTGGATTGGTACTGATTAGAGCTATACAATAGCAATTCATTCAACGTCCCCTCTTCTCTTTAGACTTATTATCTGGTGTTGCTTTAAAAGGTCGGAGTGGGGTTTGGGGGGTTGGGAAGCTTTCCTCAATTAGCTAGAGTGTTTGCTGCCCTGGAAAAGTTTGTACTGAGGAAACAGGGAATGCTCTACCCTTTAATCATCAACTTTCAAAGAAATATGTTAATGATTTCAGTGATGACAACTGATAGGGTTTTTTTTTTTCTGTATCACTTGATATCTTTATTTATTCATTTATTTATGGGAGGGGTACATGTGCATGCCATAGTATCAGTGTGGAGGTCAGAGGACAACTTGTGGGAGATGATGCTTTTCCATGTAAGTCCGAGGGATCAGAGTCCTTACAGCCGGTTTGGGTGTAGGTGACAATGAGCCAACTCCAGCTCTCTTTTTCAGAGACCCAGGAACTCACAGGTCTTCACGAGTCCCATGTGTTTCTGTGTGAACATACTGCCCATGTGATAGATGTATGCTGACTTTGTTTTTCAGTTCTAGGGTATTTATTTTCAGTCATAATTTTTAATTAAGTTACATCAGTCTAATATCGAAATTAAATGCAAAACATTCATGGAGAACCTTGTTTTTCCATATTTCTCTCTAATCTACATCTCTCTTCTTGCACGTCAGGATCGTTTACTAGATTTTTGCACACACAGAGGCACATGCACATACACATGCAAGAAAGGGTTGTATATTTAAGGGTGTGTAGTTCTTTGCTCTGATTTCATACCCCTTTTTTTTTTTTGTGTACACTTTGATCCTCTTGTTTGCTTATTCGCCTAGTGCCATCTTTTTGTAACTTCTCTACATCAACAAACGCAAAAATATTTTTATTCCCTTTCTGGAGCATATTAGAATTCAATAGTGTAGATAACACTGCCACTGATTTATTCAACCGGTTACCTGCTACCATATACTTGATTGTTTTTTCTTATTACATATAACAGACTTGTATATTCATACTCTTACGGATATACATATTGGTAGGGTTTTAGAGGTAGGATTGCTAGGTAAAAGCATCTGCGGTGATACTTCTAGATTGCTTGTCAAGGCCTCAAATCTGCAACCACTATGTCAGAGGCTCCTAAGAGATCTTGTTCTCACTCAACAGACGACTGCAGTAGAAGCTGAAGTCTTGGGCTTGGGGTGCCGCACATTGAGCCCCATCCTCAGCACTGCAAAGGCCAAACCAAGCAGAGCAAGAGCTGCTTAAAACATGAAGGCAAAAATATGGAGCAACTGGAGTGCTCGCCCACTGCTGATGAGAATATAAAAGTACGGATGTTTTAGGGGACTGTTTTTTCAGGTTCTTTGCACAGCTAAACCTATGCGGGTCCCTTCTCTGGAAATTACCCACCACTACACATTTGCCCGAGAAGCAAAGACAGTGTTTTGTTTTCAATTACAGGAAAAGAATCACAGTAGCCTCAGTTAGTAGTCTCCAACTGAAAGTAACCCGCAAATCCACTATCAGTTAAGAGCACGGGCAAGCTGGCATGTGTTAGAACGCCACTGTGAAACAAGCAGCGATCACAACACTGACACATACAAGCAATGTGGATGGTCCCAAATCGCTGAGAGACAGAAAAGAATACAAACCACTCATTCTCCAATCCACACCCGCTCAAGTACACTTTAGAACAGAGATCGTCAACTCTGCTGTGTATTCTTCAACTCACCTAGTAATAATTGGTATGCTCAGGCTGACAAAATGGAACAAAATGTTTGGAGTACACTGAATGGCTTAAAGAGCAGAGAGATGTGCTCTTAGTCCTGGAAGAAGCAGGAAGGTACATGATCACCAGACTATTTAGTATAGTCAGGTTCTGGCAAGGTTCTCCTCTCTCTCTCTCTCTCTCTCTCTCTCTCTCTCTCTCTCTCTCTCTCTCTCTCTCTCTCTCTCTCTCTCTCTCTCTCTGTCTCTCTCTCTCTCAAAACTAATCAATTAATTTATTTATTCACTTTACATCTCAGTTGTAGGTCCCTTGCTCCTCTCCTCCAGGTCTCATCCTCCCTCCCTCTTTCCCCTACCCTCCCTCTCCTACTCCTCAGAAAAAAGGGAGGCCTCCTACAACCCACCTCAACGCAGCAAGTCGCATCAGGACTGAGCACACCCTCCTCCCCTGTGGAATGGTGAGGCAGCCCTGGCAGAGGAAAGTATTCAAAAAGAAGGCAACAGAGTCCACGTTAGAGACAGGCCCCCCATCAAGCTGCCCATCAGCTACATCTGTGTAGGGGGCCTAGGTCCAGTCTATACAAGGTCCTTGGTTGGGTGCTTCAGTCTCCACAAGTCCCCCTGGGCCCTGGTTAGTTGGCTCTGTTGGTCTTCTTGTAGAGCTCCTGTCCCCTTCAGGTCCTTCTATCCCACCCCCCCTCCCCCACTCTTCCACAAGGCTCCCTGTGCTCTGCCCAATGTTTGGCTATGAGTCTCAGAGTTTCCAACAACTGCTGAATAGAGCCTCTCAGAAGACAGCTATGCTAGGCTCCCATCTGTAAATGTAGCAGAGCATCATTAATAGTGTCAGGGGCTGGATCTCTCCCATGGGGTGCGTCTCAGGTTGGGCCAGGCACTGATTGGACATTCCCTCAATCTCTGCTCTATTTTTATCCCTGCACATCTTGTAGGCAGGGTAGATTTTGTGTCGAAGTTTTTGTGGGTGGATTGGTGTTCCCCTCCCTCCACTAGGAGTCCTGTCTAGTTAGAGGGTGGCCTCTTCAGTTTCCATGACCCTTGCTACTAGGAGTCTCAGCTAGAGTCACCCATATCCTCCCAGGGGCTACCCTGTTGTAGGTCTTCAGCTTGTCACAGAGATGTTACAGGCACCACATTCTTATTGCGTCCTCACAAGGCATGTAGGGGGAGACAGACACAGAGACATGAAGACAGAAAGATGTGGTATTTCCTTTCCCACCCTTGTGACTTCATCAAGGCTAATTACTTCCCAAAAGCCAAATCTCCAAATATTACACCTCGGATTCAACATATAGAGTTGTTGGGGGCGGTGTGTAGCATTTAGTCTAAAGCACTTAGGAACATCAAATGGTCACTGGCCAACTCTCATTTCCAGGGATGCTCATTCTGCTGATTTGAGGTAAGAACTGGCAACCACATTATTTACCTTTTATTGTCACATGCAGCCAGGATTGCAGACCTCTGTTGTACACCTCACTGTTTAGGCTGAAGATTGTTGGCCAATAGCATCAACACACTCCAGGATCATGTCAAAATGAAGACTTTCTGACCCCATTCCACGCCCATCCATTCAACTCTGTATCTTAATAAGACCCTCAGGGTCATTTGCTTGCACTACTATTTTTAAAATGTTGGTCTGCAGCCTCTTGCACAGATGTGGGAATACTCCACCAATCAATTCTTGGTTGGATCTAAATGGATTGACATTCTGTCACAGGAAACATACTTCTATACATGCAGAAAATGTTTCTTAGAGATCTCATGGAGACTCACATTGCATCAATATCATTTTCTCAGGTTTTTGGTTATTTTTAAAGATGTGTACAAAACGAAGATGAGCAACCCATGGAGGCTCCATGGTGATTTGGTGGTGGAAATGGAGTCTACAGAGCCAGTGGTAGCAGTGGTTCCAGAACAACCACAACAATAACAAAAAAAGCAAGGCTTATGAGAAGATGGCTCACGAATCTGGAAATAAAGATGGCAGAAGAGCCTGTGCTACTTGCCCTGCTGGGAGATGGAGAGCTTTCAGGGCAGTGATGCTGCTTACAGCTGACAAGCTCAACATTCAACACGTGTGCCTGATGAGGCAAGGGGCAGCGGCATGAAGGGCAGGGAACTGCGCAGCAGCCTGGAGGCTCACGTGGATACCTGTGGTCCCTACTTCATTCATGCAAGAAAATATAATCTGAACTCTTTAAATCTTTAATATATTTTTACTTCTTAAAGATTATTCCATACCATAATCTGTAGATACATTTTCTTTTCAGTGCTACACTGTATTCCAATCATGGACTTAACCATAACTATCAATACAATGTAGATTTTTTTATGGCATTAGGTATGTTACAATAAATAGCATGTAGATCCTAGTGTCTTTTTAGAATAGAATCTTAGAAGTAAAACTGATATGTCAAAGAATAGGTACATTGGGGCTGAAGAGATGGCTCAGGGGTTAAGAGCACTGACTGCTCTTCCAGAGGTCCTGAGTTCAATTCCCAGCAACCACATGGTGGCTCACAACCATCCATAATGTGATCTGATACATACTGTATACATAATAAATAAGTTAAAAAAAAAAGAATAGGTACATCTATAATTTTGATGTATAATGTTGATTCTCTTTTTAAAAAATCTTGAGCAAGGTACAAGCTACATTTGAGAGTGAGTGTTTACCCTCCGGCATCCATCTACCAGGAGTAATTCTTTCTTCCTTTCCTAAGCAGTTGGTAACTACTCTGGATAATTCCTATTAGTCTACAAACATATTGTCTCTTTCATAAGTACAGAAAATAGTCTTTCTCATATCTTGAAATAACAAATAATCCCTTATACAACTGCTGCCTCAACTGTTGTCATATTTGTCTGCTTCTTTTTTACCTTGAAATTTCTAGAAAATCATAAGGTCTAACCTTGCTGTCTCTTGTTTTTCTCTTTCTATTGCTCACAATCTTCTCTGTCTGTGAGTGTTAGCCCCACCACATCCCCAGAGCTGCCCTCAGCAGGTCACATGACCTTTGTTCTACATAGTGCTGGAAATTTAGTCTTCATCTTATTCTGCTTGACAGCAGCCCTTGACACAGCAGATTGACCTATTCTCTCTGACTTCATTTGGTCTAGGTGATGCCATGTCATGCTCTGACCTTCGGGGTTTCCCTGTATCACCTGATTTTTCTGTTGTCTTCCATCTCTACCATGTCTTGACTCATCTCCACATTGCCTTCACCTCTGTAATGTCTTGAAGTTCCCAGGACTCAGTCTTCAAGCCAGAATCCTGCCTGTGCCCTGAAAAATCGTATTCCATTCCTCTGCATTCCATGAAGTAGGTACTTTCTCTACCCTATGCCTCCTAAGTTGTCTCTAGCTTTGATTGATTTTCTAAACACAAGTCTTGTATATCAAATTTGCTTGGCATCTCTGCTCTTTAGAGCATAGAGAGCTGAGTAAACCATTTTCAATTTGGTCTTCCATTTCTGCTATCTACTTCTGCATTTCTCCTTGTTTTAGGTAACAGTTCATGCACCCAACTGTCTGCAAAACACTGTAGAGTCCTTCATAGGTGCATTCCTGTGTTCACACCTCACATCCTGCCTATTAGGAAATATTGTGGGTTCTATTATTACAATATATCCAAATTCTTCCCACTTCTACCTCTAACACCCATACTGTGTAACCATTATTTCACTTCTATTGTCTTAATAACCTACTTCTCTACTTCTCTGTCCAGGGAACTACAGAGCGCCATCCCTTGGCATCAAGTTGCACCATCCCTCAGATCAAACCCTGCAGCAGCTTCTCTATTACCAGACTTTACATGCCATATGGGAACCTCCAGCCAGATGCATGTCCAACATCTCACACACAGAAACAGACAGACAGACAGACACAGAGAGACAGAGAGAGAGAGAGACAGATAGATAGAGAGAGACAGAGACAGAGAGAGAAGACAGAAAGAACACTGATCTCATATATTCCACAACTCCCACCTCACCCCTCCCCATCTTGTGGCCTTTTGCAGCATTTCTGTGCACCACAGGCAGAAAGTCCTGAGGAATAGAGCAGAATCCACAGATTTATGTGTATATTTATCTAAATAGCTACTGTTTACTAAAAAAAAAAAAAAAAAGAATTTATATAAGTATTTCCCAGTAAATGATTTGTGAAGTCTGAACTTGTGGGTTCTTTATAAAATTTTCATGGTGCTTCCATGGTAATAAAAGGAAAATGCCTTTTATTTTGAAAGTCTTCTGCTTAACCCTCAGAAATAATCTGAGGTAGTTGCCCACACCATATGTAGCTGGGCATATTGGCAGTGTTTCCCAACAGTCAGGTATGAGGGAAGGAAATAAAAGAAATAAAAGTCCACAGTGGAACCCTCACTAATCATGACCTTGGCACCCATCCATGTCTGTCATAGGAGTCTCAAGACTGTGGCCACAGTGAAGGGCTCACACTTCTGGACCCTGCCATCTCTACGGAGGATAAATATATATTTCCAAACCAACAACCAATGGAGTTGGGATACTAAACCAGCAGCTTTGGCAAAGCTCAGTTGTAAAGCAGCCTTATTTGTAGTCCCTGGTGTCTTCTCAAATCTGTTCCAAGGGAGATTTTCATTGCATTGTGTGGGCGGGACTGAGAGATACTAGTTTCCGATCCCTCCAGGATGCAGGAAGAACAGACTTAGTTGTTGGGATCAGGTTTCTACATACTTCCTAGATGTCTCAAACCAGTGTCTGGTTTGGGGATTCTAGTGAGAACCCCATCAGGAAAAGACACCTCCATTAAAAGAAACCTCTTTCTTTATTTGGTGGATTCTGGGCTCTTAGAGGACAGAGCCAAACAGCACACTTAACATCTGGAAACACAGTGGACCCAGTTATTTTCTTGGGCTGAAAGGTTGGAATAGCAAGCAAATGATCATAGGACACAGGGGTCTTTGTTATAGGCAAATTGCTGATGAATTTGTTTGAGTCAGTGTTTTATTACTGTGAAGAGACACCATGGCCCAGGCAACTCTTACAAAAGAAAGCATTTAATTGGTGGCTTGCTAACAGTTTTAGAGGGTTAGTCTATTATCACCGTGGTAGGCAGTGTGGTGACATGCAGGCAGGTACAGTGTTGGAGAAATAGCTGACATTGTGTGTGTGTGTATATATGCATTTTTAAATTATTTTTTCACTTTACATTCTGATTGCAGCCTTCTTATTCTTCTCCTCCCAGTCTCACCCTCTCACCCTCTTCCCCCTTCCTCACCCCTCCTCAAAAAGGGGAACCTCTCCTCAGTGTACCAATCCACCTGGGCACATTAAGTCACATCAGGACTAAAGGCAGATCTGCTGAGGCCAGACAAAGCAGCCCAGCCAGGAAAAAGTGATGCAAAAGCAGGCAACAGACTCCGTGTCAGAGACAGCCCCCACCCCTCACCCCACCCACAGAAAGCAAGCAGAGAGGGAGACACTGGGCCTAGCTTGGATCTTTGAATCCTCAAAGGCCACCTCCTGTGACACACCTTCTCCAACCAGGCCACACCTCCTAATCCTCCCAAACAATTCAACTGGGGACAAAGCATGTGAATATATGAACCTGTAGGGGTTTTCCCATTCAAATAAGCCCAAAATCATCAATTTAGGGAACTGGAGAAATCTTAAGATCTAAGTCACAGATACCTGAGTTGCTCCTAGAGAGCAGAGGACTCTCATCCAAGTCCCATATTAGAGTCAGTTCCGAGACAGAAATCCTAAAGCCATTGACTCTCAAAAGTGCTAGCAAGAGGCGTCTGGGAATTTGTTTAAAAGCTAACTTTCCAGGCCCCTCTCTAACCCACAGCCACAGAGATCGTAGGCAGCCAGGTCAAGGCCATGCACATCAGCCCATACCAAGGGACACCAAAGAGCTCTTGGCACTTTGGGCACAGCAGTTAGTCTTCTGGATGCCTCTTCCCCTTAATACTAAACTGGAAAAGGTCACCAGAACGTTCACTCTTAACCAGCAGGATTGACAATACAGGCTGCATGATCTCTGCTCCCTGTGGGGCTTTCTCAGGTACCATGCTGATGGAGCACCTCACCCACACGCTAAGCAGCAAGCAGCAAATGCCTTTAATCCTGAGGCAGGAGATGATGCTGAAACAAAATCAAAGGCTTTGGCTGGTGACATTTGTAGGGTCTAGTGGCCTGGGGGGGTATGACATTTCCTTCCAAAGCCAAGTTGTTACTGTGCTTTGTGCTGCCTGCCCCCTCCCCCAACAACACAGAACTGTGTGTTTGTACCTCTTGATGTTTAAGACAACATATCCTCCTTTAGAGTGTATTGTTCAGAGAACTCTTCTGAGTGACGTAGGAGGCTTCACTTGTTGTAGAGGGGACAGAGAAGAAGTTCGGTGATGGCACGGGAGCTGCTTGCATTGGTTGGGCGATGTGATGACTGTGCTCAGTTGTAAACTTGACCGTATCTGGAACCAACTAAAACCCAAATGGCTGGGCACACCTGTGAGGGGTTTGTTTCTTAATTACATCATATGACAGGGGAAGACCCACTTCCTAATCTGGATCTTTGAGGGGAAAAGATCCATCTTTAATCCAGATCTTTTGAGGTGGGAGTATCCACCTTTCATTTGGGGCCACACCTTCCACTGGCAGCCTACTTAAAGGACTTGGAGGAAGAAAGCTTCCTGTCTCCCTTTGCTTGCTTGTTCTTGTTCTCAGTAGCAAGTCCATCTCTTCACTGGCATCCAGGCCTACTTCTTCATTATTCTAGGGTATACTGAAGACAGGCTGAGACATCCAGCCTCTTGGACTGAACTACTATCACTGGTAGATGGCCATTGACGGACTAGCTAGACTGCAGTGTAAGCCATCCTAATAAACTCTCTCTCTCTCTCTCTCTCTCTCTCTCTCTCTCTCTCTCTCTCTCTCTCTCACTTTCTTTCTCTATCTCCATATATATGCATAATATATGCACACATACATACATATACACTCACCTCTTTCTGCTTGTCAAGTGATAATGCCATGTTAGCAGCTGCCTCATGCTCCTGGCTCCATGATGGTAGCCAGTCAATATAAACACCTCATGCCTTAAAATATTCTTATCAGGTTTTTGGTCACACAACCAAATAAGCAACTAATACAGTCACTTTACCTAGAACTCTAACACCCCTAGTGCCCACCATTCCACGCGTGGCTCACCCGGGGAAGGGCACTGCGAGGCTTTCAGTTGTAACTTGGACAAGACTGCCAGTCTGCGCCTCAACAGACAGAAAGAGTGATGCCACTGTGGCAGGATGCTACACTCAGCTTTAACGTAAACTACCCCTGGCCCCAGCAGCACCTCCTGCTTCTGCTAAGAAACCTGTTGACAGGTGTCTACCAAGCCTGGACAGGATAGTTGGTTACCAGGTAACAACATCATTCCATGGAACTCCTTATGCTATGGAGGGTATGATTTCTTTCCTTTCTGCACTGTATACAGTTCCTGAGTACTTAGGCATTCTTTGGCCACATTGTTTCCAGTACTCACACCGTCTCTGAACATAGCACAACTCATTATTTGACATGACGGTCCCATGCAGCATCATTTACATTAAAGATTAATTTTTACCAAAAAAAAAGTAGTATAACATGGGCCCGTGTTCTGGGAATTACTGGCTGCCTGGTGCCCCATTGGCCCAGGCAGTCATTGTTATAGAATATAGGAACAGAAAACTGAAGATTCAAGAAGAGCACCAGAATCTCATAGCTTTCTGCTAGAAAGTGGAGTTGCTTTTACTCCTCAATATCTCTCCGAGTGAGGATACTCAGACATGGGGACAATGAGATGAGTACAGGAGTGGCTCCCCCTATCACATCCTGAATGTCAAAGGATATTTGTCTTCCCTGCATTGGGACAACAGTCGAAGAAAGAATTACTGTTCTGGCTGAAGTGTCTGAACAGAATCTTCAAGAAGTAACTGGGTCGGGTGTACATGGTGGCCCCGAGGCCTGGATTCAGAGCCCCGTAAATAACAACCAGTATATAACCAGACATTCCCACCCACACAGCATGCTCAGTGTGCATTCCTGAGAGAACGTCTGTGCCTCATTCGTGAGACTAGCTGTACTGTTTGAGCAGCCCACATCTACCAGGTGCCTCCAAGATACAAGGGTCAGTCTGTAAACTAGGTCCAACTGTCTTCTTTCTTTGTTAATCCTCAAGAGGCTTTAGATGTGAGCTGAGGAAGAAAATGTCAACAAAAACAGGTGCTAGGTGAGTCAAACTTGACTCTTACTTGTGCCTGAAGGACATTCTCAGACCCAGTTTTGGACTTTTTATCTTCTAGGTGCTTCTGAAAGGTGTGTGTCCAGTAGCAGAAGTCACTAGAATAAGAGTGCAATCTGTAGGACTTCAAACCTCAGCCACCTCAGAGATACAGGTTAAAATCACCCTGCAGAGAAAGAAGCCGCCAACAACTGAGGTGCAGGCTGAAGCCAAGAGATCATGGAACAGACAACACGGTCCTGTTACCAAGTGTTATTCAGAGATGAGCGTTCTCCATCAGCAGAGTCATTACCAGTTATCAGAGCAAGAACTATAGCCATTCCCTGTCTTCTCCTTTGTCTCTACTCCACTTTGCTTCCTATGGCTTCAATAAATTTGTCCAAAACATCTAGGGAGGAAATGGCTTTATAGCTTCCAGTTGTGGTCCATCATGCAGGGAAGTCAGAACAGGAACCCAAGGCAGGAAATTGATGGGTTGTGGAAGAGTGCTTCTTACTGGCTTGCTCCTCAGGGCTTGCTCAACTTGCCTTCTTCTACAACCCATGACCACTTTCCCAGGGCTGGCAGCACCCACCGTGTGCTGGGCCCTCCCATGTTAATCATTAATCAAGAAAATGCCCCGTAGACTTACCAATAGGCCAGTCTGATGGAGGCATTTTCTCAATTGAAGTTCTTCTTCCCAAACAATTCTACTCTAGCTTGTGTCAAGTTGACAAACAAAAACCAGCACACAACAACAACAACAACAACAAAACAAGCAAACAAGCCAATAAGACAGCCCCTGCCTGCACTGAATGCATGTGCAGTTGATGGTCCTGTTCAACTTTAGCTTAGAGAATGTCCAAGCTGCCATGATGGCTAGACAAGAAAAATAGAAACAACCTTGAGGGGAATCGAGTGGCTGATGCTGCCTCCTCCAAGGGACCCTGCTTTATGATTTCCCCCTTTGAATATAGAGTGACCCTAATTCCATCTTTATGGAAAGTACAGATATGCTGTTTGATAGAAATGTGTTGTTGCCATTGGGTGGACACAATGGAATAGGTACATAATATCCTAAGATAGAGGTGCTGGATTCTTTCTTAACTCCACCGCCGCACCCCCCACAACACATCCCCTGCTCCCCTTTTCATGCAGCCAATGTCATGTTAGATTTTCACAACAGGAGGTAGGTATGGTAGACTCTAGTGTCAGGAAGGAGGCTGTTTCCCTCCTTGACAATGGGAGCAGAGGACTTGTCACAGGACTGGATTGTACATGCTCCACACTGTGTCAGCCTGGGCGTGGTTTCAACAAGGCAGCATTGATAATCTGTTCCTGTCTGCTAAGGGGCAGTAGCAGCTTCCCTGATATGTTTCTAAGCTCTTCTGGCAGGTTTCAGACCAGCGCTCTATGTTACATTCTACACGTTGGATTCTATAAGTGGGTTCTGCTTCCCTGGTTGGATGCTGAACAATAGAGATCTCTCCATCTCAGCACATCCCAAGCTTCCTCTTCCAGTTGTTTGTCTGTTTGTTTGTTTTTAAAATAAATTGTATTTTCATGAGGACTCCCCAATGAGTGGTTAGTTGATATCTATCTTTCAATCAGTAGGAGAAATAAGGATGTTTCCTTTTTAGGAGAGAATGATCCTGTCATTTACTTGCCAAGGTTTGCTGTGTCTCCCATTTGGAATCACACACGCTAACACTTTTGTGCAGGGAGCCAAATGGCTGAATTAGGAAGTGGGATTAAACTCAACTCTTGGACCCAAAGTGTATCCATCTGTAGCTTGTTCTTTGTTGCTTAAAAGGTGTTTTAAAGCATTGTCTATGTATGCCCTGGCTTTACCCCTTTTAAATGTATTAAGCACCTTGAGGCTTGCTTCCCCACCCCCCTCATGTATGAAATAATGTAAACATGTTGGGAGATCGCCACTTCCTCCTTTGTGGGTAACATAAGCTGGAGGTATCATTCCCTGGCAGTGGGCCCCACCTCATCCATGCCGTCACGTGACTGGAGCTTGTGAAGGAGTTAGTCTTGTAGCTTGCGGTTCACGTGACAGTTCACGTTAGTCCAGTTGGTTTTATTACTGAGCTCGTTCAGCATCACTTCGATGGGAGCAGTGACTACAATAGTTTAAATGATTTGTAGGCAATGCTGCCTATTCAGTTACATGCATATTGAAGGACTGCCCAGACCATTCCTTTGTCTTCCACCATCTGACCCTGCACCAGTGCCCTCTCCAGTAAGCAGCAGTCTGCTTCCAGTTGCTGGAGGAGGAAGGCTACAGCTATGGAGGTCAGCTCTGTGCTGACGGCGCCCACAACTCTGTGGAGCTCATTGTCTCAGCACTGTGGCGTTCTCAGCTTTCAGGTGTTCAGATGACACTCCTATCCTCTTTCCTGTTTTCTCAATTGTTGTAATGTTCTAAAGTGGGGAAGGTACTTGCAGTTGCCAGGCCAACTTTCAATGGCCTTTCCCTCAGTGGCATTTCTCTTTAGCAGGACCACACTGTCGTGGCAACTTGATGTGCGGCAGGAATCCTCAAGTATCCACAAGCATCGTGGCCAATAGGCCTGTATCACCAAATGCTAAGATGAGACTCCAGTCTCCTCTGCGCTTCACGAGGATGCAGGTTCTATAATCCTTAGGGCAATCCCATAAGGCAGAAATCCTCACCAAATCCAAACGGCCATGAACCGGAAATTCCATTTAAAGGTTAAAGCCAAAGCTGCTTTGGGAAGGAATACTGTTATACTGTCAAGTTTACTGTCAGTCACATTAACAAAATGCCTTACTAATAACCAGCTAATCCTGATAAGACACACGAATAGCCAAATCCACTTATGTTCCCAGAAGCTTAAACATGGCTGAAGCTCATGGCTTGTTTGTAGGGCTGAATTCTAGAAGATTCACATAGGCTATATTTCTAAATTCTCCACTAAAAACGTCAGTAGGCATGAAAGGGACATTTGTTTCCCTTTTGGATCTCATCATTCATAATACCTAGCATTTGCATCCATTTCTAATTATCTGTACAGAACAGCGAGTGTTGAATAACTACTAAAGTCATAATTATCCAAGATAAAGGATGGACTTGATTGGCTAATTTTCTAGGTAGCTACATCTACCCATGATCACTGACATATTTAACACTATTTTTCTGTGCTGGGGTTTGAACTCAGGACCTCATGTAGAGCAGGATTCCATACACAAGTTCTAGCAGGAACAAGAGTTCCAGGTTTGACAGGATCATGTATTCGTTTTGCCCCTTCTGATACAGACCCATTAGGCTCGGCCGCAAAGAAACCCCTGGGAACTCCTAGATCGCCATCTGAGAGCTTTTTCAGAGGACTCGATGGTGTCTTTTCCACCTCTATCCCACTTTATTGCTCTTAGCTCATCTGTGAGCACATTTGGGACAGACTCATCTCTCCGGGGGAAATTCATACAGCAATCCGGACTTTATCCTTTCGTTCAACGAGACAGACTGTTAAGTCGCTCAAGAAGGGCTGCTCTGCTTCGTATGGCATGGGGCCTGTGGTTCTGGGAGTCCTAACTCTGCCATCAGCTGCCCTTGAGATGTGAACCCGGTGGATGAGCTTAGCTGTATTTGCTCAGCTCTTTAACCACTGGCTCAGGTAGCTGGTGACGAAGAATAAAGCAACGAGGAATAGATTTTAAAACTGGGTGCTGTCTATGTACACAATAAGGAGAGGGGCATTGAGGAAATACCTTCTTAGCATATCTAATATGAATTATGTTTTTCTACTCAAATCCAGAATTGTTTCTGTAGGCACGGAGGGAAGGGCAGGTGACTGTCGCGCACCACTACCGGCACTGTGGAGAAGCCCCCGTGTTCTGCTCTGGTGCTGGATAGAGTTTCCACTGCATGGAAGATGGATTGGCATGCTAATGCAGAGTGGAAGTTTATGAATTTATAGCACGCTAGATTTTAAATTTTTTATTTTAAGGATCTTCTTGGTCTTCTAAGACTGGAACTAGCCCAGATTTTTCTTAATTCGAGGTGGATAAACAGCTCTGTTTTCACATCAAACACCACAAGGTCCAAAAGATGGTTAAACACAATTTCCCATTAGAAAGTGCCTCGGTTCATCCAATAACAAATATGGAGGAGCATGTGCCAAGTGCTAGGCCCTCTACCTGGAGCTGTGAGTCCAGAGCAAAACGCAGCTAGCAAATCTGGGCCCTCCTAGACTTCATGTTGCATTTCTGAATGGCTTCTGGACTGAATTAGAACATTAACAAATTGCCCTTCCCTAGATGGGTGTGGCTGCCAATGTGTTAAAAGTAAAATAAAAAGCCAAACAAACAATCGTAGGCAAAGAATTCCTGTAACTCCTCCTCAGCATCAATACCTTGAATGGTTTTTACTACTGTGCTCACTGAAATGAGTGAGCTTTAAACTCATTTTTCCCCTATGGAAATTGTTATCCTCTGGAAACCATTTTGCCAAAGTAAAAAGGAAAAAAAAAAAGAAATGATCTTTTCTGGGGAGATTCAGACACAGAGCTGGGAGTGACTCTGGCAGGATGAGCATGGAGGCAAAGGATATTAGCGATTGGAAAATGGGTTCTTGCCAGAGGCTCTGGGTGATGACATTAGAAGCGACATAATGGAATTAGACTGCGGTTCTCTGCAGGTCTGGGTAAGCTCAAAGCATCCAATAACCCACTGGAGTGACTGTGAGACAACTACAGAGCTCTTTTATTATCTAGGGAATGGAAAGGTTATTTTGAAATCCATGGCTTCGAGAGATCCGACGAGACTAGCTCTAGGTTGTACAGGATGGCAATTCTGCAGTCACACCTATTCCAGTCCGTCCATACAGTGCCTTCTCTTAAAAAAAAAAAGGGGGGGGGTAGAACAGCCTCATTGCTCTAGAGAAAGAGGGGAAAAAAGGAAAAGGTAAGAAGAGAGGAGAGAGGGAAGGAAGGGCAGAATGATGAAGGGACTAAGAGAGTGAGGGAAGGAATAAGGAAGTCTCTTTGATTTGCCAGCTGGGAATTGCTGTTCTGTGGTTGGACATCCCGCCTACCTGGGCACCTGGGATCCATTTTTCATCTGTCTCTAATCATCTTGGCCAAACTGACTATTTGTCAGTGGTAGGGGAGGGGGTTCTCTTTCAATTTCCCATTAATTTTGTCTTGCCTTTGGCTTGCTTTTCCTTCAAGGAATGCAAGTCTTGAATAAATTTGTTTGTGGCTCATGGGCAAAACTGTTGCAACATAGCCAAAATACATCTTCAGACCATTCAAATGTTGGTTCACCTGTAGAATTTGCATTTACTCCAAAAAAAACCAAAACAAAACCCATTTAACAGGGCCCCCCTTTGTCCACAAGAACATGCCTCCTAATTCCCCCAAGGCAGCGGACCCCTCAGCACAGACTCCACCGTTTTCCTGAAGGCTGTCCCCAAAGCACATGGAAGGACATAAGGCTTCCACTAGCTGCCTGATTTATGTTAAAGGCACGCGTTTATATGCAAACTTGAAGCATTTGTTACTTATGCACTGAAAATAAATATATTTTGTGATTTTCTGGGAGCCATAGGTGGTTTAAGTTGGAGTGATCTGTTTTATTTTGTTAAAAATAATATTGTCTGGCTCCTTTAAGAAGCCACAGTTACAGATACTGAAGCGAGCTGAGTCATTCCCAGGAAGAATTAGGAACAGCTGGGGGCAGACACTAGCTGCAAATGCAAGTCCGGAGGACCAGAATGTCTCTCTAGGACAAAGTCGAGGCTTCAACCCAAACCCAGAAAGGGATTTTCACAGACTTGATCTTTCTAATAATGACAAACTCTGTGCATTCTGAAGCAAGAATTTCCCTAAGCTAGTGGCCAAACGTTGGCAATGTCATTCAGTCTTGGTCTACAAGATTTGGTGGCCCACAGGGACTTCCTCATAACATTCAGTGGTACTGAGTATATGTTGTGGCCCCAAAGACAATCAGGTGACTCAGAAGAACTTGGCCCAATTGCTTGGCCCAAAATTTCTGTGAATTAAAGGAGGTTATTAAAATGAAAAACTAACTCCGTGGTGTGGCTTCCTTTCTCTGAGAGGCTGGGTTAAGAATCTGGTCACAGGGTTTTTGTTTTTTTTTTTCCCAGCCTTCTGGAGGCTAGCTGAAGAAGGCTCTATCCTGAGCCTGGTCACGAAGAAGGCCTTCTGGGCAGGGAGGGAGTGCAGGGCAGCCGCACTCAGCAAGGGTTGAGACAATAGAAATCTGCAGTCCCTTCCAGAAGGGGGCCTCTGGCTTGTGAAGGGCCAGACTACACTTCAGTAAAATAAAGACAAAAAGAGTCAAAGAACTAGATTTTAATTCACTAAGTTTAATGATAAAAGAAAGACAAGGGGAGAGAGCTATGGGGGAGAAGTGGAGAGTGTGCTCCCAAACCTTCCAGCTTCTGGGTTTTTTAACTAAGTGTACTTGAATAGCAGGAGACAATCCCAGGACACTTGGGGGAGGGTTGGGGCTTGTCTCCAGGGCACCTTTGATATGTTTTTCTTCAAAGAGCCAGCTTTTGACACCTTTTGTGTGGGTTAGGGTGTCTGCAAGGAACTATCTTTTGAACACTTTTGGGTCTGGTGGGTTGTTATCAGCGGGAGTGGGGTGGGGTGGGGGGGGCGAAGGGCGTGGGGAGTCTGCTCACCTATGTTTGAGCATAAAGCTTACCAGGGAGCATCTCCTCTGCCTACAGACAAGGGCCCACACCTGTGTGTGTGTGTGTGTGTGTGTGTGTGTGTGTGTGTGTGTGTGTTTCTGATGTTCATTTTTGCTATTTTTGTTTTCTTTCTCATTCTTTTTGAGAGAGAACATAAATTTGTGTTGACAGGGAGAAGGAGATCTGAGATAAGTTAGGCAAGAGGCAAGAATTTGATCAAAACATAGTTTGAAAAAAATTTAGCACAATATTTTTAAGAAATGTACATGTTAAAATAGGGAAACTGGAATATAATATCTTCAGTGTGGGGAAAATAAAATTCTACAAATTTAAGATTAGAAGAAGCGTATTGAATGTTTTGAAGTGGAATCATTTATGCTATGAGCTTATGGGTAAATTTTTAAGCTCCACATACTGAAATTTTTGTGCTATGTATTATTCTCCATGAGGCATAAGTAGCCATGCGTGGCCTTTCTGTTCTCTCTTCTCCCTCCCACCCTTCTGCTCTCTCCTCAGGGCCTGGGATCCCTTCCCTTGTTGGTCTTGCAGTGCCCGCCATGAGCTACCCCTCGCATAAGCAGACCCTGTGTCATTCCTGCTGGCCCATGTCCACTGTCAGGAAGGCCTGAACATTTGTTCCATTGACCTTGATATTAATTTCTTTAGAGTTAGTTACTTTTCTCATCCTTGTGACAAAATACCTGGACAGAAAAGAAAAATAGGGAAGAGGAAGGCATGGTTTCAGGATCAGCAGTGAGGCCATTCCAGCTGTTCCAGATGCTACTTACTACAGGGGTGAGGAAGTAGAGAGAGCTGTAGCTGGTAGAATCCACTTCCTCCAGCTAAGCTCCACCTCCTTAACAGCAGCATCACCAATGAGAGGCCAAGTGTTTCCACTGTGGTGGAATAGTTGTCATGTAAACATAATCAGCTCTTCTCAGTGTGTGTGTGTGTGTGTGTGTGTGTGTGTGTGTGTGTGTGTGTGTACATTCATACATATGGGTTTGTATCAGATATATACATACATTTATGTATATAGTTGAATACTGACATCCCACCCATTGTGATGTTTTTGAGGAGGAATCTACAGCCTTGCTCATCACGATCTACAGCAGTGCCTGGCTCTCAGTAAGCACTCAATATTTTCAAATAAAGTTGAGTTCCTTTCCTCATAGGGAAACAGAGATGACCTGTGTATTAAAATGCCAGGAATAAATATTAGCCCACAACTTCAGTCAGTAAATATTAGTCCACAAATTCAGTCAGTAATATCATACCTGTTCGTTTTTAATCCATTCTCTTTTGCATGCTGAGCTCACAGTGGCTAGTAGGAGATTTATCTCCCTTATCCTGCCCCTCCTACATGACCAGGGCTGTATTGGGGGCCAGAGAGTCTTAGGCCTGGAGAGAGGCCTCTGCTGACAAGGTATTCATATTGTACCAGTCTCCATGGCCATGCCTACTTGGTAGCCTTCTGCAGCTGCCACGTAAGTCCAAAATTCTTGGCTCCATAAAGCCTACCTGCAACAGCTCCTTCTTCCCAGAAGCTGAGCCATCTTGGGGCCCACCAGGAAAAGGATCCACCGACTTTTTCTGCTTGGAGAGATACTTTGAATAGGGTGTTCTTGCCTGTTTTTCTAAGGCCCCTGCTTCCTTAAACCCCAACCTCCCCTTGGGCCTCTGGCCTATGAAAAACAAAAGGCGGATCCCTCCCAGGACCTTACTGCCCCCTACCCTTCCCTCACCTCCCTGCAGCAAGGTCTCCCGGAGCTTTGGAGAAAGACAACAGCTGTTGGGTCCCAGCCCGCAGGAAAAATCTAATCAGGGCTCACCTGAAAGAGGGAGTGGGGATTGAAAGTAGGATAGAGAGACACAAGAAACAGCCAGTCAAGTCAGGACATTTCTGATCAAGATTCACTTTATTGCTGAGTAGCAGACCATATATAGGGCAAGGTCAATAGGATCTATTCTTATCTCACTCACCCTAGGCCCCGGGCAAGAATGCAATAGCCTAAATCGCTCCCTGTAGAACTTCCTAGTTGTCTGAGTAGTTCCTTGTAAGAACTTCCTAGATCCTCTGGGTGGTTCCAAGTTGAGACTTCTGTACTTCTTTCAAAGGTAAATAGTCCAAGGATAGCCTAGAACATGAGACCTCATGGTAAGGTAAAGGTCAGCAACTCGAAGGTCACAGCATACAGCCTAAGTACAGGATTTCTGACATGGCAGAATTTGGCACGGGTCCCCACAAACAGCCTGTACCAAAGGAGAAGGGGGAGAAAAAAAAACCTCCAACCACTTAGACAGAGGGCAAGGACGCGAGTTCCACCAGTGAAGCGATGTATGGAAGAAGTGGTTGTACTGGGCAGGAGCAGGAGGACAGAGGAAGCAGGGAAGCACAAAGCTTAACTATGTCTCACACTGCAGGTTGGTCTTGAAGGTTGGTTTCAACTTCCTTGGATAGAGCATGGTCAATAGGCAGTCAAAAGCAAGACAGAAACAGAAGTTAGGTGTGCTTATTGCTTGTGGGTAAATAGTCTGACCTGACTGCAGGTAGGAGAAGCCAGAAGATGGAGGCCAGAGCCAGTTTCTGGAAAGCCTTCCAAGCCGGGGGCTGGGATGTCATCTGTTAGCACTTGGCAGTCACTGAGCCAGGGTACCTGCATTATAAAGCACAGTGGTAGCACAGTTTAGGTGCTTCAAAGTGGGCTGGGGAATGGCTAGCAGCAAGACATCCATCCACGAAGTCGGGGGACACTCCAGAGAACACACAGACCATGCATGGCACCTGCTAGAAACAAAGGGAGGGTAGCAGCAATGCAAAGAGGGTTGTTCTTGGTGGGAACCCAGGAAGCTGTTGGTCTTGAGGAAGATGCCCAGTCTGCTCATGTTGGATGCGCTTCAACAGGGACACATGGAGCTGGAGACAGTGAAGTCAGGCCAGGACACTCACTTTGGCCTTCTCCATCAAGAGAGCAGCAGGCCATTGATGAGACGGGGGCACACAGAGGGTCACCTGGGAACTTGATTGGTTTCAATAAGTGCTAGACTGAATGTAAAGTGGTAAGTTGTAGAGAAACAGAGTCCTATTGTGCAATCTTAAGCAATTTATTTATCTACGTATATGAGTACACTGTCTTCCCGCACCCCAGAAGAGACCACCAGATCCCATTATAGATGGTTGTGAGCCACCATGTGGTTGCTGGGAATTGAACTCAGGACCTCTGGAAGAACAGCCAGTGCTCTTAACCTCTGAGCCATCTCTCCAGCCCTCTCTCATGCAATCTTAAGTCTTTTCTCCAATAAACATGATCTCCTGGTGCCCTGCTGTGAAACCTAGTCAGGTAGATACATAGGAAATACCTCTACACTGGGCATATAATTTGAGGCTTTAAGTCTTATAGATGATCTTGGCTAGGAAATGTTCACTTCTTCTTAAGCCCGCAAGTACAAGGCCAGGATGCCTGTACACAGAGACGAGTTTTGAAATTGCAAACCACAAATAGGAAGTTGCCAGATTAGCTCACCCAGAGAATCTATAAAAGCTCACTGCTCCTTTTGTAGTGAGCAGCCTGATTTTGCCTGTGGATCCTTGTCGGCCTCCTGCTCAGCCACTGGCATCCCATTTAGAGGAGCTGCCTATGTTTGTTTTCATTTCTTGCTTCTGTGCCACCATACCCTGCCACCTAGGTACCGCGCTGCCTCCAGATCTGATCTCCTGTCTCCTTCAGTGCCACCTGCTGTTGAGAATTAAAGACTTGCTTGGGGCAAGACTTAGGGGAGAGTGATACAAACCTTCCTGTATCCTTTGTTTTGGCCACATTCTCTTTACTGGAAGACTGCTTAGGCTGGTCTTGCCACTAGTTGTTTTAGACCACTGTCTTGGGCTTCCTCACTGTAACAGGAACAGCTTAGTAGCACAGGATTACTGAGTTCCTTTTTTATTTAATGATACATTTTTGTTTTATGTGTATAGGTATGTTAGTTGTATTTTTAAAAGATTTATTTTTATGAATACAATTATTTTGCCTGCATGTTTTTATGTGCACCATTCATGTGCTGAGTCCAGGCAGAGGGCAGGAAAGGGCATAAGATCCTGTAGAACTGGAGGTAAAGATTGCTGTGCGCTGCTTTGAGAGTGCTGGGAACCGAACCCAGGTCTTCTGCAAGAGCAACAAGTACTCTTAGGCACTGAGCCGGGGTTCCGGCTGGAAGAGTACTGCATTCCTTTTCTTGCTCTTAAAATACTTAGGACTTGAGTCTCTGACTATCACCTCTGTATGAAATGGCACAAGAGGAAAAGAGGGAAAAAGAGGCAGGGGAGGGAGGATTCTCTGACAAGCTACAATAGCAAACTTTGGACACACCCTGGACTAGTCCTCTTTCTCCTGTCTCTGAGCTTTGTGTAGAGGCAAAGCTCTGTGGAGTTTGCCGCACTTACCAGGCCAAAGTAGAACTATGTATCTCATTAGCTATGAAACTGGACCTCCGCAGAGCTGTTCCGTGACTCAAGCCTAACAAATGTGAAGGTTTTCTGGGGACACTGGAGCTCATTTGAGCGAGCAGTGATCTATTAGAGATCTCACTTCTTCTGCAGTACACTGGCGGCTGCTGGGAAGATGCTGTTGTGTGAGGGACAAAGGCCCTGCCTAAGGCTCCTCTGCCCTGCTCAAGGTCAACTATGGTTTTTCCCATGCTGCACCACTTCAGGCTTTTCTCGTAAAAGCCATGTATGTTTTTTGAACTTTTGTTTATTTTGGCCCCCCAAGCCTCTGTCACTTCCCTCCAGTGAATCACAGGATAGGGCCATTTCAAAATGTCCTCCTTAAAGAATAGCTCTCTTCCCTAGGGAGACTGGAGTTGGCAAATGACAGCCTGTCCTAGCTGCTGCCGCTGTCCCACCCACCCCCATGTGGGGATCTTAATACGGAAACATCCCTTCACACTCTACCAATGTCCTTTACTACTATCTCGGCATGCTGGCGCGTCCTCTGTTAGAGCACATGCTCTGGCGTTATTTACGAAGTTGTGTCTTCTCATCATAAGCACTTTCTCCCCCCTTAGACGGCTTCAAGGGCAGGGTGCTAGGCCAGACTGTCCTTGGGGCCTTAACACTCAGAACAAGTTTTGTCTCTTCGTTTAGTGTGGCTCATCATGATGTGTGATAGCAAGAGGACAGGACTGTTATCCTGGAAGCTCTGTGAGCAGGGCTGACTGCTGCAGGCTCTCTCTCTCTCTCTCTCTCTCTCTCTCTCTCTCTCTCTCTCTCTCTCTCTCTCTCTCTGTGTGTCTCTCTCTCTCTTCTCTCTCTGTCCTGGAGTATTTCCTTTTCTGCCTTCTCTTTTTTTTTTTTTTTTTTTTTTTTTCTGTGTGTGACAATTTCAGATATTGTAGTTCTGCTTGTAAATATCCCCTGGGACGTTCCCCAGTATTTCCAGTGCTGGTCCACAGGCGGAAGCTGCCCTTCATGTTTCTCCTGAGATTTGACCCTGCTGTGTGGTGGGCAGATTTTGGTTGTTGGCTGCCAAACATCTAGTTCATTTGCACCCCTTTTTCTGTTTGCTTGGTGTGATATTTTGGCAGTGGCCCCAGCCTCTCCCACAAATGCCAGTCTTCACAGCAGAGCTACAAGCTCTCAGTCCTTAGTCATTTGTGTGTGCTATGAGATTATTTATTTATTTATTTATATTGCAATGAACTTCTCTTATTTTTTGCAATTTGGAAATTAGACATTTAACGAAAAGATTAATATTTGTCCCCAAAGATTTGGCTAGATGCAACAACATTTCCTGTAAAGGTCATCTAGGCAGCAGCTACAGCCTTGGCTTCCTCAACCATCCAGAGCCCAGGGGAATGCACTCAGCCCTGTCACATAACCTGGGTTGCCAAAAGGCCTGCTAACATGATGGAGCAGATGCCTCCTCCCGGTGGTCGCCAGTAGATATACATCACAATGGCCTGTGCTTAATTCCTAGGCTTAGTATTCTAGGGGCAACAAAATTAACTGCTGGCATGCTTTTTCCATCTCCAGCATTTAACAGCAATAACCACAATGCTAGGCAAGGCAAAGTCAACAGCTTGCATGGGTAGCTAGCTGTACGTCACCCCAGATGCAGGCTCCTTATGTGGTAGTGAGCGAAGTTGAAGCATCCTCAGTCGGCCATCACTCCTCAACACCCCGCATGAAGAACAGAATGGTCCTTAAACAGTGGGAGGCTGACCCAACATGGCCTACGTATCAGCAAATGCAAGGAAGGGTGAGGGTGGGGACACTAGGCTTTCTGTTCATCAGGCATTTTAGTCACAAGACTTGTGACAAGCTCCCAGCCTTGTTTTTTGGATGTATATATTGTATTTATGATGGCATGACAAAAGATAATTTGGCAACATTTATTAAATGACAGCTTTTAGAATGTATAAAAGACTCATAATTCAAATGTGTTTTCATATGCAGTATTGCCTCTGCAGCTTCTCATGAGCCCAGTGGATACAACTTCCAAACCCTGCCCTTCCTCTCATTCTCCTTCCCTTCCCCCTCCTCCCTCCCTCTTCTCCCTTCCCTTTTTTCCCCTCCCCATTCTTTCCCCCTCTCTCTTCCCTCTTTAAACTTCAGAAAATCAACAGTAAATTTAGCACTATTTTTAAATTAGACTTTTTCTATCCTCCCAAGTAGCGATATCCAAACATTGTTGCTGTCAGAACTTTTCATTAGAAATATGTGGGGTTCAGGGTGTAGTTCCTGGTGAAACACTTAGCATGCGCAAGGCTCTGCAAAAAAGAAACACTGATGGTATATTCAAATGTATAATTACATTCTTACCAAGCGGGCAATAGAAACATAGGGCATTTTACTCACAGTAGAAACTACAGAAGGTAAAAATAAATGTCAAATTTAAAATATCTAAGTTCTTACTGAGTACGGTGGTTCATGTCTACAATTCTTGGGAACTTGGGAAATAGAAGCAGAAGAATTGCCATAACTTTAAGGCATAGTGAGATTCTTTCTCAATAAAATAAAATAATAAAATTAAATTAAAATCTGCTCACAAAAATAAACTTAAACAATAAAATAAAAGACTAGCTGATGCCTCAGCAATAAATGCTCTTGCCAATAAACCTGATGGCCTAAAACTGATCCACAAAACCCAACAGTGGAAGAGAACCGATTGTCACAAGTGCCTTCTACATGTGCACCATACAAGCAGAGATGTGCTCAGACTCCCCCAACACACAAACACACACACACACATGTGCACTTCCTCACAAACACAAATGTATATATAAAATATCTAATTTCTATAGAATGTGTTTGGTTTTTAATGTAAAAAATGTTCGCACTCTGGAATGTCACTGTTGATACCTTTAATAGGATTGGTGTGGGACTATGCTTTATCATTGGGGGAATCTTGGGTCAGCTTTTGTAACATGGCAAGTGCACATCTAGTTAGTTGTGCTTTTAGTCTATTTTACAGCTTGGCTTTAAAGTCCATGGCAATTGAAAAAGCCACTTTACGGAGCTGCGTGGCTCCTGCTGGAAGGCAGTCCTCACTAGAAGAACCGCACTAAGCAGTCAAAGGCCTTCTCCATCTCACCTGTCTCATGCAAAGATTTTGTTAAAACTATTTTAAGGATAGTTTCACTTTTGTTTTGGTAGTGTGCTTAGAGCAAGACGGAAACATTTCCAAACATCTGTTTTTAAATTCTTCTGTTATAGATTCAAGTCTTGAAAAAAGACGCCAGCTCACTAATTGTGGCCACGTCACTGGCCACATCACTCTACTTTGCAAGGCAAAGCTATGCCTCCTTTGAACAGAATACATGTGAGGTAGTCCACTGTCATTGGCCACTGGCCAACAGAGATGCTGTCACAAGGTAAAAGGTGACACAGATAACCCATTTGCCTCTTCCCCATCAAAAGCAGAGTGCTTCAGGCTGCAAGAAATGTTTCTTTAAAACTGATTTTGTGGCAGAGCTATAGTCATCTTACACTATGATTATAGATTGACGTTCTTGTGACTTGTCATTTCTTCTCTCTTTTTACCCTACAGGTCCTTTGTGTATATATTATGGCTTCCAGTTTAGTGTTTTTAGGGGCTTTCTAAGTGTGCAAACAAATAGGTCTCTTCACCTATATCTGTTTCTTGGACTCTATTCTTTCTATTCATTTTATCCTACTCCAATATTTTAGTTTTTGTTTATCATATTGTATTATATTTTATTTTACTATTAATTGTTAGAAGCCTGTTTGTTTTCTGGTAAGAGACAGAAGGGGGCGGATCCAGACGGGAGCAGGGGTTGTAAGGAGTAGAGGGAGGGGAAACTTATATGAGAATATATTATGTAAGACAAAAATCTATTTTCAATAAAAGAAAAAAATAAATTCTCCAGTGAGCCAAATCATACCTGAGTAATACATGCCAAAACAAAAACAAAAACAAAAACCACCAAATGCGCTGTAGAATTTCAGAGACATGTGTGTCCAAAGGAAAATATGCCTGGATGTGATAGTTTAGTCAAAGAACGCTAATGAATGTATATCCCCAAATATCTATATTTTGTTGCCACATTAGCTCAAATTTTAATTCCAACAGTCACATACAATTAGGTTACTCTTTATTTAATTACAGGGAGCAGAGAATTTAAAACTTAGACTTAAAATGACTCATCTGATGTGGCCTGCAGGCTGATTGCTGAGTGTGAACAACTCAATCAAACCAACAATCTCCAAAAGAGAAAAGGCAGAACCTAGTTTGCTCCCTGCATCAGCTCCCCCGCCTCACAGGAATGATTCTTCTACAAGGAAGGTTTCTGTTTCGGAGAATTACAAGGTGCCTTATATGTGAACACTTTGTGTGTTCAAAATCCCTTCCAGAGACGGCTTTGCCTGCGTCCTTCCCTTTGGGATCAACTGCTCAGCTGTTTCCCCTGTCATGTGCATCAGCATCCTCAGAGGCTGGTACAGTTAGACTCTGGAGCATCCCCACAGGCTCATGCTGTGAACAGTCACTTCCCAGGCTGTGGAACCCGAGGTGTGTGGCCCAGCTGGGAGGATCCAGGGGTGAATTCTGTAGATATAACTATGTGAACAGCCTCCGTACACACTCCTGCTGTTGTGGGATGAGTCCCTGCTGTGCCTTTCCTGCTGAGATGGGCTGAAGGCACCAATCAATTAATCTTCCCTCTTAGTTGTTTCTGGATTCCAAGTATTTTAGTCAGACCAGTACAGAGTGACTAGTACAGATGTGTCACAAGATAAGCTTTTATTATTTACAGAACCAGATGATGTTATGAGTCTATTAATTTGTTGCACTTTCTGCCCTGGAAAGGATTAGATATTCCATCAGTGCCTCAGAATCCATCCTTTCCAACCCCTAAATCAAGACATGCATTTCTCATTTAGGTGTGATAATGAACCATAACCTTCACTCAATAGGTCATGTGTTTCAGGGAAACTTTTATTGATAACAAGTACTCTGAAAATATAAAAAGGTACATTTGTTATTTACATGATATCTTTTTTTTTTTTTTTTTAAATATTTCGTGATGAAAACTCCTGTTTCAGGAAAGTAGTTTATGAGTTGTAAGGTTCCCATCCTCTGTCGTAGATAAATCGATTTATCATATCAAAAGTTCTCAGCGGCTGGTCATAGGGCACAATGTGTCCTCCACCTCGGACAATTACCTTGGAGAACAAAGAAATAAATATTATTAATACATGAAAAGTATGAACTCAGATTAAACACTATTTAATACACACACACACACACACACACACACACACACACACACACACACACACATGAAATCAGAATGAGTTTGCTATGTAGCTCAGTGGTAGTGGTAGAACCCTTGCCGATCAGGCACAAATCTCCGAGTTCTGTCCCCCGAATAGCAAACAGAAATCAGTAGAAAACTTCCTTCCACAAGCCTTGGAGTCACCATGCTCTCATACTGATAGCAATAGTTACCTTGGAGTTCAGAAAGCTTTTTCTGCTACAGTTCTTAGATTTTACAGCAGCCTGCATCGTTTGGAAAATGGCTTCTCTTTCCCACTTTGGGGTGACTTTCTGCCCCTGAGCCCCTGGTTGAGAGCAACTACTGTACTCCAAGTTTTACCTAGTCAGCACCTGGAGGTAGAACAGTTACCCATCTAGTTTAGGCCGCAGCTGAAAAGGGCCTACTCTGTCTTTTAATTAGCCAGCGCAATTGGCCCTCACATTGAGAGGTTCTCCCCCACTTAGTTTTTAACAGTAATAAAAGGAACATTTTATATTAATTAATTAATTAATTAAAATAACATACAGAAACCCTTGATGTCTAAAAAGATTATTTTAAGCACTCATGGAATTAGAACATCCTTATTTTTCTGATATCACATTATAAAAAGTTCAAATACGTGCCAAATTTTCAAAAAGACTCCTGAACTCACATCCAGGCTCTCATTCGTGTTAATACCTGCTCTCTTTGCTATCTCCCACGCCTGATTTTATCTGCCTGCCTCTCCATGCAATAACCCACTTTATCTTCTGCCACATTTCAAAATAAAATGGAGACATTAGTACATTTCTCCTAAACTCCTCAGCATAAGACCATTAACCCAGAGTCCAGAGTGTGTCGGGATAAACTAACTCTGGGCTCTTCCCTTGTTGCCCATTAAAAGGAGAATGGGCGTCTTCTTCTGCCCGCAGTCATAGCTAGGGATGGAGCTGTCAGGGCGTCAGGGGACCCTGTAGATGACAAAGGCAAGGAGGGCAGACGTCTGGGGAAATCTCTGAAATCCTCTCACTTCATTTGGCTTAAAAAAAAAAAATCACTCCTTTTGGAGTATATGCAGCTGGGCATTGCTTTCTTGGTTCTATGAGTCTGCTGATGTTACCATGGGCCTGGGCTAAGGTAACTGCTGAGGTTATTTTATAGCACTTGGAGGCTGAAGCACTGACTGTTTGCTGGTACCCGGACCATCTGATATATGGCTCAAATAGAATGAAAAGCTTGGCCTCTCTGATTTGATATCATGTCTGCCTTTAATCTTGGAGTCACACCCTGTCCAGCTCTGCATCTAGAACCCCTGATCATTTAAGAAATGTTTGCTTCAAGACTGTTTAGTATAGGGTTAAATTGCCTGTGCCTATTGGAATGGGCAGGTTTTCTTCTGACACTTTCCCAACAACACAAGCACCATTGTTTGACCACACAACTGGGAGAGAAATACTTCCTTTTTGGGTCATTATGAGTTGTGTTGGGGACTCACTGAAATACTGTATATGGAACACTTAGCTCAGATGCCTGAATATACAGTAAATGTTACTCATGTAGAGGTCTTGGGTTCACTCCCACGTGTCACAAAGCAAGTAAAACATTGATGTGTCATTAACATTACTTGTCCAATAACAATCTATCAGAGCTCTAGAATTGGTACCGGAGAGATGGCTCAACAGTTAAGTGGGCAGGCTGTGCAATTATGAAGGATGGAGAAAAGATCCTAGCAGAGACATAGCATGCCAGTCCAGAGAGGGAAAAAGGACACCGATCCCTTCTCCTGATTACCCTGTGTGCCCCCACTCAGACAGAAAGACACATAAACATACACAAACAAAGAAGTAAATTAATTGTTTAAAGCTTCTAGAATCAAAATATCTGCTTTACTTTGATTACCCAGGAACACTCAGTGTTCTTATAGCCATACCAGCAGTTCAAAGGAGTTGTACCAAGAGTGGTTTCCATACCTGGATGTGTATAAAAATATTTGGGTTTTCCCTTTCTGAGCATCCACGGAGGGTCTTGAGAATCTACATCACTAGTCATTTCAAAGCGTGGCTGGTGCTGCCCGTCCAAGGACTACCTGCTGTCATCTGCTCTCCAGCAAAGCTGGGCGTTTTCTATTGACACCAAGAGAGAATGAAGTGCAATGTCCGCTTCCTCCCTGAGCATCTGGTCTCGTATGAATCCATCATCCTTGAGGCTAGACACCTTCTTCTTGATCACTCAGTGGTGGGGAGCACAAGGTAGTTGGACATGATCATGTGATGAGTCTCCCCGTGGTCTACATGTGAGCTACCGTATGTAATGAGCCAACATCATGCAACTCAGTGTCCTTAACACTGGAACATAAGGTTTCCACAGATACAAGGTCATTTGACAGGATTCCAAGTTCCCAAGTGGCTCCACCTACAGAGGTTTGCCAGTGTCAACCTCAAAAACAAGTTTACAAGTGCTGAAAAATAATTCATTATTCCCCTACCCCCAGTTTTTTATAGCGAAGTCTCACCACTCATAAATCAAGGATGCAAGCCACTCAGCAGCTCTCAGAGGTGTGTGACAAAATGTGGTCGGGTTGTAATTATGTATGGAAATGTGACAAGATAAATCTCAAGGCTCCCCAGACGGAAATAGCCTCATTCTCAGAGAAGATGTATTTGAGGAGCTTCTAAGCTCATGTGTTCCAGATGTTGGGGGAGGGGGCAATCATACATGTGCCATGAATTTTAAAAGGGTTATGGAAATAGTTAAACCAGCACTCCAATTTCATTTTTAGTACATGGTTCAATTCTCCCTGTATCTAGGGCTGTGGCCCTAGCAGCAAAGCCTTCCTAGTTGGTGCTTTTTCGGCTGCGAGAAAGCAGGGAATTCACAACAGGTTTGTGATGTTGCCATGTCAAAGCAGACTTCTCTAGGGTCTCTGGGGAAAAGATTCCTAGACTGACAAGGGTGGGCCGGCAGGGGTGCAGGGACACAGGGAGACACTGCCAATAGCAGAGTCTCTTCCTGTATGTTCAGGAAAACCAAGCCTTTACAACTTCCATATGCAGCCCCACTCACTAAGGACTAGAGTGAGATGGGGCAGTGGGGGTGGTGGGAGATGAACTGGCAAACGGCTCTGATGAATAGATGAGGTGTTTTAGGCTTCATTTTTAGGTGCAGTAAAATACATTTAACATAAAATTATATATCTTTAATCATTTTAAGGCATATAATCCAGGTCTCATTTAGTGCGTCTCTATCATCACGAGGTAGTTGTGGAATCTCTTCATTGTCCGAAAGGAAACTACAGCTGATCCTCCGGCTGCCTAGTCTTCATTCCTCTAGTCTCTGGCAACCTACTCAACTACAGGCCTCTGTGGATCTGCCTGTCCTGGGCAGAACTTAGAAGTTGTAATGAGGAAATACCATGCTCATTTACACTATAAAAAGTGCCTGTCATCTCATAAGGAGGCTTCGGAAAGGGAGGGGAACCAATGAAATCAGGGCTGGATCAGGAGGTATAAAGGCCAATTTACCAGCATCCTCCACTACTGCCCTGACTTGAGGCTTCTGACTTGAGCAGATTGCAAAGGAAGGCACTGCTCTTCAAGACATTGGAAAAGGGGCCCATGGGAGATACAAAAGGTAGGAGGGGTTTGAGGAGCCCAGTGTCCACACAAACTGACACACAAGCTCGTTAAGCTTTCCAATTTAGCCTTAGTTCTTTTTACTATTTTCATTGCACACCTTAGCTGTCAGATAGCAATTACAGGTCAAAAATAAGATAAATATCAGAAAGAGACACATTGAAAAGAAAAGGTAACTGAAAACAAGAGTCAGAAGCAAGCCATGCGTCATCAACAGGCACCTGTGACTATGAATGAGGCAAGGGCTGTCCAAGAAAACCAGAGCACCCATCAATCAGCGGCAGCTTCAGCAACACACAGGAGGAGGCATCCTTGGGGTTTCCTATCAAATACCACCTCGGAACAGGAGGGGGAAATTAAGTGGCTTCTAGGTGCCAAGCGTAGCCATCGGCAGTATTGTGTGTTCCTGGAAAAATCCAGATCGTGCTTTGGTATGGGTCATGTCAGTTGCAGGGTATAAGAGAAAAGACCTTATGGTCTTAGGGGTATGAGGATGAGCAAAACCCAAAGAAAACCTGCAAAGAAAAGAAAATGGGGGCTTGGCACTGGGAAACAGCAGCCTTTCTGTTAGTCTCATGAGTGTCTGCAGAGGGAAGAAGAGCCAGCGGTGAGAAAGCCTCAGTGTCCAGCAGTGAGTTGCACTGAAATCCTCTCACCCCTGAACTGAATAAAGTCATGATACACTCTTCTGGCCTTCATAGGTGGCATGCTCACACAAGGATCACATTTTAAACACGCAAACAAACACATCCATACGATATGTGCAGTGCATACCTATATACGTGTGTGTATAAGCATGCGATAAAAATTAATCTTAATAAAAAGATTGCTACCCATTGGTAACTGGAACTGAGAACTTAGCAGGAGGCATTATAGTAGATTAGACATAGTAGAGGGAAGACACATGAGAAACAGGAGTTCCTGTTTATAGGTTAGTCCACAACATCCAGACTGAAGAACGGTGAAGGACAGCATAGCGTATATAGGATAAAGAAGGCCAGGAGACTCCAGATTAGTCTTGGCTGGACTTAGAGAATAAAACTCAAGGGATAGGGATAGGTATATTTAGAGATACTGATTAATAATAATTATCCAGACTTGATAAAGGCTGGATAAAAGCTACCTGTTCCCAGTTTTGGGGAAGCTCAACTACCCTAAATAGGATAAATACACGGAGAGTGACATCTCAGCACCTAACAGTACAGTGTTGAAACACGTAGGAGAACTTTTGGTGTCTTTAAAAACACCAGAAATGTTATGGGGATACGTCTTTGTTTCAGTCCCAGGCATGGGGATTATGAGGCTGCATCAGATTGTCCACAGCAGCTGACTGTGATTTGCCTCGTGCTCCAGCATGGGTGTGATTTTGCCAGCTGCATATAGTATCTGCAAGTATATGATGTTTGAAATTCTGAGGAATAAGTGCTAGGGCCCTGAGAGGGGTCGTGGTGGCAGCTGCTCTTCCTGCTGGCTGCCATCGCTGTGGTTGCTGTTGTTGAGGGCTTGCGGTGATTTGTCAAGTGGTTACCCGCAAAGAAAGAAGAAGAAATTGAATATCCTGATGGCAAAGATCAAACTTGTCCCAAGGAACTCAACACCCCTAATTAGCAGGAAGTAGTTTAAGGATAACAAGGCCTCCTTTCCTCTCTATCCTTTTTTTCTCTCCTTCCTGGTGTTGCAGGGTTGGAAGCGTGGAAGAGAGTAAGGAACCCACAAAGCAGCAAACGCTGACTACAGAAACTGAATGCTCCTGCAGAGGACCAAGGTTTGGTTCCCAGTGCCTACAGAGCAGCACACAACCGCCTGGAACTCCAGCTCCAGGGGAGCTGATTCTTTTTGCTGATGTCCTCAGGCACACACATGGTACACGTACATACACTTGGGCAAACACATGCACACACTAAAACAAAACATAGTTTTTAAAAGTAAAAATATATTTTCAAAGGAAAAGAAGAAGAGTTAATTATAGAAATGATGAAAACTGGAGGATGGATGAAAAATTGTTGTTGTTGTTGTTGTTATTGTTGTTGTCTTTTTAAGTTCTGAAAGAATTGCTAACCTAGCTCCTCTCTACACACAAAGACGTCTTTTAGACATTTTCAAGGAAATAAGAAACTAAAAAAAAAAAAACTTCAGTCAACAGAAAAGTTAAAGATTGTTCATCAAATAGAAGAAAAATGGTCTCTAAAATGATGAACAAAAATAATGATTAGTAATAAGAGTGACAATAAATTCCATTTGCACAAAGGTGTAAAGTGAGTGAAAATAGTTAAAGGTATCCTTGTGGATTTGGAAGGTGGCAAATATACCAATTCAGGTATATTTCTTAAATTAGGATGTCTGTGCCATAACTCCTAGGTAAATAGTAAGTGAATAGATAACAAAAGCATATGTATTAGCAAATTATAATGGGGGACATGATGGCCCTGAAATAATAGATAGGACAAAAGGATGCAAAGAGAATGTGGGAGAGCCATCACGTGTGAGATGAGGAGCAACGCTCGCGATGTTAAGGTGGACAAAAGCTTACAGTCAAGAAGCAGACTCCTTTTCAGATATCCCAGACGCTCAGGTGAGGGGCAAAGGCCCTCTAATCAGGTCTCTTAGCCATTATCACACCAGGTCAGCAATGTACTGTGGATGCGCTTAACAGTCATTTCAGTTTTTATTTCCTCTATTATCATATAAGACTCTGTTCACTCTAGCACGGTTGTGATGAGCATTAAAATCAGCATTGCTTTCTCTCTGGACACAGTGTCAGCTGGAAGCTAACAGGACGTGTGGAAGGACACTGCAGAGCATCACCTCAGAGCTGGGAAAATCTGGGTTTGAGGCCAGGTTGGTATATCCTTGGTGACTTCCTGGCCTGTTTTCTCAGTTGTAGAATGGAGATAAGACTTAAGGTCACCAGATGTCCCACTTTTTTCAGGATTGAGGGATTTGATAAAGAATATCAATCTTAAATGTAAAAGTGATGTCAGACTATCTGGGACGCCTGGTCACGCTAGCAAGACAAGAAACTCTGTGGTATCCATGGAGGTTCCTGTATCACAATATCATGTAAGGAGTTTTTCTTTTCTTTTTCTTAAATTTTAACTTATTGCTTTTATTTTATGTTATTTATATATTGTTTTCCTTCTCTCTCTCTCTTTACCCTATAGGTCCTGTGTGTGTGTGTGTGTGTGTGTGTGTGTGTGTGTGTGTGTGAGTGTGTGTATGTATGTGTAAAATGCCTTCAAGTGTAATGCTTTTATGGGATTCCTGAGTGTGAGAATGAGTGGGTCTCTGTTTCTTGTGCCTTTTCTTGGCTCTTTTCTGTTTGTTTTATCCAAATTGGATGTGACATTACTGTAGTATTGATGTATGTTGTATATTATATCTGACCATTATCCCTTAGAATCCTGTTAATTTCCTAGGGAGAGACTGAAAGGGTGGATCTGGACGGGAGGGGAGGTGGGGAGGAACTGGGAGGAGTAAAGGAAGGGGAAACCGTAATCAGGATGTAGTATGTGAGAAAATAATCTACTTTCAATGAAAGGAAAAATGTTTTAAAAAGCATGAAACAAACAAAGATTCAAAGATACAATGCTTATAAAACAATACCTGGTCCTCTGTCTACAAACACACATTACTTTGACTATATTTGCTGACAGAGAAAAATGGTAAGCACTAGACTGGCCACAGCATTACTGTCTGAGTTTTTATGGTCAAATGGATATTTTCCCTTCAACTGCTGGAGTAAGATCAGAATTTGTAGCAGTATAACATACATCATCATTAACGCACTTATGCAGAAAAAAAAAAAAAGAATTAAGAGTCACTCATCAGGAGTGAAACTATTAATCTTCAAAGGTATTTCGATTCCCATTTGAAGGATCCCTCTTGCCCTTGGGACAATCCAAATAAGAGCAGGGCGCAGCTTGCTCATGAGCTCGAACCTCCATCAGAAGGCTCAGCTTGGGGAGTTTACCCCTTCCTCTTGCCAATGCCATCATTCATCCCATTCTTTCTCTCCATCCCATCTCCCCTTCTCCCCTCAGGTAGTGCCGACCCCTTTGTTGCTCTACACGCAAATGACAAGCAGGAAAGACTTGGAAGGGACTCGTTCTGCCTTTCCCCCCTTTTAGGGACTCACTTTACAACATGGCATTTGATGCGATTAAAAAGTCGTTGGACATTCCCACTCATTTGGCCAATCTGAATCCAGTTTCTGCCATTGATACCCGCAGGAGGGGAGAAAGCACAATTCAGCTCACTATTTACTCCTATCTCATGTCTTATTTCAGGATCTACATGTTTCTTTTGTGTCAGGCTTGGGGAAGAGAAGGCAGAGGCCAAGAACTCTGTGCCCTCTACCAGTGGGGATGGCTTATCATATGCTGGATAGCATGCACCATGAGCCAACCCACCCAGGCAAGATGGGTGGTTCCCTCAGGGCTGTGCTGGGCCTTTTCTACCGAATCAGAAGAGTGGTTTGGACAGTTCTTCCCCCAGCTCTAGTCTTAGCATCATAAAGTCAGTGGCATGAAATTAGCTGAGGTGGAGGTGACACCGCGGAGCCTGACAGTGCAAACGAAGGCTTGGATTTACCCTCAGACAATGGTTCTCTTACATTTTTGTCTTTCCCGGACAAACGGGACATTTTGTCATGCCTCTTCTCTTTCAAGGTAAACTCAAGTGCCACGGTTTGGATATGAAACATTCCCCAGCCGCCCGTGTGTGGAAGGTTTGGTCCCTGGTCCTCAGCACTACTAGGAGATAGATGGTAGAGTCTTTAAGACCATGTTTCTCAACCTGTTGGTCCTGACCTGGTTAGTGAACTTCTATTTACAAAAATATTTACATTACAATTTATAACAGTAGGAAAATTAAGGTTGTGAAGTAGCAACAGGAATAATTTTATGCCAGGGGCGGGGGTCACCATAACACGAGGAACTGTATTTCAGGGTCTCAGCATTAGGAAGGCTGAGAGCCGTTGCTCTTGAGGTCTTAGTGGGAGGAAACGTAACTGGAGCTGTTGTCTTCAAAGGGCTGGTGGACTCTGTCCTCTTCCTTTTCTTTTGCTTTCTGGCCACCATGAGGTAAATCGCTTTGCTTCACCAAGTACTCCTGCCATGATGGCCCCATTCCAGGACCACTGTGAGGGTGCTCAAATGACCTTTGCTCCTTCAAGTCAGTTCTCACACAGTGATTTTTCTCACGGTGATGGAAGGCTACCTCCATGCTTAGAAATATTCACTGATATATAAGTCATAAGGCCCCCAAACTTCTCTGAAACCTTGCCTCTGGAAATCAGATGGGCTAGATTTCAAATATTTGCAGAAAGATGAGACGACTTGTTACCTGCTTGCCTGCCTGCCCATGCTTGCCCCATGCATGCTGGTATAACTGGGAATAGTCACCTTGAAGGCGACCCATCACGTCCTGGCTGCTTGCATCTATGGCAGAGCCCTCAGCATGCTCCAAAGCTGGGCTGTTTAGGGGAACTTCAGACTTACGGCGTATTTGAATTTAACTGTATTATTAATGCACAGTCTACATGGATCCCAGGATCCACAACCGTTCCTGGGTCCCAGGGATTTGGGGTAGAGAATGTGCCAAACATCAGAGTATTTCTGATGACATTTCCTGAAATAAAACATTTAATTACTGAGCCCAAAATTGTGGGGAGACATAGTTCCTTGATCCAGCAAAGAGTCTGGCAGTTAGCTCCCTCCATCGTTTGTTTGTTTTCTGACTCTGTTTAGCATTTCTGACTCTGATTCTGAGACTGTTGCTTATGCTTTGAATCCAAATAACAAAAAGTTACTGTTTAAAAAGCAAACCCAATTTTTTCTTGGTTCCCAAAATACTATTAATTTTCAAAACCCATTCTCTGTGGGTAGGCAATTCTTTAATGTTAGACCTCTCAGTATTTATTCACTTCCCATTTAATGAAATGGCTCTCTTTCAAATTTCAATAGGTTATTAAAAACCACTCAACAGATAAGAGAAAATTATGCATTGTTGCCTAGCTGTAATACATCAATAAACAGATCTGCTAGCCAATATATATTTTTAAATCATACAATAAATTAGTTCCCAGAGTATTAACTAAGTGCAATTTGGACAGCTTAATTTGGAAGCCTTCTTTTTTTATGCTAAGCAGTCCTCACTAAAGAACTAGAACCATGTGAGTTAGGAAGGCTGCTGGCAAGTACTCAGAGTCAAATTGGGAGTGGCTATTGTTTATTGTTTCCTTTGTTTTCGGGAAGCAAGCTGTGTAGACTTCTCTTTTTTTTAAAGCCAAGGAAACCAAACAAAGAGCAAGAGCCCAGTCTTTGAAAGGGGAGGATGCTGTCCTCAGCAGCAGGATAATGAAGCCTGCTCGTTCTTTCATAACTCTGTGTTCCAGAACAGGGGACACAGAAGGGAAGTAGTCTGTGGCTGAAATGATCAATGCAGCCCTTAGTGGGTCGAGGCTTGTTCTGAACTATTCATCAGCTCCGAAAGTCTAGTCCACTGCCTAGAAGACACCTTGCCCTATCCAAGTGCGGAGAAGCCGTCGCTTCCATTGGGGGATGTATTAGAAGAGAGGAGGGATGAGGGAGGGAGAAGAGATGGAGAGCAGAGATGATAGGTCTAAGGGTGAAACTGAAACAGTTGGATTTGAATCTACTGAGTATTCACTCAGTACCAGGGCCTATGGGAAGGGGTATACAAACAGCCAGGACACATTATTTCAGCCTCAAGTGGCTTGGCGTCCATCAGAAGCCGGCGATTGTGGCACCCAGGGTAGCACATGCAATAGGGGATATAAGCCCTAGAGAAAGCGACACTGAGGGCCAGAATCGAGGAGGGCTTCCTGGAGGGGGCATGGGAATTGAGTTTAGGCAAAGAGGAGTATTTCAGCAGCTAAAGCACCAAGTGCCCCATCGCGCAGGCGTTGGAACCTTGTGGGGCTTGCTAGACGTCTGAGGGGAGCGGACGTGGTGTTTTACGTTTGCACCTCAGGGCTCTAACTGGGGAGCGTGGATAGGAAGGCTGAAGTCTGAGCAAATCTTTATGAAGCCAAACAGAGGTTAGACTCCAGCCAAGTGAGTAAAGTCAGAGGCTTTAAGCGAGGAAAAGACACGACCAGACTCGCCGTTTGGAGAAGTACTGAGGCAAGGGTCAGCAACGATGAGTTAAGATCAGCAAGGCGCTCCAGGGAAAGGAGCAAAGTACACAATAGCGATTCAAAACACAAATCCAGAATGCTCACGAATGGCATCGTTTAGAACACTATCACCACGTAACAGTTTCATTTGGGAATTTTGAGTGTGGGAAAACCCTTATGGCTTTTTTTTTTTAATGCTCCCCTAAACACTGCACTATTTTTATTGCTTTGTATGAATGGAGTGTTAGGCTTTTTAAGTAGTGCTCTGCGGCTTCTATGACGAACATTAGGGAATGAATCAAATCAGGCCAGTGAGCAGCAGATGACTACAAAGCAGATGAGAGAGATGCCATCTGAGGAGCAGGCGTGGGGGGGGGGGGTGTCGGGGGCGGGGGGTGGGGGGGGTGGGTGGCGTCGGGGGCGGGGGCTGACAATGACAGCCTTCCAAAATTTTCTGGTAAGACGTATGACAAAGCAGAATCACAGCAAAGCAAACCAGCTGGATCCTGTCTCCTCCTGGTCTGGACTGGCAGGTGATGGAAGCAAGCAGGGTTCTGAGAGAGAAAGGATCGGGTTCTCTCCCCTGGTGCCCAAAGCTAGGCTGGAGCCGCAGGGCACAGCTGAAAGCCGGCGGTTTGACTGGTTGCTTCTTATTATGGAGCCACTGGCTGATGGAGCTGAGTTGAAGTGTGCTGAAGGGATATGGTTCTGATTATTGTGTCTTGCAGCCTTCGACAATGGATATGTAGAAAGAAACAAACACTTATCCAACTAAAGTACCTCGGAGACATTGGCATGCCACAGTCAACGCGGTTAATGGCAGCCAGAAAAGTAGACAGTAGGAAACAAGAGCAAGAGAAAAGTAAGCACGAATATTACGACAAAGATGTGAAGGCCTCCCTCACCTAACAAGCCCAGGTAAGGAAAAGATAACAAGAAGACCCAGTGTTCAATAACCCAACCTTCTAGACGTCAAGGACATAATCCATGTGGAAGACGCATGGTATCTAGTCATGTTAAAAACAGGCACAGCGTTGTGGGCAAGTATTATTAATACAAATAAGCAAAGAGAATGGTGAACTTAAAACACAGAGACCTTTCCTTCCAGGGGTAGAAGGGAGCGAGTCGGGCGAGAAAGGCCAAGGTACCGGAATGCTGGATTTCTTAAACTGTCTGGCAAGGACACTGATGTTCACCGACAATCTGTTTTACCTTCCACAAGTGTTAGTACTATTGAGCATGGGTCCAATATTTAAATTTAAAAGAGAAAAAGAAAAGCTGCCTATCGATGCTGCCAAACTCACGACAAGGAATCTGCAGGAGATTAAGAGCTTTTCTCTTCTCTCAACATGGGGAGGGGGGAGGGGGCTCTCTCAACACAGTAGGTGGGAAGGACACAGAGCTGAAACAAAGACCGAAGCTGGAAGTCCCCTTGCACAGCAGCTCCAGGAAGGCAGAGCTGCCCGAACTTAAACCTTGGGACTCTGGCTGCTGCGTAAAAAAATAAATATTAGGAACAAAAGTAAATACTGAGACCTCCACTTTGGACATCCCAGGCCCAGGAAGCTTGTTTTCCTGTTTTGAAACTTGCCTGCTGCTTGCTCACCATAAGGCCCTAGATTTCCCTTCTTTGTTTCCATATGTTAGGAATTTGGTACAACTGAAAAAAATTTTTTTTAAAGGCTGGGTGCTCTTCACTTACTGTCAACAGGGATGTTTCAGGTCATTGTTGAACCAGGAGAGGCTCGATGCTTTGGAAATAATTTAATACTGGAGCCAGGCATCGTGAATTCAATAATTCACCAGGCACAGAGGTGCACATCTGTAACCCCAGCCCTGGACAGGGAGGAGGAACGCAAGTTTGAGGCCAGTGTGGGCTAGATGGGCAGCTCCTGTCTCCAAACAGACTAAAGAACAAACAAACACACACAAAAACTGAAAGAAAAGAGAAAATAAATAACTTCTTGCTCAATTTAGACACTTTTATCAATAGAGTACCTTATAGAAAAATGAAAGGCAAGTGTCCCCTCAGCTCTCCCTGCTTCTAACTTAAATGGAGATGTTTTTCCGATCACGGCGAAGCAATAACTGGACACAGCTCCAGGTCAATCTGACAAACATTAGTGGAGTAATTTAATCGCTTGAACTTTTAGCACATAAGATCAGTGAGAGGCCCCATGAACACGGGGGAGTGGGGACTTCCTGCCCTGTGAAAACAGATCGATGCAGAAGAGGCCCAGAGGAAGAAGAGAAGCAAACGCCACATGTTCACCAGGTGTTGAGTAGAGTGCAAAGTCATCAGTGAGCATTGTCTCAATAATCATAATACCAATCTTTGTGTGAATTTCCCTTTGCTGTTTAAACTGAACATGGGTTGTATACTGAACAATGATGATATTGCTCTTGTAAGGGAAAACAGATCGGAAATGAACACCATTATCCTTGCCAGCCAGTCTGAGAAAGCTAATGTGTCCCAGGTGAGGAACCGCTTGGACAGGCTAAATAACTTGCCTGAAGTCACACTGCTAGGGAACAGGGAAGGGACCTAACCAGGCATAGCATGGCTTGCATACTAAGTGTCCTTCAAAAGGCTCGAGTGTGGGTGGCTTGGTCCCTGGCCGATGGCTCAAATCACTGGAGAAGTGACGGATCACTGCGACTCAGATCTAAACAAAAGTTAATCTACTGAGGAGTTTGCAGTCTGGTGGCACCATTAAGAGGGCCGGGTCAATAAAGAAGCTAAGTAACAAGGAGGACCCTAGGGAGGATGCTTAACTCTCATTCAGAAGGGCAAATAGAACGGATACTGGAAGCAGTTGAAGAGAGGGAACAGGATGGGAGCCTACCATAGAGATCCTCTGAAAGACTCCACCCAGCGGGGGATCAAAAAACAGAAGCTGAGTGTCTGCAGCCAAACTTTGGGCAAAGCACAGGGAGTCCTGTGGATGACTTGAGGCATAGAAGGACCTGGAGAAGACAGGAGTTCCACAAGAACAACAAAGCCAACAAATCTGGGCTATGGAGGCCTGCAGAGACTGATGCACCAACCAGGGACCATGCATGGAGAAGACTTAGGCCCCTCTGACTTAGATGTAGCCTTGCAGGCAGCTCAGTCTCCATATAGGTCCCTGTCACAGACTGTGTTGCCTGCACTTTGATCACTTCCCCTTGGCAGGGCAGCCTTTCCATGCCACAGATGAAGAGGATGCAGGCAGTCCAGATGAGACTCAGTTGGTGGGAGAGAAGGGCTCCCCCCCCCCCCATGAGGACTAGAAGAAGGGAATAGAGAGGGAGGAGGGAAAGAGGGTGGGACAGCAAGGAAATGAAGAAGGGGGCTTTGATTGGGATGTAAAATGAATAAATTTTTAAAAAATAAATTAAAATTAAAAAACAAAAAAGAGGATGGGTTGAGTTGGAGGAAGCAGGTCCCTGGGAACAAGCCATTGAAGGGCGTATCTCAGCCACTGTCCCATGCACTCTGTGTCTATGGTTCCCAGTGCCCACGATCTAAACAGCACTGCTCTACAGTGAGTGCCCTCTCTCACTAACCTCTGCCTAACCATAGGCCCACAGTGCCAGGGCCAAGTGACCATGGCCTGAAACCTAAGAAACAGAGAGCCTAAGTACTGTCCGTCTCAGTAGTTTCTGTCGGATAGTTCTTATGCAGAACATGGACACATGGCACCTGTCCCTCAATTCCTACTCCACAGCATTACCAGGATCTGCTGGACCACAACAGTAGACAGGGTCCCCAGGGTGATAATTTACATCACAGCTTCTAGGCCTCAGGTCTCCAAGGCTAGGCTGCCATTCGGATTGGGTAAATATATATATTTCAATAATTCAAAGCAGACTAACACATGAGTCCCTAATTTTTTTTTGTGTGTGGGTGCTGTAAGCCCTTTGTCTATCTGTTATAGCCATGTTTTAGAACAGGGGTGGGGAGGACTTTAGTATCTGCAGGGGATTAACACCAGGACCTCCTAGAGACAGCTAAATATCTATGAGTGCTAAACTCCCTTGGTATGAAAGTGTGTGGTAGTGGCAAATATCACCCACACGGACACTTCTGAACACTCTAAATCACTTGTAAATTAGTTTAAAATATTCTCACTCCTTACTTTTTTTTTTTTTCACTTCAGTGACCAAATACTTGACAAAAAGAAAGGGAAGAAAGATTTACATCAGCTCACAAGTTCTTGGTGGGTTAAGACATGATGTGTTAAGACATGGTGGGTTAAGCAATAGGACCTGCTCCCTGTCCCCCACACCTTCTTACCCCTCCACCCCTCACCCCCCACCCTGCCGACAGCCTGAATGTGTTGGGCTTACATCTCCTCAGAGCAAGAAGAACTTAGTGGATCTGGATCATAAACCCCCAAGTCCACCAAACAACCTTCTAAAACAGCTGCACCACCTGGTCTGCCAGTGTTCTGGGTTGTAGGGCATGTTCCTCAGATTCATGACATTCCCTCCAAACTGAAATGGGAGGAAAGGGCAGACTCAGCTGCTGAAACCCAAAATCAAAGGCTGAGTGACCCTGCCCAGCCACACAAAAAGGAAGAAACAATTCTGGGGGTGGCGACTCCGACCATCCAGACCACAGAGGGAGACTCCCAGATGGTGGGACTGCCATAGAAAGCTGCATGGGTACAGCTTGGGAGCTGCAGGGGTGCAGCTTGGGAGCTGTACCAGTGTTGGCATGGGGTTTCTGATGATGCAGACTTTTTTTTTTTTTTTTTTACTTATCCCTGCTCCTAGTAAGTAAACCCCTTATCCATACTCCTGATAGTAACCCCAATAAGAAACTTCTTGTTTCACCAAATTGATCATTCGTCTGTCGTGGTGTTCCTTCATGGAGTAATGTGTGTGTGTGTGTGTGTGTGTGTGTGTGTGTGTGTGTGTGTGTGTGTGTTATCTCCCCAGGAAAAGTCAACATGTTCAAACACATGAGCTTTCAAAGCCAAACTATAACAAGCACTCAATGCAAATGTAAATGTTATGTAACTAATTGTTTTACTGTATTGTATTGAGTAAAAATAAGAAAAAAAAATCTACCTGTTCTATCAGATGCATGTATCATAACCATATTTTGATCATGTTGAATTCAGACATAGAATCCATGGACACAGAATCTCAGTTGTGTACACACACACATACACACACACACACACACACACACACACACACAAATCAAACATATTTATAGATCACAAATGAAGCTATTATAATGAAATAATCAATGTGGTAAAACATAAACGTGCCATAGAGAATGTATGTGTGTAAGTATGTTAATTTAATCTGAAACCAGTGGTCTAGTAAGGCTGCCAGTTTAACCTAATGGTGAGCCCAAAGGTCATTTCCAGATCTCAACTGCAGTGTCTGTGACAGTGAATCGGATATGAAAATAGCTCTTCTTTCTGGCTAGGCGATCAAAGATGGGCACTGCCAGTGCCACTGTGATTTGTGGCCTACATTCAAAATGAAAGGAAATGCCAAATTTCATAATTCATAATGGGAGGAAATTCTCTTTCAGCAAAAGGTTAGTAAAAATAAAGATGCACTTTTTTTTCCTTCTAAGTTCAGTGACCTCTTGAATCTAAACCATTAAAGACCCTAGTCCTGGGCTAAGAAGCTTTATTCAGTAACTGAATGGAAATGTTAAGTTTACTCATTAAAAGGCTACACAGTTAAAACAATAGACATTTCCCACCCACCTCTCTTTGGTGGAGAAATCTATCAATCTCTTATAGTACTGGACTAGCAATGGATAGAAAGGAATCCCCTGTGGCCAGTGACCAGTGCTCTTGCTGCAAACCAACACGCTGGATGATATTTCAAGCAGACACTGCCCAATATAATTCCTTCTCCGTCACAGAGGAACGCAGATGCATTACTAGCTAAGGCCTCTGCACACCAAACCCACAGAATTGCAGCACGCAACAAAACTGCTAGCTTTTGAGAAAGGAAGCTGACGCCTTGAATCAATAGAAGCATTTCTCTACAAATCCGAATCACCGACAGCCTCCCACTGATCTGAGAACAAGGCCAGCTTGTAAACGAACAATGGATGGCAAGAACAGAAGGGTGAACATTTAGCTTAGGTTTTTGGCTGAAGGTTTCAGTGAGCCAAGGTTGTTAGCATGGACTGTACTGAGGGGAAGAACCATCTCCAGATGTGATGCTTCTGGTCAGTTTTAGGGGTAAGGCTGTACCCTGATTTCTGGCTGTAAAACAAGTCAGGATTTAGCAAATGTCCTTGTGGATCAGAGGAAGTTTGTCCACACACAGGCCACTTAAGGTTCCTGCAAGATGGAGCCATGGTAGTGTCAACAGGAACAAGAGACAGAATAGTTTCTGTTTTCAAATTATTTGCTATTTTTTGCCCCAAGAAGAATCTGGCTTTTCCAAGGGACTTTCATGACAGATACAACACTGTAGAAAAGGTGTTTTAGCTGGGTTCGGTGGCACACGCCTTTAGTCCCAGCACATCTCTGTGAGTTGGAGGCCAGCCTGGTCTACAAAGAGAGTTCCAGGACAGCCAAGGCTACACAGAGAAACCCTGTCTCAGAAGAAAAAAAGGAAGAAGAAAAGAAAAGAAAGTGTTTTGTGACTTTTGGTTTGACAGGCCTGCTGCCATATTATAAAGAGGTACAGGCTTGCATCCTATGTAGGAGGAGAGAGAGAGAGAGAGAGAGAGAGAGAGAGAGAGAGAGTCCTAGAGAGGGAGTCATGCTGGATCGCCTAGCTTTAGCAAGATCCAGATGGCTACAGCTGTGTGTGTGACCTCAGCCTACCCTGTCTGAATCAGAACACCCAACCAAGTCCAATGTGTCCACATGCTTGTGAGAAATAATAAACTGTGGCCTTATGCCATGGAGTTCTAGAAGCATTTGTTATTACACAGTAAATAACAAAAAGAAAAATGTTTACTGACAAGTCTTAGCCAATTCTTTTTATCGAGAGAATAGAGTCCCTAACTTACAATCTATGAATCGAAAACTAAGGTCCAATCCATCTTTCTTTGCTTCTTAAGTTAATTTTTTATTAGCATTAAAAAGAAAGTTCCTTTTTATGACTTTCATACATACATAGCCTTTCACCTTGCTCACGTAAGTGCCCCACCCTATCATCCTATCATCGCTCTGAGGCAGATAGAATTCAACATGTAGATCACACAAGCCAAGAAAGACAGTTTCTTATGTGGTCATACACAAACTCCCAGTCCCCATCACCTTGTCCTCCAGGGCTGAGCATGTCCATGGCACTATCTGGCAGCAGCCAGGCTAAATACCATAAGATTCTTGTCAGGGAGGATGCAGACAATGGACATCTTCCTTTAGCAGTGTCTCCACCCCTGAGCCTTCCTCAAGATGATGCCCACCGTGATCACATCTGATGGCTGAGTGGCTGGATTATTTTGACCTATGAGGAATATTCTGATGAAAACCCTTTCCCCAGAACTCCCTTCTGGCTTGTCAGGCCTGCATATTATTTTCATCTTGCACGTTTCAAACCCTGTTTTCCTACTCTTACCACCATTGATCCATAGTACATAATCCCCAAAGTCCTTAACACCTGCTTTGGGGGACCCCAGCTGTGGTTTCATCAACAAACCAAAGAATCATCTCAGGTCTGGAAGATGGATGCATAGAACTCAAGAGTCAGGGCAGGCTTCTCTACAGAAGGCAAGCTGGGGGATGAGGTAGGGATGAAGATCTTTTTTTTTTTTTTAAGATTTATTTATTTATTATGTATACAGTGCTCTCCCTCCATATAACACCTGCAGGCCAGAAGAGGATACCAGATCTCATTATACATGGCTGTGAGCCACCATGTGGTTGCTGGCAAATGAACCCAGGACCTTTGGAAGAGTAGTCAGTGCTCTTAGCCTCTGAGCCATCTCCCCAGCCCCGAAGACCTTTTTTAAACAAATGTTGTAAGAAAGGCAAGACATATTTCTGAGTACTAATCTATATCTGGCAATACAAATACAAGTATATTTGCTCTGAGTTTTTGTCTTTGTTCAGTGTTTTTGAAGCATGTCTCATCTTCTCTCACCCAGTCAAATTTCATGGTTGCATGTATTGCTCTTTGCCTCCTTTTATCATGTCGACACAACCAAGGGCTTGCTGAAGAGCATCCTGAAGTCAACTGTTCGTAACAATCTCCTATTTGGGAGATTTAAAATTAAATACAATATTTAATTGTGAAAAAATCATAAATTGTCACAGGGGAATACAGATATGGGGCTTTGGTATTTCCTGAGTGTACTTTCCTTAGAAACATCCAAATCCTCAGTTGACTTTCATTTCTGTTTAATGGCCATTTGATGGCCATCCCCCGCGCCTCTCTCTCTCTCTCTCCCTCTCTCTCTCTCTCTCTCTCTCTCTCCCTCTCTCAAATTATGTGTGGTCACAAAAAGGAAACTAAAGTTAAAGTTAGTTTCAAAACAGTGCAGTTGGAGATCTGTAGTGGTTATTACTGTCTGTACATTCAGTGCTCTGCCCCCACCCTCTGTCCTAAGAGGTGCTCTTGTCTTTGGGGAACTAAGTCCTCTATGTGGTCTGGATGCTCTACCAAGTATGATGGACACCACCACTGCATATGCTCCCCATGGGCAGCCATGGAGCCTCGAACCTGCTGACAAGAGTATCCTATCCCACTCTTCTCCACTGTCCTCACAGCATTTAAGCACACTGCGGTGTAGTGGAAAGATCTAGCTATCTACCAAACATTGTGTACTATGAAGAGTCCTTAAGGCTTTGAACAAGTTTCCGAGGTGAGGCGTCCAGTTCCTTGCTTATAAATTAGTAAATATAAATTACTAAGTAGCAACAAGGATTCCATAAACTCAAGGATAAAGATGTACAAGGCAGAGCACATCCCGAGGAATTCCTAATACAGGAACATTGTCAACCATCCTTAGCATCTCCCTTGGCCCTCACCACATCCCTACTCTGAATTTGCAGAACAGGTTCCCAGCCCCCAGCTAAAAGTGGCCAAACTAAATTCAAACCAGGTCTATCTAAATCTACAATCTGCCTTGTGCTCACTAACCTCATGACCTCCATCCAACACAACCATGCTCTGCAAGAGTCAAGTTCTGAGCCACGGTGCTCCTTCCCTTCCTGCCAAAAGTCAGGGCATGCTGGAGAAGGCCTCAAGACTGTGGCAGACCACATGGTTGAGGATTCAATAGGGTTTATGTCCCCCAGGGTTATGCATGAGCTTGGCCAGGGCTGTACTGCAGGGAATGGCTAGAGGTCCTTAAGGGGCACTAGCATGCTTCTTATGAGCGTCACTAGCTTTTAAGGTGACATGAACACACAGTGAAGAACATCTCTCCACCAGGAAACCTGTCCTCATGTCTTGGCCACTCGAAAGCTTGTTTTGTCACCTCTATTTAGAGCTGAGAATCAAGCACCAAGCAGGCAATTCCAGGAAGATGATGAAACATGTTGTTACTGTAAGGCTCCTAACAACACAACCTGCTTCCAGAGCCTCCCTGGCCTACACTCATCCTATTGCTGCCATCTTACAGCTGTAAATATGCCTGTAAAGTCTTTTAGTGGTTTCCAATTACACACACAAAAAAACAGAACATACACCCTTGAGGCCACCACTGGTCCCCACGTCTCCCTTCTAGTCCTTTCCCAGCTCTCCTTCAAACTTCAGACCATGAGCCAGTGTGCTCTCTCCACCTCAGCTCTGTTATCCGAGTCCCCACCCGTGTTCTCTCTACTTACTTAGCCACTTGCAACATTTGTTAGGTTATTAAGATCACAGGTTTCCTAGTTATATCTCTTCTTAACCCTGGATGAAGCTGTCCTCACTCTCAACTCAGCTCTATAGCCTTCTAGGATTCAGTGAATGCTTTAATTAAGGCAGTCAAGTCTACAGTCTCCAACGTCTCCTGCCCCAGGACACTGCTGAGAGTCCATCTTTCCAGTGGCAGACATGAGGTAAGAAAGCGTGGGGTCAGAAGCCAGCATTCTTGGAATCCCATTTCAGCAACAATAAGAGGTGAGTGGGGGGGAGGTGGTTATCTGAATGAGGGTGCCCCCTTCGTGTGTCTGAGCCCTTGGTCCCCAATTGGTGACACTATTGAGGGGGTTTGGGTGGCGCAGCCTTGGTGGAGGAAGTGTGTCATGAAGGATGGGCTTTGAGACTAAAAGCCTTGTGCCATCTCCAGGTGACTCTCTGCTTCCTATTTGCATTTAAAGCTGTGATCTCTCAGCTGCCTGGTCCCCACACCAGGCCGGCTGCTTGCTGTCATGCCCCTCTGCTGTGGTGAACTCTGCCCCTCTGGAACCAAAAGCCCAAACTAACTCTTACTTCTTTAAGTCGCCTTAATTGTGGTGTTTTATCACAGCAGTTGAAAAGTAGCCAATACAAAGATTACTTAACTTCTAGTACTTGGCGTCCTCACCTGGACAGCGAGTTGTAAAATGCTTCCTAGCTGAAATGACCCATCCTGTGAGTCCAGAATAAATGTGGAAAGACCCTGATACTGAAAATGTAAACTACAATACTTACGACTAGCTGCAATCAGGTAAATTAGATTTATTAATTATGCAAAACTCATGTTATCAGAATCCTCACTCAGTAAACTCTAATTCAGAATGAAAATACGTAAATCAAGCTCTTATCCCAATGTTTACATGGAGAATAATGTGTCAATAAATATTTTGAGTAAAGACACAAAAAATGGAAATGATTAAATTATTTTCTTTAAGATGTTTAGTTTAATGATGTTTAAAATAGAAATATGTTGCTCAATCAGTTCATTAGTGTAGCTAGAAACCTGACAATTTTTTTTTTAATCTTTCTCAATGAGGAGTCAAAACAATCTTGAGGGGAAAAATCCTTGGGGCCCGGCCTAGCAGTAGAAGCCCATGATCTTGTCTACCCAGGAAACCGAGGCAGGAGGATCACAAGTTTCAGGCAGGCCTCAGCAATGTAGTGAAGCCCTCTCTCAAAATAAAATAAAAAGCTGCTAAGGGTGTAGCTCAGTGGGAAGGCAACTGCTTGGCATACATAAGACCCTAGCACTGAAACAACAACAAAACCCAACAAATCGTCCTTGAGCTGGTGTGATGATTCCATGACCTCAGCAGAAAATGGCCTACCCGAGGCAGAGGAGTGAAAATCAATGCAGATCCTCAAAGTTCACATTTGGAAAAGGACCAGGGAGATCTCCGCTGCTGCAGCAGCAGGGTGCCCTGGACCTGGCCACAAGTTCAGAACAGCCAATGAAAAGCTACTAAGGCTCTGTGCTCCAGTGATAACATTAGTAAGAGCCCAGGGTAATGTCCACATAGAGGCTGCTGAGATCTTGATGGCCCTTATTCTGGTGACTGCTTGTTATCCATAGTGTATTTTCCTGCCTCCCTCCCTCCCCATCTCTCCTCCACCTTCATCTTGACTTTCATTTTATTTATTTATATAGATATAGAAGATGTAGACATGTAATACAGATATAGATAATAAATAGATGATAGATAGATAGATAGATAGATAGATAGATAGATAGATAGATAGATAGGTATCAGGTGCACAGACATGTATATGTTGATACAAAGAGAATTGTGACATAATCTACATTGCTTTTCTTTCATTTATTTTCACTGTGTATATGCATGTGCATGTTTGGCTGCAGAAACACATGAGGAGGTCTTAGACAGGTTCTAGGAGGCAGGGCCTCTCTTTGTACTAGCTGGCCGGGGAGATTCTTCTGTCTCTGACTTCCATGTCCCAGTGGGAGTGCTATTACTACAGACATACACTACCATGCCTGACATTTCGTATGGGTTCCATGGCGTAAACTCATGTTGTCAGGCTTGAGAGGCAAGCACTTTTACCCACTGAGCCATCTTCCCAGATGCCTACATTTCTTGCTAAATGAACACCCTTTGGACATTCATGAAAAGCAGATATTTCACATTTTTGTTAGAGGCCATATCAGAGACAATTTACTCCAAAGCCTGCATTGTACAGACATATGGAAGCTCAGAAATGCTGTGGCCCCAGGCTTCACAGCTAGGCTGGGCCTGCTGCTTACAAAGCTGCAACCACCGAAGACTTGTCCCCTCTGAGCAGAACCCAAAGTGGGACAGAGAAGCATTCTCCCTCTGCCTTCTGAAGTCTCGCAGGGGCTGCAGTGGTGCAGTTGCATATGGGGACATGAAGGAGCTGGGGTAAACCTCCTTCTCTCAGTCATCAGTGCCCCAGTAGGAGGGCTGTCACAGTTGCAAGGGGACATTTTAGATATCCGTGTAGAGACAAGTCTCCTTTGGTTTTTGTTGTTGTTTTTTTTGTTTCTTTGTTTTTTGTGTTTTAATTAAGATCCATGGTATTCTTTAGAGACTTGAGTTCTTTCACACACACACACACACACACACACACACACACACACACACACACACAGAATGCCTTTGTTTACGTGGGACCTTCTTTCCTTCCTCCAGTCCCCCCTCATCTCTAACAACCAGCCAGCAGCACCAAGTCACTGAGCAGTGGGGTGAGGGGGCAGCGGGTCCTCCCAGCATGCTCAAACCACACATGCAGAATGCAGGTTCCCTGCTGCGAGGCAAACCCTCCCTATAGTGAGCATGTGAGGGCCTCCTGCTTTTTCTGTTCCTCTCTTGGAAGCCAAGGAAGTGTCATTTTGTCTTTCAGTGTGTCTTGCATTCCCGGGAAGAGTCAGGTGGCTTAGTGTGTGATACCAGTCATGGGTTTCTGGCTGGTGGCCAAATTTTCCTCCTACCTCTGTGACACACAGTGCCCTGAACATCAGTCTGGCTTCTTAAATTGGTAGATTTGTGCAAGATGAAAGAAGGACATGTGTGCAGTCTCAGGTAGTACAGCAATTAGCAAGGCTGATGGGGGGGGGGCGTGCAGTAACAGGTGGCTGAGGGGGACCTGCGTGTGCTTCTGAGATTTGCATCGCTAAGATCAGCACAGTGTGCCAAGGAGGTACCAGCCATCTGCCCTTCATAGCTCAGTGTGCTTATTTGCCCCCACGCATAAATATTAATACCTAGATTTCCCTTATGGGCTGGCTTTGAGTGAAAAATACTTTCTTAGATCCTGAATCTGACACTTTACAACTTTCCTTTGTTGCATGTGTCCCTGCGGGCAATCCAGGTAATGACAATAAAGGAAGAAACTACAACATTCACTGTGAGTCAGGTAGCACTGTATGTGCAGTGACACTGCTGAACCATCTCACAGGCTCCTGGCAGGAAGACAGAGGGACTTCTGGGGAATTCATAATCTAGGTACTGACTAATTACGCTTCTGGAAGTGACACTCTCCTGCCTTGCTTGGCCGTCTCCCTCTGCCATGAAGCATGTTTCTTGGCGTCCCCCTCTTCCAAGGGCAAGAAGGACATTAAATAAAGGTCCTACCTTTATGCTTTCATTTAACCTCAGGTCATATCTCCACAACGCATTCATGTGGTGTAGGGTTATAGTAATTGGGTGTATGTACTTGTGCACATGTGTGCACAGAATGTATGCCATAGCAGTCAGGTTAAGTGAAATCCTAAAGAATAAACAGCTGGGTTAAGCAACATGTTAGAAATAGAATAAAAATGAATAGTGAGCCAGAGGAAAGGCTGGTAGGAATGGGAACTGTGAAAAAGAGTGGGACATGAACACCCAACACCTAAGCACATCCTTATAAGGAAAAAAAAGACCACAGAGTATGACCAGTCTGTGAAGGAATAGAGGCTGAGAATTTTATAACATTACGAAACAAACAAACAAATCACTCAAGAAATCCAGGCAGGATGCACAGCCAGTAGCCTAGTTAGGTTTCTACTGCTGAGACCAGGACCACGGTCAAAAGCAACAAGGAGAGGGAAGGGCTTCCTGCCGCTTACACGTTCTGTAACCATGGATCACTGAGGGAAGTCAGGGCAGGAACTCTAGCCCAGAACTCGGAGGCAGGAAGTGGTACAGAAGCCATGAGGGGTGCTGCTTGCTTCCTCTGGCTTCCTACTTTGCTTTCTTATGCATCCTAGGACCACATGGCCAGAAGTGGCACGACCCTCAGTCTGATGAAGCAGACGAGTCTGATGAGGGCATTTTCTCAAGTGTCATTCCCTCTTCCCAGATGTCTCTCTCTTGTATCAAATCAGAACAAAACAAAACAAAATAAAACAAACCCATTGAATGATGACAACAAAGACACTCAGATTAGTATGTTATAAGTTCAGATAGTAGACTTGCTGAAAAACAGCACACAGGAAATCTTGAAAAGCATTAAGCAGAAACAAACAAACAAACAAAAAAACAAAACAAACGTGAGTCACCTTCAACACAGCATGAGAATGGCTAATGTCTTGACTCCTCATCAGAAGGGTGCAGGAGAGGACAAAAGTCGCAGCCTCCAGGAGCTCACAGAAAACAGTGAAACCCCACTTTGTGAGACATGGCCTTCCCAGTCAAGGCCAGCATTCCATTGCACTAGATACGAAGCTCACAGTCAAAGGCAATAACTCATTGCACCAGACATGGCCTTCCCAATCATAGGTGATTGAGAAAGACACTTAAAGGCAAAAGTAGAGAGCATGTGGTCAGTGTACATTTCTAAAATAAATACTAAAGAATTTTTTGAAGGAACAAGAAATGCATGAAAGACTGGTGCTAGCTGGCAGGTTCACGTGTGGTGAATTCTCAGTGAGGACTGGCTGGATCAAATGCTGTAAATAACGCTGTTTAAACTAGACATAGAATTGGTTTTTTTGTGGCAAAAAAGCAGGGGAATAGGTAAAAACTAAAATATTCTGAGGCTCTCACATTCGTCTGGAAAATAGTAAAATTCTAACTTATATTAGCAATAAGTAACTCTAGCATTCATATTGTGCTAGTATTGCTATAAAACAATTTCAGAAGAATGATAGCTCACAAATGTATTGATGGAAAAATAGAATGACATAAAACTCTAAGGAGATAAAACTAAAGAGAACAGAAATATACATCCAAAGAAGCAAATAGGAAACATATAACAAAAGAGTAGATTCTAAAACAAACAAACAAACAAACAAAAAAGAATCAGTGATTACATTAAACGCAAATGTATGACTCCAAACTTAAAATATTGTCAAGATGCACAAAAAAACTCATTATACCTCATAAAATAAGTATATCTTAAATATGATGCTATAAAATGACCCTGAGGGAAACGCTGATTAAAAAAAAAAAAGAAAGGTCTCCTATGTCGGAGTTGGTATAGTTCCACTATTACCAATCAAGTCAACTTTAAGATGAGCGGCATTACTACAGACAATGAGGGTAGAAAGGAAGATTTAGTGCCAGGAACATGTAGCAAGGAGTCTATGGCTGTACGCAGTGAACAGCATAAAGTAAAAGGAAAAATAGAACACACTTCAAGTATAGTGGCATATTTTAAGTGATCTCTCTTGTTAACTATGAGCAAGAAGAGGGTGGAGAGAGAGAAAGACAGTGAGAGACACAGAGAAAAACAGAGATAGAGACAGAGACAGAGAGAAGAGAGACAGAGATAGAGACAGCAGGAGACAAACAGGAGAGACAGAGAAGAGGGACAGAGAAGAGGGACAGAGAAGGCAGAGTAGGGAAATTGTTCTACGCAGCTATAAAGCCTACGAAGCACAGCAACCAATCAGGGTAAGATATACTTGAGGGTGCGAGACCAGATTTTCTTTGGCTAACCAGCAGCCATCTAATTGGACTTAAATTCCACTCAACCAGAGACAATTCATGCCTGGTTTTATAAACTTAGCCAAGTGCCCCATGGCTGGTGAGGTCACTGATCTTCGAGAACATTCTACTGCCAATTCTCTAAACTATTAAAATTGCCAACTACATTCTAAATATTTTACCTTATATCCACAGATAAATGTAACTTTGACACACCCCCATCAAAGAAGCTTCTTTTTTGTAGCAGATGAGGACATCACAGATCCATAATTGATGAAGTGTAGAGAACACCTGACTGTGGGGTACCCATTGACAACACAACCCCTACAACCTAAAGTTCAGGGAACATTGTAGAAAAGGGTGTGGAAAGAGTGTGAGAGCCAGAGGACCAGGACATCGGAAGTGTCTTCTATATAAGACAGGGAGTTAACAGCCATGAGATTAACAACACAGTCACCTAAACAAGATTCACATAATGACAATGGCAGTTGACATTTCAACATAGATAGAGAAAACCTCACAAGGCTCCAATCTTGATGAAGGGCTGAAGCCAATTGGTGGCTAATGAGAAAGGCTGAATCAATATCCTTCAGGGATGAGCCCTCCATTAGGTTATCCAGTCTCATGTGACCAGCCTTAAATTCATATACATGAGCAGCACTAACTGGACTCAGCAGCTATATTTATATATACACACGTGTATGTGTTCTTAGATAACAATAATTAAAGAAGAGGTTGAAAGTTTGAGAGGGAGTTGGGAGACACAGGAGTTGTAAGGGGAGGGTGAGTAAAAGTGATGTAAATTCACAAAATAATCAGTGTAAAAATGTTTTTAAAAGACCTTGATTGGCATAAAAAGTATTACAACCAAAAACTGAATAATGTAATTGTTTTAAAAGTATGCAGAAGATGTTTGCCAAAAATGATCACTTTGAGAGCCAGAAAGTAAGTTTTAAATAGTTGACAGTGTAAAGAACATGTCATCTTTTTAAACTATAAAGCGACAATAGAACATATCCTCTTCTGCTTATAGAAAAGGCAAGAATGGCAAAGTCAAAATGCTTGCCTATGAAGCATTGCAAATCAGTAAGCAATACAGTTTGAAACAACCCACTGGATGAGGCAGATAAAATACAGTGGAAATTGTGAATACTTTAAATCAATGAAATTATAATAAATCTTTGTGTAAACTTAAGGCCAACCCTAACATACATATAACATACATTGTGTGCACATATAAAGTCAAAGATAAAAGCTTCATCTACTAAGCTTCTATCTTAAAGAATTTTAAGATAGAAAATGACCTACAATAAAGATAGTAACATGATAAAAGCGTAAATAATAAAATAAGAAACAGAAATATAACAGAGAGATCAACAAAGGGAGCATTATTTCTTACTTGACATTAGTAATAGCATTGCTATGTCTCAGACAAGAGAGAAATAAATTACTAATATCACCACAGATCTTAAGAAGAATTAAGTGAAGGTGAAGGTTACAGGTGCCTATAGATTCTAAATTTTAGGTGAAATTGACTAGTTCATTAAAAAAAAAAAACAAAAAAAAAACAAAAAACAAAAAAAAAAACCACCTAAAGCCTATAATAACATTTTCTTAGAAAAAGAAAAAAATACATTCATCCTCTGTTAAAGAAAGTGAATACACAATTTGAAATCTTTTCTTAAGGAAACCTTCAGGCCCAGAAGGCCTTCCTCATGCAGTTCGCTACTGGACACTGGGATGAGGATGCTCACCAAGGCATGTTATGAAATCCACAAAGGACTTTTTTCACAACTTAAAGAGAAAATGAAGAGAAAAGAAAATTCCAGGAGGAATGCTTGAGCCCTGAGTGAGGTCACTCTACCAGGTCAGCTAGCTAGAGATCGTGTTCTAGTTAGCCCTCCACATGGCTTATAAAAACATGTTCACAGATGCTGGGAGGAGGTTGCAGTGAATTCTCCTCACAAAACTGGCCAAGTTCCCTTTGATTCCCAAACACATTGGGATTTTCTCATTAATGATTATCCTCTTTGAACTTCTCTGGTTACTCGGACTTCTGTCTGCTGCCCTGACACCAGAGGCCTAGACTATGATTACAGGACCTTATCTTCTCTGCTGAAGGGAAGGCTGTAGAAGACATGTGTCCACATATTGGCTATTCTGTGACTTTCCTTAAGGACAACCCACTCCCAAGACCTGTGTGCCCCAACCGTTTGCATACCTGGTGGAATTTGCCCACGTTCCGCACGTAGCCAGCCACTTCTTTGTCGGTTTTGAACATCTTCCAAACCTTCCTCTGCGCCTTTTTGTATTCCCATGACCCAGGCCAGTCCATGGTCATCAAGGAGCGCTCTGTCAGGACTGCTGCCACGATGATGTCCAGTTGACCGTTGTACAGCAGAACCTGCAACGAAGCCCAGGCCTCAGCACATATAGAATTCACAAGGAAAAGCAAGGGACAGAGAGGCGGGGGGAGGTGGGGGGCCAACCAGAATCAGACATGGAAACCTGAGTTTTGGAGCCAGGTTCCCAAGAGGCTAGCCTTGCAGATCTGAAGCTCATTTATTCTCAGGTCAATATACACACCAACAACCTGAAAGAGCCTCTGGTCCTGTCTCAGCCAACACACACTTCCGAAGTTAGCTCATGATAACCACCAGACACCTGTGTCCCAAGGGCAAGCAAAGAGGTTTTCCTGGACTCTGTATGGTATTGATCTCTTTAGTCTCCAATTGGGCCTGAATGGAGATCTTTCGTTGAGTCCTCACTGTGTGTACTATCTCAGCCTTCTTAAAAGGTTTAAGGGCAGCTTAAAAGCCATGTGTGAGTGTGTGTGTGTGTGTGTGTGTGTGTGTACATGTATGTGTGTGCATGTATGTGTGTTCATGCAGGCATGAACAACTCGCTTGGCTGGCTAGAAGGAGGTTACATTTTAATGGAACCAAGGAATACCACACTTTGAATTTCATATCGCTCAGTCCTCCTATGTCAGGTTTGCAGCAACCAGGGCTTCTTCAAGCAAGATGCAAATTCTCAAATTCATTGACTTCACAGCGCTCCTAAGGCTTCTTTGCCTTATGATAGCCACTCATGCACAGTGAGGGAAGTCCTTCCTTTAAGAACAAATCTTTCCCTCTCACATGAATGCTGAGACTTTCCCCCCCACACACACACACACACAACTCACAATGTACATAGAGTTTAGAAACATGGGTACTTTCTGTTCCCAGAAGCCCTGTTTTGTGAAATGCACTCTAGATAAAGAAAGAATGAAAACTAAAATTCATGTAAGTATGCTTGTTGAGACTCAATACAAACAAGAACTTAACAAAAGCCAGTATCCTGTAACTGGTGAGGAGTGAAATGCACAGTGTACAGGAGTTTTATGGGATGCTGTAAAGTTATTTACGTGTATAGCTGAGCCACAAAGTGAGGTGAGCTATGCTTATCATAGATTTGAAATACAAATGCTGAAAGCCAAACATAAGCCATGTGACAGTTACCTTACTCGATATATATACAAACATGTGTGAAATGAAAAGTTTGGAAAATACTGTGGTTCATTACTTTACACGGTAAAGACTTGAACTACACCCTACTTCTGACGTCATTTTCATGGTACTAACATGATCATAATTATCATAAAGTGTTGCCATTTTACGCAATGAAGAGGTTTCCTACACTCTGTGCAACCTTTGATCTACTCTCAGGCTCTGTTTTGTCCCAAGCGGAGACTTTTGGTTCAGTCTTCAAATTGCATATCAAGTGTTTTGATGCATTTGTTTCCATTACTGCATGGAACAGGCTTCCTAAAAGGCTTAAATGTAATTAAAAATCCCAGGACTTTGACACACTCCCAACCCTCAACCAGAGGTGGGATGGATTCAGGCTAAGATGAAAGAGCCGGGGCCTCCACCACAGGAACACTCGGCCTTTTATGTTGCTCCGTCATCATCGCCACCCCGCCTCCTACACAGGAACCCAAAGGGAAACGTCTTGATAGATTTAAGGCCATTTTAAAAGATTCGACTCAACTGAGCAATAAAATATTTGCATTGTTTATACAAAACACTGCCTCAAAGGCCCCTAGTACTTACGGCCTGTGCAAAGCCTCGGACAGCTGTTTCCATCAAAAGTATGGAAACAATTACATGTGATGGGTACCAGCGAACAAGGCTCAAATGCCTCACCGTTCTCTGAAGGCCTCATTATGGCTGGCTAACGAGGATAATCACATACAAAGTAATCCTCCTTCCAGAGTCCCGTGAAAAGATGTGGATAAATTAGCAACTTGCCAGGGGGTCTGTGCATCTGGGCTGTCCATGGCCAGGCTATGGGCTACCATCCACTCTCGGAAGTGTCCCTGGTAGCTACATTTTTTTTTTTTTTCTATCACCATCTCTTAAAAACCAGTGTAAGGTAGGTTCTTTTTGTTGTTGTTGTTGGCCAATTGTTTCTTTTTCCATTCTTAAGGGACAATAACAAAAGGCATAGCTTGCAGGCTTGCCTGCATAGCTTTGTAGCCCCTGTTTGCTGATCTGAACTGAGCCGGCCCACTCTTGAGCTATTTTCCTTATTATTCCAAACTCTTCACAAACAACAACACCAGCACTCTGGAACAAGGCAGTGAAGAGCCAAGATGCAGAATCCTGTGTGTGAAGTGATGCAGAAGGCTCATTGGGTCGCAGTAGGAGGGGGTGGGGTAGGGGAAGCAATGAATATCCTCCCTTATCAAAGCACAGCCAACACTTTTCAATTCTAAAAGGCTCACAAATCAAATGCAGAAAAATAGAAATCAAGTAAATGCTTAAGAGAGGTGTAAATATTTTTTACTAAAGCGTGCTTCCACATGTGTCATTGAGGGTAGTTCCAGAGACAATTGGCAGGTAGGTTGGTTTTCCTGAACATGAATGGTACCCACCAACAGATTATAGGGGCCCAGATAGCACAAAAAGTCAGGAAGAGTGGAAGCCTGTGAGCCATTGATCCATCATCTTCAGCAGATGCAGTGTGTTAATGCCGAGGCTCACAGAAAACAGACTCAAATTATCAGGTTTTCAATGCATGTTCATACCATTCCTTCCCTGGGGTGGGGTGGGTGGGATCTTTATCAGGCAACCTCTAGACTGAATGAGTGGGCAAGAGACCCTGGGATCCAGCCACTGTGAGCAGAAAACCCAGGTACATGTAGTCAGGAAGTTATGAGCGTGTCTACTCACATCCAGAGAGACACAGAAGTCTAGGGCTGGAGCCAGCCCTACACTCCTGCAGACAAAGAAAGACATACATATGCCCTGGCTTTACCCATGTTGGTCCATAGGGATCTAACTCCATCTGTCCTAGACTGGGGAGTTTCCCAGGATCGAGACTTAGAGTGCTGAGTGCAGAAGAGTCATGTAAAAGCTCCCACTGCGTATGTGGCTGATTAAAGGAACAAAATCTAGAGACAAGGAGGAGAGAGAGAGATGTGAGCTTCTGGCTACACGTCCTTTGTCAGCAGTGCATCAAATTAAACAAGGGGAAAGGAAAGGTAGTGGAGTTGTTTTCTAGAGATGAACCTGGCAGCACCCTGAACACCCCAGATGCCCACACTCCTGCCTGTCAGCTGTGAGAGGGACCAGGAGTAAAGGCATTCGTAGAGCTTTCCTTTGCTCTGTGGAGGGCTAGCTGGTTAGCTCAGTAAAACTGATTGTTAGGCCACACGATGGAAAAATGCTTATTATATGAAAATAATCAAGCAAACGCTGCACTTGTTTATACTCTTTATCTCCCGGGTTTTTAAAACACACGCACGCTTTCAACTCAAGAAAGAATGAGGAAACGTGATGGCAGTTTCAAGGCAGCCAAGGGATGTTTGACTTGTTCAGGCTTGATTGGTGTTGACTTTTTCAGTTCACGTGGTTACAGTGCTGTCATAATGAAAAACTACATAACAGGCAGGGACACTAAGAGCAAGCCAGGTGCCTCAGTTCGACAAAGGGTTTGACTGGGGAAAGAGCCTGCCAACTTCTAGTGCTACCAGTCCCCAGTTGTCATAACAACTGGATAAAATACCTTCCTTTTGGTTCTTAGAGAAATGTGAAAACTCATTCCAAAACTGAGGCATTTATGAGCATGGCATTTATGTGATCAGGATGACAGTTGTCATTTTATTTTTGATAAAAAGCAGAAGGTGGGCCAGTGAGGTGACTCAGCTGGTTAAGGGGCTTGCCACCAAGCTTGACTAACTGATTTTATTTTATTTTATTTTTTAATTAAAATTTTAAAAGTTACATATATGTTTATACATTTATATTACTACATATATATACAATAAACTATAGAAAGAAGGACCATGATACAATCAGGAATTATATAAATGTTACATCCATAGTGTTTTGACTATTTGTATTTGACAACCTTGAAGAAAACATCTTTCCTGTTTTGGTGCATCTAAATTTCTGAATGTAAATCAATCTCCATCACATACTGTCATTATCAACTTAAAAAACCTATCTAGACCTAAACACATCTTAACCCCTAAACAACTAAGCTTAATTGTAAAACTAAACTATCTGGTCTTCAACCCCATCAGAGACTTGAGAAGGAATAAAATTGATTTCCTGAGTATACAGGGAGTGCAGGTTAGTAGCCTTCTTTTGACTGTACATTGGCTGGACTAATTTCTGGTGTTAAATTTTGGAGTTCTTTATGTAATGTAGATATTAATCCTCGGTCAGATGTATGTGAGCAATGATTGTCTTCCATTCTGTAGGCGGTCTATTTATTGTAATGATTTCCTTTGATCTGTGGACGCTTTTCAATTTCAGTGTCCCACTGGTCATTTCTTGCTATTATTTCCTGTGCTACTGGGGTCGGGTTTTTTGGAAGTCCTTGACTATACCTACATCCTGAAGCATTTTCCTGTGTTTTCACTTAAGTAGTTTCAAAGCCCCTGTCTGTGGTCCTCCTGGGGCCGCTGCGGAATACCATGAGCTGCTGGAGGAAGGGACTCTCTATATGCTTGCTGGGCCTGCCTTGCTCCCTACCCCAATACAATCTGCCGATGCCTATATGGCACGGAGCCCACTGTACAGAAGCTCTCTGTCATGTTACGTGGAATCACATGCTGTTTTGTCTAGCCATGTCCACTCTGCTTTCCCTTGGTAACTATGGGTAACCATTGTACACAGCACCTCAGAGACTGTCACTCATAGTTTCCTCCCCCGCAGGAAGGACTGCTATATGGGCTAAGATAAAAGGCTCAAAGCTCTTCACTTACAATTTGGGCAAACGGACACAGGGCACCTCAAACTGTGTACAAGCTCTCTACCCTGTGTAAATGTCCCAACCCTCCTTTCCTTTTTCATCCCAGTCCTTCATGGGTTCTGAGAATTTTATGATCCATTAATATCTCTCAACCAAATACTCCCATGGTTCCACTGCTAAAAATTGCAAAATCTGGATGTGTACAGTGCCATTCGTGCCCAAAAGCTGAGACCAGAAGCACCAAGACATGACTGGTAACCTCACAGAGACTCTCTATGCTTCTCTGGGCACAGACATGGTGTCACCCACACAGCAGACGTGAGAATCGATGAGAACCAGTTATTCAGTGCTCCCAGTATGAAGCCTGGTGTGCAGTAGTTCAGAGTGTTGGCTCCCTCTTCTCCAGTGTGCTGGTTAGCTTACAACGGCTTGCAAGAAGCCCTCAAGCCCTTCTAAAGTAAACATTCATAATCTGTGATGGTGTTCAGACAAGTGTCATTTCAGAAGAAATTCCAACACAGTGCTGCAGCAGGAGGACATGCAGCCAGGATAACTCTGTACTCATACACTAAACTCCTGAGAGAACTGCTTTCCAATACTCATTTTATGCACATTGGCCATAGCACCTCAGAGCCATAAATTATTAAGTTATTACTCTGAAAGCACTTAAAAGTGCAGAATTCAAGATCACAAGGAATTTCCCCACAGTGAATGCTATGCAAGGGTGGCAAATGACACAGCTTAAAAGAGAAAACTCTATCTAATGCTAGAACCCATTCTGGTTCTGCTGTAAGAAGCACGTCAAGCATCTTAAAGGACTCTCAGAAAGCAAGTGTCATTGATCCAACTTTAGATGCAAGGTGGCTAAAGTTCAGGTCTGCCCATGCCTAACCCACACTTCTAATAAGTCTCTTCCACAGTGCGTCGCTGCCAAAGGCCACTTTTTACAGATACGAAGTCAAACTCAAGGTAAATATAAACCTTTGGAATGAAGAATGCCTGCTTGTAGTTAACATCATAGGCTCTGCCTGGGTTTGCTTGCTAGCTCTGCACTAAATAGCAGATTTGCCTCAACTAAGCCGCCAGGCCCATCCACCAACATTTCCACATCCATAACATGGTATAAAGCACATAAGAATCGAGTGAATCACGTGATCTATTCCTATAGTGCTCACAGCATCCCAGGCATGGAAAAACAATGAACATTTTGGTAATAATCTCATCACAGCCACCTTTGGAGCAAAATACGAAGCAGCTCAGTATTTTCCAAATGAAATATGTGGCTAGCGCTGTAAGGGTTAGAATCTGACACAGCTGTGCTAGACCACAATATGACAGCCAACAGCAGGGGCTCGTAAAGGCCCCCGTGAAATGTGCAGACAGAAGTCCTGTATGTTAGCCCTGGCCTTACGAACCAGGCCAGTGCTTACTTGGTGAGCTCTGATGTGTCATTAACTCATGCTGAGCCCTTGGTCGCTCCTGGAACAATACAATATCTATAGCTCAGAGTTTGGGGGAAGGTCAAATCGTACATAAAAGTCTCCTGTAACCTGAAGAGCAGGGTCTTACCAACGTCTTTGTTACTGTTTCTCAAGTGCAAAAGCAAGCATAAAATATGTTCTCTACTCTAGTACAGAGGTAAGTATTGGCTGTCTGAGGCCCACACTCATCAGCATCATCTGTGGCAACAGGAACATGAGGTAGGTGTTCATCACAGTCCAGTCCAGCCAGGAGGCAGAGAGTGAGGCCAGAATGCCAGAATAGTGCATTACCTTCAAAGACCCATCATTGTACTGACCTATTTCTGCCATCCAGGCCCCCACTTCCCAAAGGCCCCACAAGCTCCAAAATTAGTGCCACCAGCTGTGGAATGAGAAACTGGATCATGTGAGGGACATTTTAGATTCAAGCCATTAACACCTCTTGCCAAACTCTAACCCACAGTGCCATATGGTTAGGAGGAGGAGCCTTTGGACCTGCAGGCAGTTGAGCACTCGGTCCATCTGGACGGAAGGGAGGAGGAGGCCTTTTGTGTGAGATGGAGCCGCTGAACGCACTCTCGCTTAGACATGTGCTGCGGTGTTCCTTTGTTTGATTGTTCAATCAGCTCATGCTTGTCCAGCAGACAAATATTTATATGAGCAGCGGAGGGGCCAAGCACCTGGGAACAGATATACAAAGGGGGCAACCCTTGTCCTGACGCAGCTGACGTTCCTGATCTTTGCAAAGCAGTGAGCAATCGGGAGAGGAAAGGCAAGCTCGCTCTTTCATCCTTGATGTTTTCCTCAGAAGAAAGGCCAACAAAAGTCAGCTTCACTCCGGCCTTTCTGAGAGGCTAGTCATTTTAGCAAGTGAAACCATAAACATTTGCAGTCCTCAAAGTACATAAATCAACAGTTCACTCAGGGATCACCTCTCTCAGCAGCAAAACTGCTTTCTCTTCTAAGGGGCTGAACCAAATCAGAGAGATTGTGTAGGGTCTAAGTCTCACGGTCGTAGCCAGATACCCTGGAAGGGCACCCCACGGATCCATCCAGAGAGGATCCATGCTCTCTCAACCTAGACTTCGCCTCAACTAAATTAGGAGTGCCGCAAGAAAACCAAAGCGAAAAGGGAGATGTGTGCTCTTAACGTAGCTTCTATAACTTAGAAGGGACTTGATGAAGAACTGTACGCAAAGGTTCATTTTGACATATTTTTATTGCCACCAATATGTAAGGGTCGGGTAGAAAATAAACGATGTGAGGCCAACTTACAGACCTAAACTTTATCTGTCTGAGTTGTCAGTGTGAAAAGGCAAAACAAAACATGCACTGCCAACAGACAGCACAAAGCTTTTCTCCTGATGTTCCTGTTGCTTGTCCTCTCACTAGGAAAATTACAGAAATGCTGCTGGAGGCAGCTCAGGCCTCTTGGTACAATGGGAGAGCCAACTGGGCTTTTTGTGTGAAGGGTAGATTTTTGTTGTTGCATTTTTCAATGAAAGATTTATGCTTGCGTTTTGGCCCAGTCACAATACATCATAATGCTTTGCAGACAAACTTATGCTCTTTTCCCAATGATCCAGTGACCTTAATCTCTACCGTTTTGTGGTTTCCTGTTTGGGGAAATGATTGAACAGAAGCCTAAGCTATCCCAGGCTGCACAGCGTTCCCTGCGGGCCTCTGTCTGTCTTCCTTTTGAATGTTCCCCTGTTCGCTAATCAAAAAAAAAAAAAAATCTTTTTAAAAAGAAACTTTCCCTACAGATGCTAAATCATTGAAACCCCTACAATGCAGCCCTCCACATTTCCTTTTAGCTGATTTTCTTATCATTTTTTACTGCAGTCTCTGAGGTGGCTGAGAGTTCTTTCTGCTTGAAGCAATTAGCAGGATCCACTGGTGCCTTGCCTTTAAGCAGAGAGAATTAATTGCGCTAATATCCAGCTCAACATAGCATAATTCCCAAAGGTTTCTCAAACGCCGAGAAGCAAAAGAAAAACTTTCATTCACCAAGGAGTAGAACATTTAAGAACTGTTCTGACTGGAGGCAGAGCTATTTCCATTTCTTGGACAAAGACTTGCCTCCAATGGTCATGGCTGCCAACCTTGGCCCTTCTCCTACCTCAGTTTTTTAGGGACTCGCGGGTGTATGCCACAGGAAGTCTGAGTCACCAAGGTTACCCGGAAAGGACTAAGGCGGAAGCTCCATGCAATTGTCGAACCAAACAGTAGTCAAATCTGCAACCACGCCATTCTTAAAATGTGAGATTTTGCTTCCAAGTTTGGTAAAAGGGAAGACAAAGAGGCACAGAAAGGGGGCTGGGAAAAGAATAGTGAATAACAGTGACACTGGAGCAAGAGGCTTAAGTGGTGTCCAATTATTTCACAAACAGTGCCTTTCAGCCAAAAAAAAAAAAAAAACAAAAAAAAACAAAAAAAAAACCTGATTGCCGCTGCTCACGACCTCATGCTAAATAGCTGAGCTGCTTGTGGAAGGGAGTGAGAAGCAGAGCCAGTGTGAGAAGCATCCAGAAAGCCAGCATTCCAACACAGGGATCCTACAGGAAACTTCAGCTACCTGGAGCTGCACAAATGCAAAGTGTGTTTGATAATGACCCAGATTTGTGTTGGTCTGACGACTTCGAATATGAAAGTCCGGGTGGTCCAATCTAGTGGTCATCTTCTCTCCTTCTTGATCACTTGCCCCTCAAGATTGTCCACTGACCATTATCAATAAATGCATGTGAATGAGCTGGACACACCTCAGGAGGAAGCTTCCCCAGTCTCCCACACAGATGTGCAGTCTCTTACACAGAAAAGGGTTGCCTTCCTGGTTACCAGAGGTCAACTTCAAGGTCATGGTCAAGGGCCAACTCCAAAAGCTGCAATAGGTTTGCCAATATCATTACCCTTCTAAAAGGAGACCAAGGAGCCAATTTCTTCCCACATCATTAAATGTATTTAATTAACATGTATACATTCGCACACAAACTAACCAACCAGAAACAGCCCTGCAAAAAGAAATGCTCAGCTTTCTGGGTAGTTAAATTTGTAGTATCAATCCGCATTGTTAATAGAGTAGTTAGTGCATGCTAAAAATGTGGCCAGTGCAAACTCTGTAAGTCCAACATACACATAGAATTTTAAGTTTTTTTGTACAAAGTAACCAATGTGAAATACCTCAATGACTTATTAGTGTTTACTGAAACCCGATATAACATTTTATATATGTGTGTGCATCTCATTATATATAACATGTTATATTTATACAGTTAATTAGGGTCAGTATATTACAAAAATTCATCTCATTGCCGCTCACATTTTTAATGTACCTCCCAGAAAATCTAAATGATATGTGCGGCTTGCATTCTATTTCAGTTATAAGGCACTTGTATGCTTTTGTTATGTTTATAATGTAAAGAACCAATTCCTCCGCCATAGCTACCAAACGACAGAAGCAGCTTTCAAGGTTAAATCTGCAGTATCATCAAGCTAGACTAAGGCAACTGAAGACGTGGCAGTTTAGGGGCACAGCAGCTACTCCCAGCGATGTGTGCCAAAACAAAGCTTGTGCGCACGCATGCGTGCATGCACACGCGCACACACACACACACACACACACACACACACACACACACACACCCTGCACACCATTGACTCCCCCTGACCCTCTGTCATTACCACCACTCTCAGATTCAAAAGCAATGGTATTGTTAGCCACAGAGAGGCTTCCCCAGGATGGTGAGAGAAGCAAACCTGCGGTGCGGCTTTGGGAAAGGAGGCCCACATCCCATCTACAGTTGCCCCCGGGTGCCAGGGGACAGAAGCATGGCTTTGCTGAGGGAGAAATCCTAAGTGGCCTGCAAAAGAAACACTGAAACTCTCAAAAGTAGTAGGGAGAGTGGAAGGGGGTTTGTCCCATGGTCAGTGAGCAGAGTGTTCATGGGTTGCAGACCACCATGGACGCTGGCTGCCCCACAGGCATTCCCTTCTCCCACAGCACACCCACCTTCCAGTTTGAGAGGAGTCTAGTTCTCTGTGAGTGGAGACTGCTTTGTCCCGTGCTTACAAGGGGCTGAGCCTGAGAGCGAGCAGGCATCCCTCAAAGGGCCAGAGAAGTCACTTCCAGGAGCCCTCTTCCCATCTGTAGAGATCAGTCCCTGGAGCCCACCCAGGAGGGCAGCAAAGTTAAGGAAACCGTGCTACCTTCGTTACAAAAGAAAGCAAGTAGCTGACTTTTCCTTATCAAGCAGAAGGGTTTTATATCCACCGGAAAGCCCAGTGTCAGTCAGGTACAAGAGCCTCTTCCCGAACTCTCAAAGGCTCTATTCATCAAAGCCTCCCCATTAGCTTGCAATTAGGTTTTGGATGGCTCGCTTTCTTCTAAAAGGACAGCTCCCTTATTTTGAGAATAAAGCCACCCTTTCCTCATTCTTTCTAGAAAATGTCAAACAGGCTGAAAAGATGGCACAAATCACTGTAACAAATACGGAGACTGACTGGAGGCTGCAGAGACAAATTGAGCGGTGGAGTGATAAGAGGCCACTGGCGGGGACAGAGCAGGAAAATCAGGCCAGGAAGGTCAGGGCCACATCCCCAGGGTTCAGCTTTCACTCAGTCACGTGTCACATAGCAATCCCACCTTTGACTGTTCTCCTGTGGCAAGACTGGTTTGCAATTACAATGGCAGCAATATTAATAACAGATTGGCCCACAGCAAGGATGAGGTTGAAAGACTCCCACAGCATAGGCTGGACAAATTCTCTGTCAGTAAAATCCTCCTAGGAAGAACCATACAGGTTGCTGTCATGGCTTCTTCCTTGGGGGGTGGGAAGTATGGGAACCCTGTTTTCTCCCCCTTCTATAGGCCAGAGCCAGCTGCCACTGATTTAAGTTATAGGTTCTCAGATAGAGTAATGATGATGGTGATGATGGTGATGGTGGTGATGATGGTGATGGTGGTGGTGGTGGTGGTGGTGACTTGAGAACGCAAACAAAACACAGGCACTAACTTTTTGCATCCTGACTCTATAGTGTCTGACAAGTGACTAACATACAGACCAACCACATCAGTACCCTAGGCCCAATCTAAACATTAAATATGAGTAAAGCTTATTGTTTTGTTTTGTTTTTAATTTTTAAAAATGACATTTTATTGTATCTTTCCCCATCCCAGTGGGTGGTGTTAGACACTGCTTTGAAATCCACTGAATCCCATTGAACGGTCCAGTCCTTCTGAACAACCACATCATTTTTGTGTGTATGTGTGTGTGTGTGTGTGTGTGTGTGTACAGTCTCTAACAATTCCCACATCATCTTTACAAAGTAAGCTGACAGAATTGCCTATTTGTGGGCATCGCCTTTCCCAGGAACTGGATTTAAGCAAGTATCTTTCAGCTTACCAGCCAGCAGCTCTCTGTCTCCACCCAGGAAACAAATGCTACTGTCTTTGTTATCTTCCTTCCTAACTCTACCTTCTCTCTGCCACGCGTGGATGATTCTAGTGTTGCCCTAGCAACAATATGCTTTTTAATGTTCTTAGCATGAAATATGTTCAAATAGCAAAGTAGAACCCTGACAAAACGGCAGCGCTCACCAAACAGAGCAACTCAACAAAACAATGCATGTAGCTGAATGGTTTGATGAAATAAGAGAATGAAATTGAACATTGGCTCACATTTTGAGCATTTTATGCTACTTAAATTTAAAGAATAAACATGGAAAGATGCTACCTACATTCAGCAGTAATCAAATTCTACTTTATAATTTATGGGCATTCTCTTCCTTTTGTTTATTGAAATGCTTAATGATTTAAAAAAAAAAAAGCAAAGCCTGGAGATATTCCTCATAATTCTTCCAGCTCACTCCAATTTTTACTTGGATTGTGATCAGCACATGGAAACAGGTAACCTCACTTCACAAGGGGTCAGCAGGAAGAAGTGGCTTGGGGCAGCTGCTTGTTAGCAGTAGGTTAGGCTACAATTACAAGAAAACGAATGACCCAGGATGAGCATTCTTCTCCTCTATTTCTGTTCACTGGGAGTCACCTTCTCCTTCCTGAACTTTCTCAGGAAATAATATTATCACCGTCTTCAGAGGGCGTGAAAGAAGTGGGTCCGTAAGTTTAACGGCAACAAAGTCTTCTCCCCAACCCCATCCCAGTGGCTCACGGGATGCCTGGATCCAGCCAACAATTAAAGAACTGGATCATTTAAATGTGACTTTTTTCTTGCTTTGCTAATCATTGGTCAGACCCTGACTCTTGGCCCTAGTGCCATTAACATGTGTCACCAGATGATGTTCGTAAGGAAATACAAACCCTTAACATGAGCGCTGAAACAAGCTAAACTAGAAAGATCAACCCTTTCAACTTCTAAGTCACATTCATTAATCAGGGACTACTTAGCCCTAAAGGAAGCTCTTTTGAGAGCCTCAATATGTAAATAAAACACCAGTGACCTGGGTGTTAAGGTTTCAGGCTGCAGTGAAACAACGAAACATTCAGAGCCAGAATTCTGAAGATGCAATTAGAGGACATTTAATGGGCTGTAGAATGACAAGTGACAGGGAAATGTAACTTTATATTTACAATTTCCTGACTAGATGAACTTTTAAACACAGCACCTTAAACCCTATCCGGGGGCCACTTAGCTTTTAGAAGCGCACACACACACACACACACACACACACACACACACACACACACACACACACGTGCATGTCGGTAAGAATGATCATTTAGCTAATACGCTTTCTTAAATGCAGCACTGCTAGCTGACATGCCAGAGAGGAGGGTTCTAATTCAAAGGCAGTGGCTAGGGTTGGGCCCCACCGGCTTCTTTGCAGTCATCTGCAGCTCCTATTTGTTGAAATGCTGATTTCACACAGAAATATGAACACAGTCGTGGCTGTCTTTGGATATGTAGCCCAAGCCCTTTCTGGGGAGAAGAGAACCACCACCAGATGAAGTGAAGTTGAAAACGTTTTCACAACTTTACTGGAACATGAACACAATGAAGTGCCTTTTTTTTTTTTTTTTTAAACACAAAGAACCAAGGAAGTTTCAAAGCCCATAGCTCTAAGGGATGAATACAGTGTTTCTATGATACCAGAGGGATGCTATTTGTCAGTCACCAATTCTACTGTTTTAAAATTGGGATACAGCCTCTAAGCTATGTGTACAAGAATATTTACATTTGACTTGTTTGTAAATGCTGTTAAAATGAGGAAGGAATATCATATCTACTATAAGGGCAACATTAATGCCATATTCTATACGTAGTGTATATTCTGCAAGTAATGCTGTGGTCTGTGAATGTTCTGTGAGAACCTGTTCTCCAGGTGACTTCACTTCTTCCTGTGTTCTGGGAATGACCACGCACTGACATAAACTAGACCCGCCAACAGTCTCCAGAAACTCCACTGGAGCGATTAGATACAATTAACTCCCAGTGATGATCTAAGATAAAAACAACTTCCCTGGAGATTCAGCCTCCTGGACCCAACCTGCCTGAAGGTCGACATTCCTGTGACCCACAGCTTTCCCTTGAGATCCAGCCTCCACCCAACCTGCCTGAAGGTTGACATTCCTGTGACACACAACCCCTCCCCCCCCCCCCCCCGCTTATGGTTTTTTTCCTTATTTCCCTGTGACCCCCATCCCCCAATTATAGTTTTTCCCTTATAAACCCATTACCCTTGAAGCTCCAGGGTCGCTCCCCTATCCAGCTGTGTCAGGAAGGGTTGTGACCCGAGCTCTGAGCCGGTAATACAGAACCCTGTGTGTGTTGCATCAGTATCAAGTCCTGGTGGTCATTTCCAGGGGGGGTCTTGCAATCTGGGCAATCTCGGTATTACACTACAATATAAGGTGACAATTTATTTTTACTTATATTTGTGAAGACTATTTACTCTAGGCATGAACAGTCCGTTCTTTCTGTCAACCCACCGTTTATTTCCTCCCTTCACTCTTTTGAAACTCACTGCATGCTACTAGAGGCTTATTGCTAGGACAGACAACTGCATCAGCACCAGGCCATGGCTGGGTGAGTGCTAAGCTCCCCAGCTCCCCAGGATGCTTCCAATGTAAAGGGAGTCCTGGGACTCACAGCTGCAGTGGGAGCAGAGCTTCAGGACAACAGGAAAGGGAAGATTAAAGGAAACAGAGTGTATTAGCGACATCTGCAATGCATCAAGACTTTGATCGCTTCCTTTGTTCCCGTGACAATGCTTTTTCCATTTATTAAGGGTGATTGAGTTGTCTGCCATGCACCTGGCTCTGGGCCAAAATATGAATATAGAATGGTGAATAAGGGGGTACACAGCTGCCCCGAGAATGCTTATTTTCTGTGAGATAAAATACATTTTTCACAGATCTGAAATAAAAGGGGAGGGGAAAAACATCTCAAGTCCCAAGAACTTTGACTTCTGCTCCTGATTGACTTTAACACCACCACTAAAACGATGTAATCACGTATAATTTACAGGGTTAATCAGATGCCCAGCACTTGGCATGTACAACCAGGCACAAAAAAAAAAAAAAAAATCATGCTAGTAGTTACCTGCTATTTTGGATTATGGGATAATTTTGCATTAGTGGGGAAAGCTTTTGGAATTCCCTGTGAGGCTAGAGCAGGATCTTTTCTCCAGCACACTGCCCCACAATTCTTTGCATCAGCTTGAGAGGATTTCAGGACATTTTTCCCACAAAGCCGTCTAAATGTTTACAATACAGCAAATTAAATCTCCGCATAGCAGTAATGAAATGTGCTTTCATTAAAATTCACACACATACACACACAAACACACACATACATGTGTGTGATACATGCTGGAGAATACATAGAAACATAGCTTAACTGTAAGTTTAGAAGTATAATAAGAAATGTAATCACACATGTACCATCCATCGACCTTACTACATTGACCTATGAACCCAGGAGCCTGCAGCCTTGCCCATTGAACTCATGAGCATGGCCTGATGGGAGGCCCCAGCTCTACTCATCGTTCTGGCAAGGACTACACAGGAGATGCTCCAGCCTTGCCTTTATTTTCTTATAGTTCAAGACATCTGTGGGGAATCAGCCCTGCTTCTCAACATGGTGGGGCCATTATACCAGGGAAGCTTCAGCCCCACCCTGTGAAGTCAGTATGCCAATGAGCTTCGACTCTACCTGCCCACTTAGTGAGGACTCTACAGCCACTGCCCTAGGGAACACAGTGCCGGTACACCTGAGGGTCTCTAGCTCCACCCATTGTCCTGACGAAAGTGTGTGTGTCCATGAGGCTCCAGCCTGTGCATCATACCAATGCAGTCAGTGTACTCAGGGCATTTGACTTCTCTTATTGCCCTAATGGGGCCAGAATGCCCATGAGGCTTCAGCCCCAGTGTTCTTAGGGTTGCTAGTAGGTTCAAGCCCTACCTGTCACCCCAGTGAGGATTATGGGTCCATATGGCTTCAACACCCCTCACTTACTGCCCTAATGAAGACTATGTGTCCATGAGAGTCTAACCATGTGTGTCACCTAGGTGGGACCAGAGTCCCTAGGAGGCTCCACAGGAGAGTCAAACGATAACCATAACATAATGTAGAAATACTAAAGGAAATCAAAGGTGAAATACTAGAAATGAAAAATACAGGAAGTCAAATAAAAACTCTGTGGAAAGGCCTCACTAAGAGATAGGGGAGGTGGGATGGTCAGAATATGTAAGGAAGACAAGATAGAGGGCTTGGACCACGCCAACAAGAAGGAAGAGAAATTACTAAGAAAGTATCGCTAGACGGTCAAGATATTTGGAAAACTATGAAAAGACCAAATCTAAGAATCAGGAGCATAAAAGAAAGTAAAGCGTTCCATTCCATAGGCAAGGAAAGCATTTCAGTGAAAGGACTGCAAAAGTACCCACAAAATAGGAGAGATGCCTGTCAGGAGATAGAAGGCATTCGGGATACCAGACAGACAAGATCATTGCGTTAGAATTAAACTACTAATCTCTATGTAGGAGAAAATGCAGGCATGAGCTGAGGCCAGCCTACCCAGTCCTGAAGTCAGAAGACTGAATTCTGATGAAGTGTGCCTAGCCAGTAGCTGGCCCGCACAGGAGTCCGAACTCTCCAGTCTCCTTTCATGTGCTTCTTCCTCTTAGAGGCCCTGGTGCTAAGAGTGCTCACCATCTAGTCCGAGCTGATGTGCCAGCCAGTCACAGTGATAGGCTTCCACTGTATAAGGGGATGCTCACGTGTCATAAAGCAGTCTCTGTTTCTTTTTTTTTTTTGTTTTTTTGTTTTTTGGTTTTTTGGTTTTTCGAGACAGGGTTTCTCTGTGTAGCCTTGGTCATCCTGGACTCACTTTGTAGACCAGGCTGGCCTCGAACTCACAGCGATCCACCTGCCTCTGCCTCCCGAGTGCTGGGATTAAAGGCGTGCGCCACCACGCCCGGCTCAGTCGGGCATTGCTGTTATGTCAGGGGACATTCTTTTAATGGTGACAAACTTAGAACAAAAAAGTAATATTGACCGTGGCAAGAGAGAAACACTGACTCACATGTAAAAGAAGATCTACCGGCATAGCAGCAGATCTGTCAACCGAAACTTTGAGAGTCAAGAGAGCTTGAAGCAGTTTTGAAAGACAACAGCTGGACTACCCCCCAGACCTAGCAAAGACAACCTGTTTTTAAGAGGAAACTTTCCATGACAACAAAACAGGCTTAAGAAATTCATGACCACTAAGCCTACAGAAGACACTTGGAGACTGAAGAGAAAGACAGACACATTCATGGAGCTATGAGGAAGAGTAAACCATTCTTGTAGAACAGATAAAAAGGAAGACTGCAGATAGTATCTACCATTCACGCCCACTCCAAATGACAGGAAACCATACGCAGCCTTCAATAGTAACTTTGAATATTGATAGTCTCAATTCCCCAGTCTGGAGACAGAGACTAGAAAATTGGATTAAAATGTAGCAGATTGGATAAAAAGGTCAGTGTCCCTACAAAGAGGCAGCTAAGTAGATCAAGGCAATGGATGCCAGCCAGGCAATCTGAGTTCTGTCCTTGGAAACCACGTGGTGGAAGGGAAGCACTGCTTCCCACAAGTTGTCCTCTGACCTGTCCACATAAGCCTGGCAACCCGCCACCCACACCCAGCAAAATAAATGAATTAATTTTAAAAAATTAACAGTAAGATTCATCTGTCCATTGTTGCCAAGAAACACATCTTATCACAAAGAGCAGATAGGATGAAGAAGGATGTTGGAAGCTATCCCAAACAAATGGACCCAGGAAACAAGCCTGTGTTGCTGTTCTAATATCTGACAAAACAGCCTTGAAACCAAAGGAAGATAGAAGAGATTAATAAAGTCACTTCATACAGCTTAAGGGGAAAACCCATAGAGGGGACACTACAATTCTAAACACATACGGTGAACATAGGTGTACCTAATTGTTGCTGACATCACAGGTCAACTCAACACAAGTCATCATGATAACTTTGATGCCCTACTCAATAGTGGGGAGCTTAGCCTGTCATAAGAAAAACAGAAAGCCAGGTGTGGTTGGTGCCATAATCCCAGCACTAGGGAAGCAGAAGCAATCAGATCTCTGTGAATTCAGCACAGCCTAGACTACTTAGCAAGATCCAGGCCAGTTAGGGTAACATAGCAAGACCCTATCTTATAAAAAGCAAACAGCCAAATAAAATCAACTAATAAATGAAAATAAAAGCACAAACATTTGAACTAAATGTCATCATGGATCAAATGGCCTCCACAGGCTGTCCAAACAAACACTGTAGAGCACACATCCTTCTCGGCAGTCCATGGATCACTCTCCACTTAGACCGAGTATTAAAACACAAAGCAAGTCTGCACAAATACAAGAAAACTGAAATCACTCCTTGGATTCTGTCTGTTTGCAATGCATCTTTGAGGAAACTATAGAACATACACAAAATTGCAGAGATTAGATAAACACTGCTGAGTGCTGAAGGAGTGCTTGAAGAAATCAAAAAGGAAGTTGTCTTTAAGTTCCTAGAAACTGGCAATAACCACAGAGGAAATGAAAAACAATGCACATTATAATGAAAGAAGTCCTCGAAGGAAGCTTATCACTGTAAGTGCCCATGTTAAGAAATCAGAGAAACTGTAAATAAATTACTTATTTATGTGCCTTAGGGCATTGGAAAAACAAGAACAAGCCAAGCCTCAAATCAGTAGATGGAAAGTTAATAATGAGATCAGGACAGACAGTAACAACATGAAAATGGGAAAAATAAGACTGACGAACCCACAGCCAAGCTAAACAAAAGGCAGACAAGCCTTAAATTGACAAAATTAGAGATGAAAAGGAAGCCATTGCAAAAGATACTAATGAAATTCAGAAATCACTAGAGCATACCTTAACAGCATATACTCCATAATTTGGAAAACCTAAAATAAAAGGACAATTTTTAGATGAAAAGATGACCCCAAATCAAATCAAGATAAGACACATTAAATAGATCTATAACAGCAGTGAGACCAGTAACGTAAAAACAATTCTTCCAGCTAAAAGTAAGCCTCGACCTAGGCAAACTCATGGCTGAACCCATCAGCCTCCAAAAAAGCTAACTAGTGCCTCACAAAGAATTCTGTAAGGCAGAAAAAGAAGGGACACTACTAAATTCCTCTGACAAAGCTGGCATTATCCCAACATCAAAACTGCGTAGACAGCAAAGAAAGAAAACCAAAGATTAATCTCTCCGATGAACATAGCTGGAAAAAAATCAACAAGACACATGCAAAGTACTTTAAAAAAAAAAACAAAAAACAAAAAACAAACAGTGAGAAGAGTGTCATCCCAATGGAGTTCTCTTTATTCTTGAGATTCCTGATGGCTCAACATATGCAGATCAATAAATGCAACACACCAACAAACGGGCTCAAAGAAAAATGGTACAAGGTCATATTGATAGATCTCCATCTATCAGAAAAGTCTTTGAACAAAGGCTTCCATGATACACTACTGGGATAGCCTAAGGATTCCGCATCTTACGACAGAGGTACCCCACTCATCCTTGTTTATTGTTGCGCTGTCCATAAAGGCAAGGAAATGGAATCCATCAACAGACGAATAGATAATTATACACAGTGAAATCTCATTCAGCCACAAAGGGAAATTAATTTATAAAATGCATAGGGAAGTAGATAGAAAGATAAACACAGAATGTTCTTTCTCATATGTAGATCTTAGCTTCGTGTGTGTGTGTATGTGTGTGTGTGTGTGTGTAATATAAAAAATTTAGAAAATATCAGTGGTCTACACCTTTGCTCTCTTGAGTTAAGCATTGGCTTCTTAGGTACAACAGCAAAGCACTCACAATAAAAGAGGGCAGAGATCAAGGAGAATCCACCAAAACCAAGGACAGTGGACCATGGTGGACACCATGGAGAAAATGCAGACAACCTTGAGAGTGATCTGTGGAAGGAATGCTTACAAAGCTCAGTTACTCAAAGACAAGTCAATCAATCCGCAGACAAAAAAAAAAAAACTTTACATAAAAGTTCTCCAAAGATATAAAAGCAAGCAAAAGCCCCCAGCACCATCAGTCTTGAAGCAAGTACAAAAACAACCCCTAAGCTCTCTTTTCAGTCCTTCTATTTTACCCATGATGATTTTGCTTAGACACATAGTAAACATCTTTTCTCCTGTATGCTTTATTCAACAATTTTTTAATTTGATGCCATTTGTTTATTCTTAAAACTGGTCTCATTGTGTTTTAAAGATACTTTTACATTTATTTGTTTGTTTAGTTACTTGTTTGGGGTAGTATGCACATGTCATGGTGTGTGTCTGTCTGTTTGTGTGTATATCAGAGGAATGTGTGTGTGTGTGTGTGTGTGTGTGTGTTGTGTAGGTCAGAGGACAACTTGCAGAACTTGGTACTCTTTTTCCATTATAAGTGTCCTAAAGATCAAATTCAGGTAGCCAGTGGGTTTTTGTTTTGTTTTTGCCTGTTGAGTCATCTCACTGGCCTAGCTTCAAGATATTTGATAGGTCTTAATTTATCTTGTAATTTCATTTTACATATTAAGTATTCATTGCAGTTATTTTATAGTCTTTGCATCGTGATTCTGCTTATCAAGCATTTTTTACTCTCCACATCTGTGCGTTCTGTACGGCAACCTGTTTGTGTGTTAAGTGATTTTTTTTTTTAATTATGGACTGTGATACTTAATATTTATTGTCAGTTTGACTGTGTTTACACTCATATCTCGGTATATCTTTCAGGGAGAGGTTTAACTAAGAAAGGGAGACTCACTCTGAATTTGGATGCCTCCAGCCAGTAGGCTAGGATCCTGGACCAAATAAAAACAAAAAAGGAGAAAACCAGATGATTGCTCAGATGAGGACCGCATTCTCCTCTGTTTTCTGATGCTTGCAGATGAACAAGGTCTAGCTGCTATGGGCACGAGCCATTCCTGACAACATGCTTTTCTTGACATAATGGACACTGTCCTCTCAAACTATAAGCCTAAAGATGTCTTACCTCAAGGGACTTCCATTTCTCTCAGGTATTTGGCCAAAGAGAAAACAAAGGCTGAAGAATTTGCTGCTGGATATATCTGACTCCCCCTTTTCATCTTTCTTTTCTCCTTTTTTGTTTTTTGTTTCTTGTTTTTTGTGTTTGGAGACAAGGTCTCTCTATGTAGCTCTGGCTGGCCTGGAACTTGCTATGTAGACCAAGCTGGCCTCAAACTCATAAAGATTCACCTGCTTCTGTCTCCCACGTGCTGAGATTAAAGGCGTGCCTACTGTGCTTTGCTCCCTTTCATTTTACAGAGCTGAGTTTTCCATGGAATGCCTTGTTTTCTTCCTCTTTGAAAATCTGATTAAACGTTGCTTGTAAAACAGATCTACTGACAGCAAATTCCTTTCATTTATGTTTGTGTAAGGACACCTTGCACATTTAGCTAGCTACTTTGTTTTGCATTTATCCTGTCTGAAGTTCTCTGAGTGATTTACAGACGGCATTACTTCGCATAAATTTTATGTCATTGCTTCTGTTACTATTTAACCATCCTCCCTTTAAGAATATCATTGCATGAAAGTCACTCTCTTTCTCTTGTCACATGGAAGCTAGTCATTATTCTGTGGGGTGGTGGGAGCTGCCCTGTTCCGGTGTCACGTTTCATACTGTCACATCCTTAAACTTAGTGATGCTTTCCTTAGCAGCATCCAGTCCTCTGAGGAACCTACCACAACCATTTCTCATTTCTTTCCTAGCATCTTCATCACTAACATTTCTGTCTTCATCCTTCCAATTTCCACATCTCCATGTCTATTATCCACCTATTGACACATTTTTGTTGTTTTCAATGAAAGTCCTAGTCGTGCATCCTCTGCTTTGTTTTTAAATTCCTGGTCTGGAACGTTGCCATTCTTGCCGAGTCTCATTCAGGTTCGAATGAGTATTAAGTGTCTTCAAACAGCAATTTTTAAACTATTATTATTATTATTATTATTATTATTATTATTATTATTATTATTATTATTATTATTATTTTGCCTGTTGACGTGCTTGAGAGGTTTTGTTGAAAGTTTCACACTGTGTACTTGGGAGTAAGAAGTGCAATAAATAGGTCACTATATGCAGCTCAGACGCTGGAAACGGAAGTGCTTCAGGGTCTCTGTCTGTTGGTCTCTGTCCTGTGCTTATGGACTGTGAACTTGACAGTCCTGGCTGCCCCTGCCACTCCCTGTGCATGTCTAAATGAGGCTGCAGACTGAGGATGGTTCGTTCAGTTTAGCCCTTTTCAGCTTTCCAATGGTGTGAGCATGATGTTCATTTGGCAGAAACTCTCCTTCCATGTTTGGATTTGATCTGTTCCCAGGCCAGGCAAACATACTACAACGTTCTCTTGCAGTGCTATAGTGAGAGCAGGCTACAGCTTCCGGCCAACCACGCAGATGATGAGGCGACAGCCACCCAACAGTGCACCACAGGACCAGTGGTTTGAGCTATTGCACTTTGTGGCTTCATATCCATTGAAAAACAAAACACACAGACTGGTCAACATTTAGTTAGAGTAATAATAGCATGTTAGATGACTTTTCTCAGCCCCAGACGATTGTGAGTGGGTTGAAAATGTTGAAGGCAGGCTGCACTGAACACCGAAGTCTCTTGGGTGTATTAAAAGCATTTGCAACTAGTGTAGTGTTTAACCTAGCATGGTTGGTGGGGGAGGAGCTCAACTGCACCTTACACCAAGGAGAAGCACCAGCAGATTATGATCCAACTCCAGGAGGTTTGGTGCTGGGAAAGCATTTGCCCTAGAGGCCAGATCTTGTTAAGGGTTCGGCACACCGGCAGGCTTCAGAATGTTTTCCCTGACCGTTCCTTGACCACCACAAATGCAAGGGAATTCCCTCCCCCAATAGTCACTGGAGAGCCTGGATGAACTACTGAAAGTAAAATTCACAAACATGTACAGCCTGGCTTGATGGGGTCCCTAATGTTTTGGCTTCTATACTCCTTGTACTGGCCTCAAGCCATGTGCCAATCACAGTCTCATTTCCTGCCGGCGCCCTGTTTCTACAGAGATCCCTCCTCCCAAGGTTATGTTCCAGACAGGGGTGGAAGCTTCTCTTTATTTGCCTCCAGTTTGGAGTAGTGGCTTGCTCCGTGACCTCATTTTATTCACAATTTTGAAAAGAGCTTTCTCCCTGTAGGAATAGTATGGTGACTTCTAAACTCCCCAAGTTCTAGACCAGAAAGTGGGACTATGGGAGGCCTTTTCTGCTTTCGTATTTTGGAGGTTTTGGGTATAAGCCTGTGCGTGTATGTGTGTGTGCGTGTGTGCGCGCGCATGCGCGCGTGTATACACGTGAATGTGGAAGCCAGGAAGCAACCTCAGAAGTTAGCTCTTGACCCCCATCTTTTTTGAGGAAGGGTCTCTTTGTCCCTTGGAACTGCATACTCCAGGATAGTTGAAAACACACAATTCTGGGGATCCTCCTGCCTCCAACTCTCATCTTGACTTAGGAAAACTGGGACTGCATAAACGTGGGCTCTGGAAACGTGTATTCAGAATCTCATACCTACGCGTGTATTTCAGGTGTTTTGCCCACCGAGTCACCTCTCCACCCTTCTTATGTCACTTCTTCACTTTTATGTACAGTGGCTTCTTAGATGCTTAGGCTAAAAGTTCTTGGTAATAATAGGCTGTGGTTATAAATACTTTCTATCCACGGGGGACAGTTTCAAATGTAATCCCTCTTAAACCTCACGAGAGCTCACTTTTTTTCCCCCTCCCATTTTATAACAAGGAAACCGAATCACAAAGAATTAAATAGCCATTCCAAAGGAGCATCCATGAGTTCACACTGTTTTCCCTGAGCCTTGAGCATATGCTCTGGACCGCCAAGGTTCTTTATTCCACGGCCCCTACAAATCCTGACAAGATCCTGACCTGATTTAATCTTGAAGAAACTGAGATCATTCAAAAGATTATTCTAGATGTATCTCAGTTTACCATTCCACCATCCAAAATCTTGGCATCTGCATCTCTTACAAGCATGGTTGTGTTTTCCGTGGTTTGCACAGAAACTGCTGTTCACATAGAAACACACCTAAACACCATCACAGACACTCCTGAAGGCCTTCCTTATTCTATCAGAGGTACTGCACGTAGGCCGAAGTGAAGACAGTACTGGGAAAAGATTCCTGTGTTCTTATAAATAGAGAGAGACAGGCTCACTAATTTCTATGACAAATGAGAGCTGAGTCTTACATAAATAAAACTTTAAGGACAGTAACGTCTTAAGCCAATCTATGTTGTTCTGATTCTGTTATATACACACTGAGGTTCACCATCAATAGCAGACAAGCCAACAGCAACCGCTGCCAGGAGGTTTCTGCCAGCTGTCTCCGTGAATGCGCGGTCTGTTCCACAGCCGCCCCAGCCAGCCAGCATTCAGACCGACTGTACAGTTTGTTCTTTCTTTATTGCAACCTGCATTATCTGCACCACTAAACCATTTTCTTTTGCTGGAGACTGATTCAGAATTGAAACATACAGAGAATACTCATATTTCATTGGAGTTTACATTTGTAGGTGCCAGGGTCTGAATATTTCTGTCTTTCACCCAAAACACATGTGTGGATACCTAATGATCAATGTGAGGACTTGGAAAGTAACTGAATCATGAGGCTGGCACTCTTGAGAATGAGATTAAAATCCTATAAAGCAGCATTTCGCAACATGAGGGTCATGACCTGTTTGGGGGTCGAAGGGCCTTTTCAAAGGGATTGTATATCGGATGTTTACATTACGGTTCATAACCATAACAAAATTACAGTTATGAAGTAGCGATGAAAATAATTTTATGATTGGGGCCACCACGGCCTGAGGAACTGTATTAAAGGGTCACAGCATGAGGAAGGTTGAGAACCACTGCTCTAAAGGAATTCTAGCTTCTTCTGCCAGCAAGGACCCAGCACAAAGGCAATAGGAAGCTCATCTCACTCCCACCACAGACAAGCACTCTCTGGCACTGTGAGCAGTAAGCTTTTGTAGAATGGAAATTAGCCGGTCAAGTATTTTATCATAGAATCCAGGAAGACCGAGACAGCTGAATGGGTTATAGGGGCAACAAAGGGAGATGCTGAAATATCCAACTGTTCTCTGGTCAGAATGTTCTCTTTTAACATCCATCCAGTGATCGCCTTGAGGTGACTGATGAACACTGGGAACATTGTATCAGTAGGAATGTTCCATGTTCCACCCTAACTTTAAATGCTTGCTAAAAGCCTCACGTTCCAGGGGGTCTGTATGTGTGTGTGTGTGTGTGTATGTGTGTGTGTGTGTGTGTATGTATGTATGTATGTATGTATGTATGTATGTATGTATGTATGTATGCATTATGTATTCATTCCAGGGCCCAAATAAAGAACAATACTGGAAATTCTTTTCAACAAAGCCACTTTGTATTTTGTTATAGTATCTTTAATCTTTTATGTATTATGGTGGGGGGTTTTGAGACAGGATTTCTCTATGTCGCTTTGGCTGTCCTGGACTCCCTTTGTAGATCAGGCTGGCCTCGAACTCACGGCAAGCCACATGCCTCCGCCTCCTGAGTGCTGGGATTAAAGGCCTGTGCCACCATGCCCCTCTTTTATGTATTAAAGCATAACTGTTAAGTGCTTTTGGGTTTACTAAATTTGAGGGTGATAAGTACCTAGTTAGTTATGACAGGTTTTCCGGGTATATTTTTGACATAGCTAACGTTTCTTTTGTTCATTCATTGGTCATGGACATGTGCTTCGGGTCTGCACTTGCATAGATGTCAAGCCAAGCACCAAAGATGGCAACAGTATGTCTTAAGGTTCACCCAAGGGGAAAGCACTAAGAGAGGAGGACAGGCTAAGAAGAGACAAGTGCCATATGTGCTCAGCAAAGCCAAAAGCAAAGAGGCTTGACATGTTGGCCTGATGTAAGCAAGGTCCTTTCTTCTCTAGAATGTAAGGTTTCCTGGGGTCCTGCAGGCTGGTAGACTTTACACAAGTCTTAAACTCTGTGTACTAAGGGAAGGACCAGAAAAGGCGAGCCTACCAGTGGGAATATTCTAAAACAAACACTGGTAGCTATGTGTTTGTTCAGAAGCTTCCTGTGCCGGAGTGCATGCTGTACACTGAGCATCCCAAGGATCATTCCGAGCCCAGACATCACAGAACTATATGTTCCTTGTGTTAAGAAGAAGAAGAAGAAGAAGAAGAAGAAGAAGAAGAAGAAGAAGAAGAAGAAGAAGAAGAAGAAGAAGAAGAAGAAGTAAAGGCTTGTGGGTCTATAGAAGCAGAATATGGACAATGTATGAGAAATGAAAATTAAATAGATACATTGAAAAGAGGACTTTCTTGTCTGATTTATACAAGGTGCCTTACAGACCACTGGCTGCTCGGGTTTTGTTCATTTCGGGTACCACTCTTGCCTCTGCCACCTACAGGGAGGAAGCCTCAGTGGGTACAACCCTTCATCACTCCTGCCCTCATCCTTCAGGGTTGCCCTCCAGCCCATCCCTAGGATCAGAGAAGAGTGGAGAGAATGGTACAAGGAAGGAAACAACACACAGGGGACTTTTTGCCAGATCACCTGCTCTTATTATTGTCCTTGGTAGAGAGGGACCAAAGACATATAGCTGTGATTTCCACTGGGCCTTTCTGTGGCCAACTAGTTGGAACATGTCAACCCTAAACATGGTGCCTGCCTTGCTCTATTCACAAAGAGTCATTGCTCAGTCTAATGCAAGAGCCCAAAGGGGCTGGGCTTGTGGTAACTAAGAGCAGGATAATCACTGATCAAAGCCAGTGAGAGCAGTTCTTAAGCAGATGCACTCTTGGATCAACCATAGTGATGCTGTCAATCGTCTCATAGGGCAAACACCAAGGACAACTGATTATTATACAACGTTAGACATCTTCTCGGCTTTATTTGCCTTTACTAGGTAAGTCTAAGAGCTGGTGCCATGGGGAGTTCATTTTAAGAAACTATTAAAAGAGACTTAAGTCAGAGAAATAAACTAAAGAAGGTTATTTCTATTTTACAAATAGAATAGACGATGCGTTTTTGAAAGGAAGAAGTAAATTAGGAAATTAAAGGATGTCCCCTCAGCTCACAGTGGCTCAGGAGTTCTGGGGTGGACACCCCCACCCCAAGCCCTCTGCTCACCTTGTAGTGACTCATGATCTCAGCTAGCCAGGGCTTCACCGACTGCACTGTGTCCTCTCGCAGGTACTTCTCAACCTCAGCACCATTGCTGAAGGTCTGGTTTCCCACATGGATGGCTTCTCTCACTTGTGGGAGTGACAAGAATTTCCCATAGTAACTGTGGTCCTCAGGTTCCTGGCAGAAGGTGCATCAGAAGGTGTCATGGTGGAGGACGAGAGGCATGGACCCCTGGGGAAGCTGAGACCCTCACAACACATAGTACCAAGAACAGAGCATGACTAAGCTGTTAACTTCTCCTCATGCTTGGCATTTTAATGGGGCATCCTAGATCAGGTAAGAGGGATCCTTTCATAAGGCCAAACACAAAGAATCGCCTTAGTTTGCAGTCAATATCCAATTTGCCAGAGAATGGATTTTCTTTCTCCGACACTAATCTTTGCAGTCTTGCCGTCTAATGTCTAATTAGCCAGCTCATGGGAGAGAATGTTGAAGAAAGAAAAGAGGTAAGATTATAGAAGGAAAAAAAAAGATTATGGAAGGCCATCACTCTACGACCTTGGCTCTGCAGAAGGTCAAATGGCTTTTAAAGGACCAGGGGTGGCATAGTGGGTTAAAGCCATGGCTTACTTGCCATTTTCTGCTATTCATTAATATCTCTCTGTCTCACTCCCACAGACCAACTGGTAATAATTTATGGGGAAATTATATTACACGACGCAAAAAAAAAAACTTAATAAAAGACATAAAAGACAATAAGTTACCCAGAACCCTTATTAAAAACCTGCACTTATTAAAAACCAAAAACCAAAATTAAAAACCCTTAATAGTCTCTGTAATAATCATACAACTTTTAAAAAAAGGAACAAATATTCACTTTTTAAAAATCCTCTATGTTATAAAAATACTGTTTAGGATTTCTGTTCAACAATTCTGTGCCTCATCGGCACTTTTTTTTTTTTTTTTTTTTTTTTTTGGCTGTGAATATATTACTTTCTACAGAAAACCATTGCAATCAGAAATTCTGCTTTCTGTTTCCTGCCATGTTTTGTTATTGACAGAATATAAATCCCAAACCACAGGGCTGGGAATCCCACCAAAACTGACTTCATATTTTACTTACAAATAGCTCACAAATAAGGCAATATAAAAACTGAATGCACTGTGCTGTTCAGTAGACACAGATCCCGCACATCCAAACTGCCAAGCTGGCTCTCCTCCTCGTATTCACTTCATTCCACACAAAGGATGTCAACTCTGGCCTACTTTTATGAAAGAAACTACTTGAATGCTTTAAAAAGTGGTCCAGAGGACTTGAAGTGAGGCCTGTCCTAAATGCTCCAAACACCTCAAGTTAAAAGTAAGACAAGGCAAATATTTTCAGGAGCATTCAGTAGTGCTGATTACCTAAGCCATCTTAAGTGCTGAACAAGGAATGTGGATGGTTCTACAAGACTCATAGATTGAAGCCTAGACCCAGAACCCAGGGCTGCCAGTCTTAGCCTGCATCCTTTGCAGAGAGAACTCCCTCTTCCAGGGGCAATGTCAAGTAGGGACACTGAGTTAAGCAGACACCGTACTGAGCTGTTTAGAATATTACATAGCATAGATTACAGGCTAACAAGTTCAGTATGAAACACCCCTCGGAGGTCAGGAGACAAAATTATTCAACGCATGTAGCAGACGACCCTCTAGTTTAAATTGAACTACGTTTCCCAATCAGAGGTAGTTTGGGTTTTCCCCAAAGTTTTAAGCACACATTACTATGTTTCTGAAATTGTGGTCGTTACCGTGCACTGTAAAATGTTGTAGTAATTGGTGCATCCTGTCACATTCTGGAAGTAAGATGGATCACTTGTTAAGTCTCCGTCCAGCAGCTTATCCAGGATCTGGGTCAGAGAGAGAGAGAAAGGCAAGGACAGTGTCAGGGACTGTCAACATGCCAACATGCACAGCCCTTGTTATAGCATGCAATCAGGACACTTTTCATTTTCTTTTTTTAGGAAGTGTGTATCTATATGTGTGTTTATGTGTGCATATATGCATTCATAGGCATGTGGTGTGCATGTACGTGTGAATTTACACACATGTGGAGGCCCAAGGACAACCTATCATTCCTCGAGCACTGTCCACTGTTTTATTTGAGCCTCGGTTTCTCTAGGACTCACCAAGTCAGGGAGATTGGAACCTGCAACACAAGTCTATGCCATCATGCCCAAGCTCTTGTTTTAACTTGGGTTGGAGGGTTCCGATTCAGGTCTTTGAGCTTGCCTGACAAACATTTTACCAAGCGAGCTACCTCTCCAGGGCCTTTTTTTTTTTTTTTTTAATATTTTTCATTTTACTTTCTGAGCATTTGTAACAGGCAAATGCCACCCCTCATAGAACTTACATTCTAGGGAAACACAGGTGTCTTAATGATAAGTACATTAGGACATGGTAACGAGAGGAGGGTGTTATGGGTTATGTGCCTACGTTCAGGGGACACTGAAAAAAAAAAAAGAAGAAGAAGCTTCATTTAGAAGATGACATTTGAATTATGACTCATTGGCTGGAAGAAATCCAAGAATATAGACAGGAGATAGTAGAAGATAATAAAACTAGATGCTAACAATTGGGAGTTTGCCTGGTAAGTGGGGTCACTTTTACATGGCCCCTAAAACATCAGCTGCGATGTGAGCAGAGACGGCATAGGCTGTGGGGCTGTCAGGTAATCAGAGAAATGAAGACATAGGGCATAATGGTCATGAGGAGGTGGTTGTTCACTGGGCTGAAAGGCATTGGAGCTGCACCATTACTACAGATATTTCATCAGCACAGTGCAATACAGGGACAGGATGTGGCAACTGATGATGTATTTTAAGAGGGTCCTCTGAAGGGATTGTTTGATATAAATTTAACACATTCTAAAAAGAAATCATCCATCAGGAATGAGTTTAGTATATTATAAGATAAAAATTCCATTATCCTAATGTTTGGTGAGGGAACTAAGGCCACAAAAGTGCAGTAACTTGGCCAGGGTACCCACTCAGAATGGCGGCCATGAGACTCTAGATCCTCCTGACTTCAGCCTGTACTCTCAACCACACAGTCAGGCTGCAAAGCCTCCCTGATCTCAACACTTCTGGCTGCTCGGCGGCCCTGTGTAGAGATGTGAGGCCTGGGTGAGGGTTGAGAAGGGTAAACAGCCAAAGTCTGCTAGGCATGCTGGGAATTCTGCTCTGGGCCCTATGCGGAGAAATGTCCACACTTCATCTTCACACTGTGGAGATAGATACCTGCTTGTTAAACAATAAACGTACAGATTCACAGCCCAGAGCAGGTGTCTTTCTTAAATTTGCTGGTTCGATGCTAGAAGTTGTTCTAAATGCACACGTCACTTGTGGAACTCATCCTCAGAAGCTATCCTCAACACCAGTGAGAACGTAGATTCAGCCTCTAAGAGCCAGTTTGGTTGTAGGTCAGTTGGTAAGTCATTTGCTATGCAAACATGAGGACCCAAGTCTAATCCTCAGGAGCTGTGTAAAGACCCTGGGGTCGGGGTGCTCACTGGTAGTCCCAGAGCTTTGCAGATGGAAATAGGTAAATCTCTGGCTTCCCTGTTTAGCTCCTGTAGCATATATCTGGGTGACTCCCAGGCAAGTGAGGGACGCTGTCTCACAAAGCAAAGCAGAGAGGGAAGAATGTCTGTGAAGAGGCCTGATGTCAACCTCTGGCCTCCACACGTACATACATTACACACTCACCTGTGCTAGTGTGTAAGCACAAGCACATATGTGCATACACACATACCCATACTAATTCTTAATTTAAAAGTAAAACAATAGGTTTGCCCTCACCAAGAAACAAAACACTTGCTGTCTAACAAATAATGTGGCTGGTTTAGTCCAGACTTTTGAAATCTACCTTCTAAACGGAACTTGTTTCACCTCTGTGTTTTAGGGGATTGTCAGAAAGAAAGTAGAAGGAACAAGAGATCAGCCATTTCATTTCACTCTTGTAGAATTGTGAGGATGCCCCAGAATTTTTTTTACAGGATACCCAAGAACTATTGTATGAGGAAGAAACACCCATCCCTATGCCTCACACAATCTACATGTGTCCTTTTATGGCTCATGACTCTACTCTGGGCCCAACATCCCCATCAGTGCAAGTGCAGTGTTCTCAGCAGCTGTTCCTGCTCTTTTACTAATTGGTTCATCTTTAAAAATATCAAAACTCTGGGTCAGGGGAGCAGCTTAGCTATTAAGAGGCCTCGCTGTTCTTGCAGAGGACCCAGGTTCAGCCGCCAGTATGTGCATAGTGGCTAAGAACCAACTGCAAGTCCAGTTCCAGGGCATCTGATGCCTTGTTCTGAACTCTAGAGGCGCTGGGAATGTACATGGTAAGCGTGCGCGCACGCACACACACATACACACATATGCAGGTAGACAAGTCAGACATATAACATAAAGTAAATAAAATTTTAAAATAAAAGAGACAAAGCATCAAACAGGCTGAGTCTGTTGGACTAGAGATTTTGACGTTTGTGTCCTCCTGAATTTCACAATGTCTTAGCATCTTTGGCTAATATACTAAGCACCGCTTTGTCTTTCCTTTGAAAACTCAGGGACTTTAATCCATCACTCAAGATCTTGGACCACTGATTGGAGAGGCATCCCGTACCTGCAAGGACTGGCAGGGAAGATGTTTTCATTTTCATTTTCTACTGATTTTGGTTTGGGAGAGACTCCTGGACCATAGTCTCATTGTCTCTCACACCACAAAATACCCACACCTTTCAAGTTTCCCCAACCCATGAGTGCCGTGGCTGCCATGTCATGTGCCAAGGCCATCATTTTGCTTGCTTCCTTCCTTCCTTCAAGCCTCTCAGCTGGTCTTGCTCCAGACGTTGCTTGATAAACTCTGTGTGCTTTTTTCAAAACCATAGCAAATGTCTCTCTCTTGCAAACTAATCTCATGCCACATAAAATATGATAGTAATTCTCAATGTTCAAGCTTTCCTTTTCTCCCCATCTCTACCACAGCAGGTTGTCTGAAACCTAAAACTTATCTGAAAGATACTATTAATGCTAGTGAAAGCACGACCTTGCATGTTTCCAAGACAATTCTGCTTCCTTCATGTTTACAACTGCATAAGGCATCTGACTCCACATTTTTGCAGCTATATCTGGTACCCTGACACAGAAAGGAGGGTCTGTCAGCATTCTGCCTAGGGCTGGGACTTCCTTTTCTCAACCCATCTGCAACAGCCTGCTGCTATCAGACTTCATAACAAACCAACCTCCCAGAGGGACCTCAGGAGTGTCCTGGTACCCCGCTTGAAAAATGAGCATCACTTTACACTGCCTCTTTTCTCCCCAAGTCTGTCTGTCTCCTGTTTTGATCATAATTGGCATATCTGATGCACCTGAAAGTCTATTAACATCAAGCTTTGGTCAGAACAGTCACGGTAACTTTAGGCACATAGAGTAAGCCAATTGAGGCCCTCAGAGTCCTTCCCTTGTCTCGTGTGTCAGACAGGATGGCAAAATCACCGAGGGAAGATTGTTTACTTTGCCTTTACATTGGCTAAAACATACATGTTCCTGTATCTCAGTATTCTAAGTGTAACCTTACACCCTAAACAACCAAAATCCAAAGGAAAACAAGTGGGCAAAGGCTCGAATCACATCATCACTTTCATGTTAAATTAGTAGGTAAACTGTCTAATACTCTTGCCACACTGTGTCTCTTGGAAGATGTCTCCCATTACACTACACTTTGTAGTCCCGATCCTGACACTTGGAGGCATGTGACTTTGGTTACATCCCAGGTCACTTCCCAGCTGAAGCCCTGCTTGTGGACATAACTCTTCTAAATGTTTCCGAGCATCTGTTGAAGCTCAGGCATGCACTTCCCCAGGAGTACTTTGCTTCTGAGTTCCATATGCCACAGAATGCCTTCAGATCCCACCCAGCAATTAAAGAAATCAGGACAGCTAACGAAAGACACAGCTAAGTGTGCTAGGATGGTCTTGAGCCAAAGTGAATTCAGAGAAACGCAGGCGGTGCTTTTCTTCCTGCCCACTCATTTCACGTCCTGATCATAGACAGAGGAGGGGACAGATACCATCCAAAAAGCTGGAGTACCACGGAGTGCATCCCGACCCCTCCTCTCCTCAGATGGTTTTAATTGCCCAAGGTCAGCCTAAGGACCCCAGAACTCACTTCAAAGGCCTCCATCCACTGCTGGTCTTTGATGTAGTCAATGCACTTGCTACACTGCTTCTGGAAGTGCCTTCTCTGCTGCTCATCCAACAAGCCAATTTCGTATAGGAACTCTGCATACCCTCTTATAATCTGGTAACAGAAGGGACACACATGAGCATCAGAGAGACAAGGTTGGGGCGCCCTTTGCTTCAAGAAGAAACATTTTGCGGTGACTTATCATGTTTTTTTTTTTCTGGGATTGGTCAAGCCAGACAATTATACACACAGACGCGCATGCGCGCACACACACGCACACGCACACACACACACACACATACACCAGAAAAGTCCCATGTGCATACAATACACACATGTGCACATTCTGGCATGGGCAACCAACACAGGCTGAAACAGTAAGTGGACACACTGAAAGGTTTAACTAAGAATTAGATTTGAGTTAAGTCTACATTATCTTCTAATGAGTTAGGCCTCTGAAGTAGAGGGGTGCTCATTCGACTCAGAGGAATCAACCTCAACAAGGGAGAGGTTAAGAAAGAAAAATCAGGACACCAACCGACTCCGGGTCAGAGTACGCATCTCCAATAGCAATCCCTTTCAGGTGGATCTTGAACGGCCTCACGGGGTTGAGGGAATGGATGTAGTGTGCTATGGCCGGCACGTATTTTCCTGCGTAAGACTGAGAAGGACAGATGTTGAAATGACAGTCCCAAATTGATCCACACACAACCGCAAGGGCTGAACCTGACTGACAGACAGTGTTGCTGTCCACCTCTTCAGCTCACTTTGGAAATTCTGATAGCAAAGGATTTTACCTCGTATTTCTGTTCTCCTACCATGTGACATGTGAGCATTCTAATGTCCTTCCGAAACAAAATGACCTGGGGCACTGGACACAGTCCTACCATCTGCCAAGTGTCTCTTCCTAGGGTCTTCTATTTCAAGTTCTACTAAAGAAGCAGGGGGGAGGGGTGTGGGAGGGGGGGAAACACTGAAGCCTAAACCTAAGACTTAAAGATCTAAACAATGATGCAAAAAGTGGAAATCAGCATATGGTAAAGAAATAGACGAAGGGGCAAACAAAATAATATTTTTGGTCACAAATTCTCTTTGAACTTATCTGTGTGTTCCAGCCTTTTCTAGCACAGGATCCTTTTTCAAGGCAACTTATTTTGTGGACCATTTTCCTTCTAACAAACACGGTATTTCCACTTCTAGGCTATGTTAGAAAGTGCTATTATTGGCTCAGTTATACAGTTGTAAACTTTTGTATTACATACCATTTGGTTATTTGTGGGGAGGGGGTGTCAAAGGACTATTTGCAAAGATCAAGTCTCTCCTTCCACCACAGGGGTCCCAGAGATGAAACTTTAGGTGCTCAGACTTGGTCGAAAGCACGTGCTCCTGCTGAGCCCTCTCTCTAGCCTGCTCAGTAATATTTGAAAACACAGTTTTACTGACTCCACCACAAGTTGCCTTCTTGCCTTGTCCAGTCTATCCAGGTGTAAACCCCATAGGTTCAGAATGAAGCTACCAACCCCACATCTTCCTGCAACCTCCCTTGCAATTCACGTTAGCTCTATTCTGGATGCTGAGATTGGAAATCTTAGTACCATTCTTTGTATTTCTTTCCCTTGTACCCCTTAAATTGTCAGTGAGGTTTGTCATATCAAACGCATCTCAAGTACAGCGTCTCCTTCCATGTCTGCTTCCTTGTCCTACTCCAAGATGCCCTCGGACTACCTCCAGCCTGGGTTACTGCAGCAGCTTGGGTGCTGGTCTTCTTTAGCCCTCAGCCACAGCCACTCTGTTTTCCAGGTGCTGATCCAGCTAAAACACAAGCCAGACCATGCCAGTCCCTGTCATGCCATGCCACCTTCTTACTCGGTACTGGGAATGTTCCCTGCTGACACCCAGGCTGAGTAATTACTTGCTGGTAAATGAGTCACCCAGCCTTCAGTCAACAAGGGCTTCTGAGACAAGCCATCTGCCAAGGTCATCATGGTAGATACTCAGGGAGGGACACCAAAATGAATAAAGCACAAAAATGCCCATAGAAAGATCACAGTTACTTTTAAAGACACAATATGGAAACCATGTCTCCACCCCACCAGAGGAAATAGACGAGTCATAAATAATATTCCCAGGATGTGCACAATGACCAGTGCAAAACAGGCCCACACAAGCACACTCGGCATACGAATGACCAATCTCACACTACCTCTAATTCTCTTTCTCCATGGAAACTGGTACAAATACTAAAAATGTATGTACCGAGGGAGGGTATCTCTTGGGGTGTCTTCTTGTTACATTTGGCAAATGAAACTTATTCTCTCTGAGATGGAACACCACCCTTTCCATGGCTATGCAGTCAGTGGTGGTAAATTTATCCTAAAGCACTAGTACATGGAACCTTCCTGAGAATCAATGCGTGTGGGACGTAATTAAGTTAGAAAGGAAAAGAGACCCTACATACTTAATACCCATGCAAGATTTTGAGGTTCACCCATGAACCAAACTATGTCACTTACCCTAATACGAGTCCATTTACAATAACCCTCATTTTCCTGTATTTTTGCAACAATGAAATGAGGTCTGCTCATGATAATGGCAAACCTAGCTGGCGTTCTCCCCAGGGTCGGCCACTTCCACAGATCTCATTTCTTCTAGCAAATCACATTTGAGTCTATGGTCACTGTGTGACTCTCAGGGTGCCATGCTGGGACCTGTTTTTATCCACCCCATCCTTGCTAGTGAGGCCAGTCATGACAAACAGGACAAGGAGCTGGAAAATTCTACAGTCGCTTCTAAGACCACTGTGTTCTTCAATATTCACCCCACACTCGCTGTTCTAGCGGTGAGGACGGTTATCTCATCCTTTGTTTCTAATGACTGTCACACACTTCCTTGCTTTGTGTCAGTGTGACAGATCCTTCCTTGTCGTGTTCATTCATCATTCTCTTGGCTGCCACATGGTAGGCAATTATAGTCTTATTTTTATGGGAAATCAACACTTTATAGTGAGATTTCTATTACTTTTTACATTCCTTGTTGGGATATAGTTCTTTGTGTTTGCCAAAGCAGACGTTTTGTCCTGGAATTATTTATTTTCTCAGCTTAACTATTCACTGTTACAAATGCCTTGGAAGACAACAGATTGGCGAATCAAGTCTATTTTACTTCTCCTTCCTCCACTTCTGTATATATTTTAAATGGAATAAAACTTCGTATTGGGGGTGGGAGAGTGTCTGCCTTCAGGTTAGAAACAGGCTATGGTTGCTTGTATTATTACTTTGGACTTGAACATAAGAACACTTGCAGCCAGGCACAGTGGCGCACGCCTGTAATCCCAGCACTCAGGGAGGCAGAGGCATGTGGATCTCTGTGAGTTCGAGGCCAGCCTGGTCTACAAAATGAGTCCAGGACAGGCAGGGCTGTTGTGAAACCCTGTTTCAGAAAACAGAACAAAACAAAAACAAGAAACAAAGAAAGAAACAAAGAAAGAAAGAAAGAAAGAAAGAAAGAAAGAAAGACTTATGTCCTTAATGGTGACAGTAATGACCAAAACCAGAGCTCCAGTCACAAGTCTTCTCTGATGTCACTTGGTGCTCCCCAGTGTAGGAAGCAGCAGCCCAGCAAAGCCCTTGAGGGTCTGGAAATTAACACTACCCTTCCACACCCAGATCTCACACTTGTCTTATAAAAAGCTCAGAGCAACATCAAAGCCATTCTAAGAGGGAAAAAGGAAAAGTGCTGCTGGGAACAGGCACTTTCCGCTAGCATTTGGCAGTGACCTTCAGTAAGGAACTCAGCCAGATAAGCATACAAGTCTCACACCACAACCTTAGCAAAGTCAGTAATCAACACATCTGGATCGCAGTCTCGCTTTGGTAGTCCTCGCTGATATGTAAAGGAGCTGCGAGCTGCCAATTCTAGCACTGCTGTGTTTCCCCATGGTGACTGTAATCACAGTCACCTCCAGCAAGAAGGACCAGCGACTTCGAGCTGTGTTTGTTTGCATTTGCTTTATTTGCTGGGGCTCAAAGAAGCACTGAAGCTCTAATTCTTCTCCTATATCAGAAGCCTGGCAGAGTTCAGCTCTCCGTCTTTTATTTTGCCCATGAGAGAAGGGTCTTAACATCATAGCTGAATGTAGTTTTCATTCTTGGTCTGCAGTCCCTGTGAATACTTACATGATGTTAAGAACAGCTTCGTGGAAATCACGTGAAGTGATTGCTGTACTTGTTAAAAAAAAAAAAAAAAAAAAACAGTCTGTGGAGGATGTGGTGATTGCTTAATTATCCAGATGTGTAAATGACTCAATGTAATCCTGTGTTCACCTGAATCTCTCACTTCTTACGTGTTCCAACAGCATTCACAGCTGATTTACCATGCCCCTGCTACTCACGTACTTTTAACAGAGGGAGAAGATTTCATATTTAAAAGCAAGCTTCAATCAGCATCTTCTTCGTGGGGGTGGGTTAGACAAAAACTCTCTACTGGAAACAATGCCCCCTTTACATAACTACTACATGTATCTACAGTTTCTAGTGTTTAAGGCACATTTACCCATGTTTATTAAGTACAGCTTTTTAAAAAGTGCATTTGTATTCACTTGCTGCCTTGCTTCTATGCACAAATTTTGTGGCAAGACTTTCATAGCTTTATCAGTGACTATAAGCAATGGCTTTTCAAAGAGAGACAGCTGCCCTGGACATAGGTTCTTTATTCGGAGTTGGGCATAGTCTTCGGCTCTGCCTGGCAGAAAAGGTCAAGGGATCTGCAACCTCAGTGGTGGTGTATTGAGCACCCTAAGGGCCATCCTAAACACCCTGCCCTGCTCAGGGCATTTCCCCAGTCACTCAGCTGGCAAGATGCCTCTTTGAAGAATTCATGACTGGGCTGAGGGAACTCTGTGTCTCCAGAAGGGTGCAAGGTTGGCTGCCTAGAAGGAGTTGTGCGCATGTCCTGAGGCGCAGCTCCTCCCGTGCATCGGCTTTGGAACGGGCTCCTTTACCTATGGGAATAGCCCAGAAGATACAGGAAAGAGTTCTAGATATACATTGAAAACACAAAGAAAGACAAAAGTGGCCAACAAACCTAACGGAATAGTCCAGACAAGGTGAGGCCAACGCAACCTTGATTTCCTCTAGCCTTGAGGCAGTTGGGGTCTCACTGTAGCTCAACACCATTGAAGGGTGACGTCAAGCGGTCAGTGTGGAAAATAAGCAGGCAGTGTAGGCACCTCGGTGTTGTGGTAAGCTCCACAGTGTGGGCACCTTGGTGTTGTGGTAAGCGCCACAGCTTCCTAAACATTTCTAGACCATGCGTCATCTAACTTTGAGACTGCACGGCAGCAATTAAAAGTGAAGCTTTTAATAAGAGCGTGATATTATCAGCCATCCGTTTCTCCTGACTATGAGCTTAGGAAGAAAGCTGCAGAAGCTACAGGCATAGACACGGAGTGAGAACATGTTGATTTGCAGCCAACCAACTTCTAGTTACACCAGCCCAGCCCCATGCAAAGGTCCACACTGGCTTCCAAATGATAGACAATTCACTTTTAATACTGAGGGTGCGTCTTTAAAAAAAATGTCACCCACCAGTGACAGATACAGGAACACAGGATGCAACACCCCACCCCCCACCCCCCATCTTACTCTGACCTCAGAGCTGACTGGAGAAGCCCAGCTTGCTGCCAGGTGACTCAAGCAGATGAATAAACTCCTTTGTTTAAAATGGAGACTCCAGTTAATTTGACTTGTAAATAATGAGTATGAGCTAACCCGGGGTGGAGGTTGGGGGGTGGGAGGGCTAGGGGGAGGGTGGGAGAGTGGAGGATATTAGGAGGTGGTATTGGGGTAGGGGGGCAGACTCAAACCGAGGCCTTTGTGCTGAGTAGACAGAATTTAGATGGTTGAAGGTGCACAAGTGATTTACCTTTGAATTGCTGTCCCCACCCTGGACATCTCTAACCAGGTCCCAGTGTTGTGTCTAGACTTGTACTATCTGATCCAGCAGGACAGTTCACTCTAGACAAAGCTTATGAATTCGGTCTATGTGCTCACATTCTTCTCTGAGCAACTTGAGAATCAGTAAATATGTACTGATTTGATTTGGGTATCCTCTCTGAAAGCCGGAGGCCCAACTTGTAAACATTTCCATATGCCCTTGTTCGGCTCTCTGGGTTGCAGCTTAAACCTTGATTTTTATAATATTAAACTCATTAAACAGTCACAAATCCGTTTTCAATTCTAAAAGAAAATATTGGCAAGTGCAGATGGTTGTAATTGAAAATAGACGTTTGTCATGGACTGCAGAGCTAAGCCAGCTTGAATACTATCTAATAAAATGCAGCAAGTTCCATGGCCAAGACAGAATTGCATTCCAAGGACCTCCAGTCCTTATATCACTTGAAACTTCCATTTGTGCTATAAAACTTTATGATCAAAGCTAAGTCTTTGTGATTAAAACTAGGTCTTGGCCAGAAAGACAGACATGGAAGAGCTGGGAGCCTCATCTCACCCATATAGAGTTATAACCCTAGAGAGCTGAAGGAAATAGGAAAGGGGGTGTCAACTCCCTTCCAGGAGAAGAGGGTCAACTCTGAGGGAGCAGGGAGAGAGTTTCTGGAGATGATTTGGTTTCCAGAAAGCACCTCTCCAGGCAACAATATATAGCCCACAGCCAATGTCAGCATTCCAATCTTCAGCCCTGGAGTCTCATCAGTGAGTTCTGGTTTTGGCTTTCCCACTATTTAAGTGGATTGGTTTTGTAAGGCCTAAGTCTTGGTCACCTGATGGCTGCTGTGCGTTCCAATGTGAGCAAACATTTTCATGATAAAACACATGACCTCGGTGCTCCAGAAGCTATCTTCTAGCCCCCTAATTCAGTGGCTTCAAGAGTAACAAGGCTGATGGAAGCCAACACAGAATGATTCTTGGCCTATCACTAGCATGGTTCTCCTTCTCCATCTCACATGGCACTTCATCACTTGGCATGTCAGTGTTTGTGAGTCACCTAGTATAAATACCTTGTGTTGGGTCAGCACTTTTCTTAATCCAAACGTTAAGTGTGTTAAGAGAAAAATACACTGGGGTGTACTTTACCTGATCCTTTCTAATGAGCAGTGATGATCCTGATAGACAGGGAAGACATGTGGAGAAGTAAACCTGAGCGTGAGGTGGCCAAGGAGAAAGGAACAAGTGAGAGTAGGAGGCTAGGCGGAGGACGGCAGGCTGCAGAGTCGCGGGGGGGGGGGGGGGCATTCAGGTTGGAGGAAGGGACAGCACCAGGGAGATGGGAAGTAGCTGATAGCTGAGGAGAAACCCCACTGATAGATTTATTGTGCCCAATAACAGCCTTTCACGGAGCCACTCTAAAACACCCACTTAGTGAATGCTTAACGCTGCCAAAGAAAAAAATGAAGGGGGCTTCACTTTTGTGTGCTGGGCTGAGCCCTCGGTCTATTGGATGGTAATGACGTCAATGAAGTAGTCAGACACCATGTTCCCGGTAGAATTTTTCCATGAAGATAAAGGGTCCCCACTGAACTTACAGGCTCGGCCTGTATTTGCTCCTCGATTTAGCTATGGCTACAAATCTACTTGTAAAGAGACCCCACTCGTTTCTGCTGTGGGGAAGTGATGCCCAGTTTTAAGCACACACTCTGCCATTTTGGAAGCGTCCTCATTTCTAAAACCACCCACAGCATTGAGTCTTTGCCTGGACTGGTACATCCATCCATCCATGCTCAAAGAGCAACAGGCAGTTCTCCCTTCATCCTGCCATCTGCCTGTGTTCCAGGTAGGGCTGTCACTGGCTTAGAGGATAACACTTAGAAAGAAAGTTAATCGCCGGAATTAATCACAGTGTGCTTCTTTTTGAAGTATATTTTTTCCTGCCTCAGGGAGGGTGATTTACGGACACATTTCTTTCTCTTTGGAGAAAATTAATTCCAGTTGGTGTTCTGGGCCGAGATGAAGAGAAGAAAAGGAAGAGAGGAGAGGATTCTTTCTCCCTTGTCCTTCACACCCGCAGGGACCTACACTACTCTCCCCGGGATGCCATGCCAGCTGGGTGTGTGTAGATCCTCACACATTCTGATATGCATAAAACAAATCAACCAGACTTATAGTATCATCTTCAAAGCTCCTTCATCTATTAGGCAAAACAAATGCTTTTTTAAATGCATTTGGTTAGAAATAAAGCACAGTGGTAGAGGGCTGGCTTAACATGCTCAAAGCCCTGGGTTAGTTCTTTGGAAACACGTGTGCACACATGCGAACACAAACACACACACATGCATGCATGCACAGCCATAATAACTCAACAGAACAGACAATGCTATAGACCATTGATGAGCAAGCAGAGAGTCTCTGAACACCTCCAACCCAGTCTACATGCCAAGGGCCGTGGGCTTTGCTCGCTAATGGAGGAGGCATCAGTACTGGATGCCCACCACATTCAGTCACTATTTTAAATACCGAAGGAGGCTCATCTAATTAAACACTCAAACGGTGCTATGTAATAGGTACTACTATCACTTCCAGATGCTCTTAGACCAGTGCCAGCGCTCTGAACAGTTGCTGCAGACCCTTTGGGCAGGCTGCTTTCATTCCTGGCACATAGGTAAAGGATGCTCTACCCCACACAGGTGCAACAAAAAAAGTAGAACTTTTTTTAATGTATCCATTATTTTTCAAGGCTGAATCTACAAATTGGTAGTGTTGTTTGTTGTGACTTCCTAAGGAACAAGTGCACATGCAGAAAAGGGAGGCCTTTCAATCAACCACTTGGTGAAAGGCTGGAGCGAGGCAGGGAGGGTTGCCATTATGTTCGAACTGCAGAGACATAGGGATGCTGTAAGGGTGAGTCTGGGAGACCGCTGCTGAACTTTTACAAAACAAAGCAAAACAGCCATGGGGATTGATTTCAAAACTAACTCCTGTGACTTGGCGAGGTTAATGTCTGGCCCAGAGCCATACAGTGAGACCCAGCTCTCCAATTCTCAACCCTCAAATTCCTCTACTCCACTCCAGATCTCAAATTATCAACCCAGGACTCTGCTCTCCCTTGTGGCCTTAGAAGACGAACAAAATAGAATGTGTGCAACTGGAGAAGTGGGGCATCGCTACTTAGCATTATTCTTTCTGAACAAGGAAAAAAAAAGTGATTTCTAGAGCAGGCATGTGCATCTGTAGCCTGAGGGTTGCATGTGGCCAAATATAGAATCATAAGCATACTTAACACATGAGAGTTCGTGTTTGCTTTTTTGTTTGTTTGTTTCTGTAACTCGGTGGCAGGGTTCGCAACTGTGAATTCTGGGGAGGATGTGGTGTCAAAGTGTCAAAAGGTTGGTATATCTACTGTGCTCCTCTGAAGCTGAGGCCACACAGTTACCACCCCCATGCCTCCAGGCCCTTGCTACCCTCCCTCTCACCGTCCTCTGTCTCACAGAAGGCACAGGCTTCTTTACACATCCTGGCAGCAAAGAAGATAAAAAGAAAAAGGTTTCTTTTCCGACACACATTTGGAAATGACACGCATAAAACCACAAGGCACAAATAAAACAGACAAGTCAAAAATTTTGCTCCAGGATTTGGCAGCTTTGCTGAGCACCATGGTTCACAGCATCGCCACATTACTTGCTAGACAAGGAATGACACACTGCGTACGTAGACCTGTCTCCTGCTAGACGGGGAAACGTGTGACTCCCGGGGTTACTATGAAATGAGAAGGCTGTAACTTCCTGCTCCTCTTCCAGTGTGCCTCTGAAAATGCTCAGCAGGCAAGGGACAGGAGGAAATGTCACCAATAGAGCAACTAAATGCAACTTGATAGTGAGCAGCTGAGTATTAAAGAAACAGTATACACCACTAAGCCAGTTTAGAAAGAGGGGGGGAAACAGGCTCAAGAAATTCCTTGTTCCATGAACTTGCCCTTCCCTAGGAATTTAGCCTGTTTTCGTCTTTCAGTCCCTTCATGTGCACATCTGTGGACCACTTGCCCGGCATCCTTCCAGCTCTTCCGCTGGCACCATCACTTGGACCTTCCTGTGAAGATCACTCATTCCAGGCTGTCAGGATGGCTGCCCCTGCATGATCCTTCCTCCCAAGAGAATTGGGGTAGGCCCTCGACTGTGGTCTTTATTCTATCTCTATAGCCCACATTATTGGTCCCAAACAGGATGGTACTGAAAGAAACTCCCCAGAGATTCACTAACATGGGTAGACTTATTGGTGAGTTAGTTATGCACCAGGGAGGAATGCAGGGGCTGTTCAATATGAAAAATGAATATGCCTGAGGATGAGCTGAGTCAAGATCCAGGGACAGACCAACAGAGCGTGAGATGCTAAGCCCTAATGAAGGCTTTGTGTTGGCTATGGTAATGGCGGAGTATTTCTGAAGTCATTCAGGGTCTAAGGTGGGATTGTGCGCAGGAGGAAAACGATGCTGCTTGGAGCCTTGGCCCTAAGTGTAGGAGAAGACACACACAGATGTTAGTGGAGGGGAGAAATGGAGTAGCCTGTGGTAGAGATCCGAGTTACATGACTCAGCCAGGCACAAGGCCCATCATCCTAGCAGCAACAAGCACTCTTCGTGCTCCAGACCTAGCTGTCAATGCCCCTCCCCACTGAAATGAACCAAAGTCCCTAGAAATGACCGATTCCAGGACTAGGGCAAGGAGTGGACAGGGTGCTTCAGAGGCCAATACTTGTGAGAAAAGGGAAGCGCCCGGAAATTACCAAACACTGCAAAAGATACAAGAGCCAGCTTGAAGGGCCTTTCACAGAGCAGAATTAGAACAAGCATCCAAAACCAAAGCGGTTGATTTTGATAGATCAGGTAGAAATATCAATGCTTGGGGTCCACCCCGATATACATGAACATAGAGAGGATGGAGGGGATGAGCTCTGTAGGAGGATGCAGGGTGATAGCCATACAGACACAGACAAGAACAAGGCCATTTTATAATAGACCCGTCTCATCAATTGGTTTAAAGTTGTTGGGACCGACTCAGGTAAAGAGTTGTTCGTGTGGTTTTAGATTGCTTAGGAGTTACAAACGGGAGCGGGAGTGCTGAAGCACTGGAGGCTAGCCGATGCCATCTTAACCTCGTGATCGAGTTTGCTATCACCCTAGCAGCAAAGCGCCACGGGATGGTGCCTAGTGGGCAGCCTGCGTGGCATTCTCAAGGTGGAATCCTCCCTGACGCTGACCGCTCAGGAGAGTAAGACAAGTCTGGAACGTGGAGTGTAGCATAGACGCCTGGTTCCCACTCAGAATCACTCATATAAATGAAAGGAGAGGGATACTGGACCATATTCACCCGCTGCCACCCATCCCGATACATGAACCTTCACAGATCTTAGATCAGAACCTCGTCACAGATGATATTCAGGATAACGATAAAGCCCAGATTAGCACCATACATAAACGTCTATGCATATGTTTGCTATAGTGTCGCTATATAGTTCAGTCCTCTTGCTATTCGAGGCACACAAGAAAAGAAGACATCAACTCACCTCCCCCGTGACGTAAAAGTCATTCTTCGCATACTCGGGGAACAACTGGAAGAACTGAATCAGCGCGCTGCGGAAGAGAGAACAGAAGAGATTGATTGAGAAAGTGAGTCAGAGTGGCCCGGGTACCACACCTCACCAGCAGGGGGCATGCTCCCCGACGGGAAGGAGAGAGCGTTGTGCTGTGCGCCCCTTCCCGATATGTGGTTTTCCATCTGGAGAGGGTAATATTACATTCCACGTGGATGGCTAGACAAAGCAAAGAGGTCGGCTGACACTGCCATACACCGGAGTACGGGCACAGGACATCAACTATGGCAACTTATTAAACCTGTAGCTGCCACTTAGGGTCACCTCGCTGCCGAGGGGTCCTCCATGGTGCCAGCTTCCATGTACTGCCTGCCAATTTCCATTTAAACCTTGGGACATTTAAACCATTAGGCCCGCTGTGTGGAGAGGAAATAGGAAGTTCAGTTGCTTATCAGCACACTCTAAAAGAGCTTCCCTAATGCCAGTGCTTTAATAAGAACACCAAAGCAGTGAAAAGGGGGAGAGAGAGGAAAAGACTGAAGGAGGAAAAATAGCCAGAACCGTAAGCTAGGCTCAAATAGATTGAAATGGCCTGGTGGGAGTTTCACAATCAGTAAGAAAAGACTAGCTGACTTTTAAAGATCTTTACCAAAGTCACTTTAAAAAGAAGACCTCTCCTCCCAAAAAAGAACAAACAACAACAACAAAAACCCTGCATGAAACTCAGGCACTCTAGGAATGCCTTGACCTGGGTTGCAAGGCCTGAGAGCCAGGAGGGGCTGAGGTCCCAGCTTCCTGCTGAGGGACTAAAAGCCATGAGCCTTCCAGGGAAGATGAAAGGCAAGGAGGCTCCGCAAAGCCTGGAGTGGGAGAGGGTTCAAGGGTCACAAAGAGAAAACCTCGGTCATTGTGACCACCATGATCCCTGTTAGAGCTAATTTTCAAAGGCTCCATAAAAATTCGCTGTGAGACACTGCTGTGAGCTTCGTGCATTCTCTATTTTTTGTTTTTTGTTTTTTGTTTTTTTTTTTTATAGTGGCTTTTGGGAACTAAATTTGGGAGGCTTGCATGTTGATAGTTTCCACGTTAGGGCTGGCAGTGAGCTGACTTTAGAACCAGGGTAAAAATAGGAGCTCATTCTCCACCGTCCCTGCAGCAACCTTCAGGCTGAAACACTTCCCTTCCTCTCTTCCGGCTTGTTGGAAGGCAACCGGCTCATTCAGTACAGCAAAGTTCAAGTCTCCCGCTCTGACTTATAGCTTACTTCCTTGGTGTTTGATGGGGAAGCCTTCGGGTTAAAAGATTTAGCAAGTAAAAAGTCAAGGTGTCTAATTAAAATTGAAATTCAGATAAATAATAAGTAATGCTTTAGTATAAGTCATCCATAGATTGTGTAGCACATAGTGTGTGTGTGTGTGTGTGTGTGTGTGTGTGTGTGTGTGTGTAGTCACAGGTCTGTGTTGGCTATCTTTTTCATTGCTTTTCACCTTTGAATGATACTAATATATAAAGAAATATTCATTGTGTATCTGACTTTCTATTTAACTGGGAATTTTGTGCCAGATCTGGCAACCTAAATCGAAGGAGATAATCTCCCATATTACTTATGCCTCGAAAGTGCCAATGTAGCTGAGGTTTCTGAAGCAAACGCTCACTCAAAGGACCTATTCCTGTTTTAAACTCACAGTTATGGTCTTTCGGTGGAGGTAAATGGTTCTTTTTTTTTTTTTCAAGACAGGGGTTCTCTGTGTAGCCTTGGCTGTCCTGGATTCACTTTGTAGAGCAGGCTAGCCTCGAACTCACAAAGATCTGTCTGCCTCTGCCTCCCAAGTGCTGGGATTAAAGTATTGTGCCACTGCACCCAGCAGTAAATGGTTCTTACCAGCAGTAAATTATGAAAGTAGTAAATTCAGTAGCCAGAGCCACAGACTCCTTGCTCGTTTAACTGTACTTAGGCCAAGTACTGTTCCAATGGCATGGTGAGATTCTGCTTAAAATAAAATCAAAGCTGCACATAATGTTAGTGTGTGTGACACACAAACATCTGTGTGGTTTATTCGGTTACGATTTGTTGCCGGGCACAGAAACCCTGCATCATCAGGTGCCTCTAGTGTACATTCCTGCTGGAACTGTGCCAAGGACTTCCTCGATCAACAGAATTTTAGTGAAAGGCTATTTTGGTCACAGAACCCCACATTGTTGAAAGAAGGAGTGGCTGGGAGGACATTGCTCCTCAGGTGACTCCTTGGGAAGATCCTTCGGTGGATGTAGGGCAAGGACAGAATGATGGTGGGCAACAGAGGCAGTGGCTGTGAGAGAATCTAGCTGGTTCTGGTAGGAGAGGGAGCAACATGAGCTCCAAGAGACACTGACGGGGCCTCAAGACTCAGAGCAGGAAGGCCTTGCCAGAGCTGCACTGCTGGGGCTTAGCCCCAAGGCCCAGAGGTGAAACTTTTGGGGAGGTGATGAGCTCACAAGAGCTCTGACTTCAAGAACGAGTTGATCCACATGAAGATTTGCAGCTATGGGCTATTGGAAGATGAAAACCTCAGAAGGCAGGCGGGGGGGGGGGGAGGGAGTGGGGGGTGGGGGTCATTGGAAGAAGTCTGTTACCAACATGTCTCTTTGAAAGGGCAAAATTTGCCTTGGCCTCTTCCTCTTTCTCATCTTGACTTCCCTGCCGGCTGTCCTAAGGTGAGAGCAGCTTTGTGCCACTTCTATTCAGCTCCTAGAAAGTAACCCTAGGACCTCTACCAGCCTGTGAGCTCTGGGAGGGGAGGGGCTATGTGCTGCTCGCTTCTATGTCACCAGCTCCAGGAATGTATCCGGTGATCAAGGGAGATGGGGGACAGCAGCATCAGCCAAGAAATCCACCACATCAGAGTGAGCAAACTGACCACATCTCATTCACATCCTTCTAAATGGAGAGAGGCTCGGCAGCATCCTCTATAGTCTGTGTCTGAACGTGAGTGAAAACGTTTCTGAACACAAAGGAAGCCAGTAGGAAACACGGATGCTAAATGGCTCTTTAGGAGGCCATTTCTTCCAGGCCAGGTACCGTCCACAGAAAAATAGAATCCCATCTTGGGGAAAGGGTGGGGGATAGTTAGGGGGCTTTCAAAGGGAGAAGAAAGATCTGCTCTTTAAACGCCCCCGGTAGCCCATTTACTAGCTCCAAAGCAACCTTCTTATTGCAAACACCCATCTGGCAAGCTGGAGAGAAGAATGCCGTCACAAAAGGAAACGAATAGTGTAAACTGTAGAGGCAACAGCTGAAATCAGTTTTCTGCACTACTCTTGATTAGCTATTTTCCAGTTCTAAGAGCCTGAAGCAAAGGGAACCGAAACAGCTATAAACAACGGCTGCTTTGAAATACGTCCTCTTTCTATGTCATGCAAGAGGAGATGGACCACATGTCAGCAGTAAACATCCACACACAGGGTCAACTGCTAGCTGGAACCATCCTTGCTTCCAGCTTAGGGGGTGGAGTGCTTTGCCAAAACTCTGGCTTGCAAAGGGTGAACACATTTCTTTAATAGAGAGCCTCCACCCTAGGGGGCGTTTGCTAGTTAAACAATGCAAGCCAGAGATGGTTGTAGCAGGGCTGGGGATGGCGGCGTGTGTGTGTGTGTGTGTGTGTGTGTGTGTGTGTGTGTGTGTGTGTGTGTGTGTGTGTGTGTGTGCGTGTGCGTGTGTGTAAGTGTCCAAGCAGGAGAACACACAGTGTAAGTGGTGGGTGGTGGTGGGTACTTGAGTGAGCTTCTGAGGGCAGGTGCCCCAGTCCAGCCTACGCAGGGAGAAAGACACTGAAGTGGGAAGCCTAAAGAGGTCCCTCGGGAAGGATCTGCTAATACATCCCAAGGAACCCCTGGGCACAGAGGCACAAGAACCAGGTATCCCTGATGGAGACTGAACAAGATCGCTACAATCTTGAGATGTGGGAAATTAGAGAACAGCCATAGTCTTTTCTGGGTCAGCATCAGGAAAGAAAGAGATGTCCTTGGCAGGAAATAAAGACCAGGAAGACAGCGAAAGCTCTGTCCCTTGGCCCTCTGTCTGATGTGCCTGGGAGAAAGAAAAGTAAATGGGATGCCTTTGTCCCTGATCTTTGTCTCCCCTTAGAGTCTTGCGAGGTGACAGGTTTGCTCACGGAGTAATCAGCAGGGTGAGTAGGCAGGTGAATCTGGCCACTAGGACTCTTCTGGCAGCTTCTCCTGATGCAGCGAAGGGTGCTCAGGGGTCCAGAAAGCATTCAGACTGGTTCTCTACTAGCAATTTATAGCTTGGGAAAAAAATTTTTGACCAAATTGGAAAGGTCAACTTAGTTTTTTAAAACATACTAAAAATAGATGTAAAGAATGCAAGAAAATGAAAGGAAAATTTATGTGTATATTTTAACGAAGCTTACAACTTTATATCCCTCCCTCTGCTTTTTTTTTTTTTTTTTTTTTTTAAACGTGAAAGACAAATTTTGTAAGATGAACAAGGAGGAGAAAGACTGTTTTCAGCCTAGAAAGGTCTTGGTGAAGCTACAGAGTAAAATACACATGTAAAGGCACACACACACAAAGATTGGGGGAAGAAAGACAGCTACCTGGAAAAGATGTTATCTCCTGGCAATCACAGAGCTAAATGGAATTTTTGTTTTGTTTTGTTTTGTTGTTTTTCGAGACAGGGTCTCTCTGGGTAGCACTGGCTGTCCTGGACTCACTTTGTAGACCAGGCTGGCCTCGAACTCACAGCGATCTGCCTGCCTCTGCCTCCCGGGTGCTGGGATTAAAGGCGTGTGCCACCATGCCTAGCTCTAAATGGAATTTTAGAAACCACCAGAAACTTCTAGGACATCTGGGTGGATGGCTTCAGAGGGACTCTTTGGTTGAAAATGTGTGCTGTATGTCACTGTACGATTTCATAGGATATTGTTGCGAAACAACTGGTTACATGTGTGACTTTAGCTGTGTTTATTTTGCCTGCTGACCAAGGAAACAACAGTCAACCATGACAAGGTAAGAAAGAGCAGAAGAAACTGTATATGTGTGCTTGTGCTCAGACACACACACACACACACACACACACACACAAAAGGGGGAGTTCCGCAAAGTTTTACAAGTTGGGCAATAAAGACCAATCAGTAGTGTCTCTAGCACTGGGAGGCTTTTCCTAGTGCCACAGTGCATGACATACCTGTACAAGTTTTGGGCTATGTCATCCTCATTGGTGGAGTATCCCTGGACACTGTCAGTGAAGCTGAAGCCCGTGCCCACCTTAGAGGGAAAGACATGAAAAGAAGCATACTGACTCCTGTTCCTTGAGGACTTTCAGCTACACCCCACACTAGGAGGTGGCCTCACTGATCTAAAAACCACACCTCTGACTTCAGATGGCTGCCATCATTCGGCCTCCTTTTCCAAGGGAAGGGACACCAGTTGGAGGCTTTTTTTTTTTTTTTTTTTTTTTTTTTTTTTTTTTAATTATCTGTGAGTCTACATGAAAGATGAGGAATCTGTTATTAAGCAACAATCTGAGAGACAGGGAGCCCACCCCATCAGTATCAACCCACCCACCCCTTATCCCAATGGTGATAATTCAATGCTGTTTAGGACGGGATGGGGAGGGAGGGTCCCACAATGTAGCCTAAGCTAGCCTACAGTGCCTAGATGTAGCTCAGGCTGGCCTTGAACTCACTACTCTATGGCCCCAACCTCCAAATGGGATTATAGATGTGCTCTGCTACACCTGGCTGCTCACTTTATAGATTAAATCTTAATACAAAAGGAAAAAATGTAAGTCTATATTTTAGAAAATATACGGTAATATATTGCTTATTCGTGAGGACAACTTCAGAGTTTGGTCTTGTAAGTCCATCATAGGGAGGGCTCTCGCAAACCTAGAGGGCATAGTCCACCAAACGCTGGAGGCGTGAGTGCGATAACATGCTATGCTACTGAATACAGCAAGTGCTTGGTGTATCTAAACACAAATGGTTGGAAGGACGGAGGAAAACACAGCAAGGCTGTCTCAGTTCCCTGACAGCCCTTATAGAAACATCATTGGGTCTGTGGCCTGCTGTCGGCCAGGATGCCGTCATGCAGCCATGACTACACACAGTAAGAAGAAAGGGGACAGGAGGCCAGCACTGATGTTTTGTGGTACCCCGTGGCTCTTACCGGATTATCAACATAAAGCATGGAAAAGGTAGTGGTCCAAGGGAAGTCTCTGGCGCGAACTGTCAAAATAGAAGATGGGGCTGAGTTCTAACCAAACAGCCCAAGCAAGGCATCCTTGCTCTGGATGCCAGCATACCCCGCTGAGCTCTCACCATCCCTGGGACAGCACCCATCACCTTCACCCATTCTCTTCTGTACTTTTGCCAAACACGGGAGTATCTATAGCTAAGACCGAAGCATGGCAAGAAAACCCCATGAAGAACTGACATGGAAATGCCCATCTGTCCTGTCCTAGAAAGGATCCCTACACTCAGCTTCTTAGTCTCTTTTCCTCCTCCGCAGTGCTGAAGAAAACATCAACCCCACCAAAGCTGGCACAAAAAAAACTTTTACAGCGAGTCACAAACTCATTTCACACTCTGAATGCTGACCCAGGGAAATCGAAGTATTTTCCCAGTGAGACAGGAATGAAGTCCGCCCTGAGATACAGCCAGAGGCTCTTTCTCCGGCCCTTCCTCCACCTCAGTGTCATCCACAGCATTTTGATTTCAAGGCATCGGCTCACTTAAGTGACAGACTCATAAAGCATTCTATTCCCATGGATAATGAGGGATATAATTCCACCATTAGGCCTGTGCAAGAGGGCTCACCCAAATAGTAATAAATACCAACTGTTGTTGCAAGCCAAGAATGCTTGAGTCAGCAGCCCAGCGGGCAGCGGCAGCTTGCAGAAAGCAGCCTTAGACCCTTTCACCCAGGGTTGCAGGAGAAAGCAAGCCAGGCAGGACACGCATCCTGGGGCTCCTCCTTCTGGACAGACGTTGCTACAAAGTTGTGTTTCTGTGATCTGGGGCTATTAAGCGACTCCTGACTCCTGGCGGCTCTTGTGTTTTATTCTATCTAGTTTTTTTAGAGCAGGTTCTGCTGGCTGACTCATGGGAAGGGAGCTAAAGCATCACTTACCAGTCATGTTGCTTGTGATAACATAAGGCCCATGTTCTACAAAGAGTCCAAACATGGATGAACCACCAGGACCACCCTGAAGCCACAGGACCACCGGGGCTTCCTCAGGTTGTACCTGCAGGGAACAGAGAAGCCAGTGAGCAGTAACGCCCCAAGGCTGCTGAATATACCCAAATGCGTGGAGCCTCTGTCTTATCCACATCCTTGGCAACATTCTAGAATGTCTCTGTCCCCAAGACCCTATTCTACTATATTAAAAAAAAAAAAAAAAGGTCAGTTACCTTCTACTATTTGGGATTTGTATGTCTCCCACATGCTGGCGTCTTTCTGTGCAATTGGCAGCACCTTGCCATCTGCACAGTCCATCCACCAAGCATAGTAAAGGGAACCAAATAACTTCTGCTTCTTCCTAGTTGGCCCAACCCCTCACACAAAGACAGATGTCACTGAAGTCCAGGTAGCTGGGCTCCCCTCCCAGACACAGCGAGGAAGCTGTAGTGAGAGGTTAGACTAACTTATAAGGGCGCCATCGGGAGCTGCAGTCAGGGATATGAGTCTAAGTACATAGGGATGTGGCTTTCCTGTCCTTTCAGATCTGACATGGACATGTTCTGGGCCTTTTCTGAGAAAGCTCTTGGGGACAGCTCCAGTCTACAGAATAGCCTTACCATGAGGGGCTACCCCCAGACCCATGCCCAAATGCCAAGTCATCAAATGACATAGCAAACGCCCTTGGAACAATCAGACACAATAAACGTAATTGGCTGTTAAAACTGAAGAGAGAGTGGAGAAAGTGCTGAAGCCCACGGTGAGGCTGGGCTTTTGACCCTCAAGCCTGTAGCCACAGTCAACTCAGTCCAAATGGGTGAGGGACAGATACCTACGCCAAACTCTCCTGATGTAAGCCCAGGCTTTGCTTGTCCCCTAGCTGAGTAACTCTGGGTAAGACGCATTGCCACCATTGTCTACAATGTGTTGTGGAGGAGGAATCTCTTTCTGTAAAACCTGGCGAGTGGCTGTGAATAGTGTTCTGCAGCTGCTGGTACAGCGATGAAGGACCAGCACTAAGATCTGCAGTCAATGTATCTACAAATAAAAGAGTAGGAGAGTGCTCTGCTGGGTGGCTTTTCTTTCATCCTTTGGGCCTAATTTTCATTCCTGTATTGTCCCGCCTCAAACGTTAAAGTACCACAAACAAATCTGGAGGGGGCGGGGCCTCTCTGTCAAGTCAAAGCAGAGAACCCCCCCCCCCCCCCCCCAAAAAAAAACGAGAGCAATGTATCAGCCGCTGGGAGTGGAACCTAGGACCAAGAGGCTCTGGCTCTACGTGACTACCAAGTAGCTATGGTGGCCTGGCCCTCTGTTTCCTCCAGCCTCAGTTTCTTCACTTGCCCCGTGGCAGCAATACAAGCCTTACTGAAGGCTCTGTTGAAGACTATGTGGAGTGATGCCGTGTGCCCTGCCCCCCTACCCTCCCATCCCCACTGCCCCACTCCCCACCCCCCACACACCCTCCGCCAGCCACTGTGTGCTCTGCTTAGACATGTGAGTGAACCTCTCTGCGGAGCCTGTCACTCACAGGAACCCCACCCCTCTATACTTTTATTTACCCCAGTAGTGAGAGTAAACGCCACACAACAAGGGGTAGGAAAACCAGGGCAATGGGAAGGAAGTCATCTTTGTCCTTTACAGCTTCCTGGGGTGCTGGGGTACACTGACTTCAGGATACTCAACTCTCGGGGTCTGTTTGTTTATGTACTCCAGTGGACCAATGGTCACATATTAAGATAATGTGGAAATCTCTTTAAAAATGACTTCCGCCTCAGCTGAAGCCACAGGCAATTGCATTTCCACCTAAGCCCCGCCCTGCTTGCAGTACCACCCTCAGCTTTCCTCAGAAGGGCTAAGGACTTGCCAGGTGACAGGGAGCCTGCCTTTTTAGTCTCCTAGGCAACTAATTGCCACTGCTCTCTTTTCTCCCCGCCTTTTTGTGACCTGGTGGGGTTAAGTTTATCTCTAGACTCTCAGGAAAATAGCCTGGTCCTGAGAGGCCACACTACAGGACAAGTCAAACAGCAATGTGCCTAACAGGCTTCTTATGGAACTATGAAGCACAGCACCCAGCATTCTTGGAATGCCGGACTACTAAGGGCTAGAAGGCCTCCAACCTTGGGTGGCCTGCCTCCTCGGTGCTCAGAAGGCCTTGAAGCAGCCTGTTTTTAAAGAAAAGGCCACTACGGGTCTTTCTACCTTCATGAGCCAAGCAGCCTAAATTGGGTGTTGGGATGTGAAAGTGCTTTTCAATGCTGTGTACCCAAGAATGGGTCATAGCATGCTTGTGTGATGAAGTGTGACATCACAGCCATAATAGACCATACTTGTTATGGCCACACCAATGACATAAAGTTTTACAGATAGTCCTCTGGGACACATCCAGCTCTCACCTGTGAGGCAAGGCCCTTCTCCCAGGAAAGAGAAATCCATGATGGCATACTGAACAGAACCACACCTCAAATTTGGGGTCCAGTGAAATCAGAACCTTCTGCTTATTAGTTGCAGGTAGGACCGAATTCAGAACTTGGAAAATATTAATCACACTAAAGCTTTGATTCAAGATATTTAGTTCTCCCCCCTCAAAGGTTTAATTTTCCTCAATACATTTTATATTTCAAATAGAGTACTTCTGTTGAAATCATATTACATATTATCTATCTATCTATCTATCTATCTATCTATCTATCTATCTGCACAGCATGCTTATGGAGGTCAATTAACAAATTTTGGTAGTTGGTTCTCTCCTGCCATGTTGGTCTCAGAGAGGCCAAACTCAGGTCCTGAGGTTTGGTGGTGTCCGTGCTTACACGCCAAACCATCTCTCAGAATTAGAATATATAATCTGAACTAAGAATTTGTAAAGTTTATTTTCAAAATCCCCTTCTCAGTCTTACTCACTAAAGTTGATCATGGGGACATCTGAAGACTCTTCTCTCTGCCCATGCAATATGCATGCTCATCTTATGGACAGTCCATATGCCGTACATACAGTGAAATGACAAGATCTTGCTGTTTCTGTGGTCATTGGACCACAGGTTGTGGGAGTCTTTCCACAGCAGTAAGCTATCACCCTCGTGCTGTGGCATACACCCAGCACAGTGTGCAAATTCACCTAAAAGCACCCACTGCCTACTCTCTCAAGGTGTGGGTTAGATCCTACTGATGGCCAATAGCAATGCCCACTGGTAAAGAGTGTGAATATGAAAGCCACACAGCCAGGACTGGAGGTCCTCTGATGCTATTTTACGGCTGTGTGCCCTTTGGCAAATTCTTTAATTGCTCTGTGACTCGGTGCCCTCTGCCTGGAAACATGGGTTGGTATGCATATGTGAGCAGCGGTACAGTCCTAACACTTCATTCAGGTGATGTCTGGGGTATCTTTTTAAGTGTCCATTCTGGTTAGGTTTTTTGATGGGTGGGAAGACAGATAAGTGTAGCTACACATATGGACAGATGGGCAGAGAACTGAGACTGAGCCTGAGATGGGCAGACATGACTGAGGACTCAAAGGCTAGGCTTTTGAGGTGGTTATTTAAATGTCTTGGGATGAACCTCTAAGATGAGTAATCCACTGGTAAAGAGTTATCTATTTGATCATTAAAAAAAAAGAGAGAGAGAGACCTTCTATAAATGAGTCATGGGCCTGGGTACTAACTACTGAAAGAGCTGCTGCTGAAAGGAAAAGGCAGCAATGAAATACGAAGAGCAGAGGACTCCTGGATTTGTGGGATTCTTCGATAGCACCAAAAGATGGCTGACACGTGGAAGATGGGTCCTCCCCACCCCCACCCCGAGAAGCTGAGCCTTGCACTGAAGAATGAGAAACAACTGTAACAGCATGGTGTTAAAAGTCACGTGGCAAGGCCATGGCTAGGCAAGTGAGGAGAGGACGTTGCTAGTTTGTCAGCCTGGACTACACGGAGATACCCTGTCACGACTAAGGAGGAGGGATGAAGGGGGGGGGGGAGAGAAGGAGGGAGGGAGGGAAAGGAAGGAGAAAAAGAAGGAAAAGGAAAGAAAGAAAAAGGAAAGAACAAGATCCTTTATCTATTGCCCTCTCAGTTCCTATGGCGACCCCTGGTGGCCAGTCACAAACTTGGCCACTCCTTCCTCAGGGTTTCTTGCAAGGAGGTACTTTTTATATTCTGTCCAATCGACTTTCTATACTAGCACACCCCAGTACTTACTACCAATGATGGTCAAAGAAAATGATCCTGTGCCTTCATGGATTGGCACTTGAAGGAAGCAAAATGCATGAAATCTAAGCTGGCCCTGACCTGGCCCATCTCTTTCCAAGTAGTGACACAATAGCTGTGCTCCCAGATATTTCAACCATATCTCCAGCCAGACCAGACCCCAGCTCTACAGCCATAGACAGGTAGCAAGACACAGTAGACAAAATTCCTATTTGTACATTACACATATTGCTGAAATGGGGAGTCACTATGTAGGGAGCAGGGACTAAAGATGCCGATCTTAGTACCTTGACTGGGCATGGTTGTTCTAGTTTGCTTTCTACGGCTGTTATAAATTCCAAAAGCAACCAGGGTAGGAAAGTGTTTATTCCATCTTACAGTTTACAGTCCATCACTAAGGGAAATCAGAACAAGAACTCAAGGAAGGAACTAAATCAGTGGCCACTGAGGAATGTTGCTTATTGGCTTGCTCGGCCTCCTTTCTTTTCTTTCTTTCTTTTTTTTTTCTTTTTTTCTTTTTTTCTTTTTTTTTTTTTTTTTTTTTTTTTTATCCGGCCTCCTTTCTTATACCACCCAAGATCATTTGCCCAAGTGTGGCTCCACCAAAGTGGGCTGGGCCTGCCCACATAAATCATCAATCAAGAAAACACCCCACAGTCCAATCTGGTGGATGCAATTCTTCAGTTGACTGTCCCTTGGCTGAGGTGATTATTTTGAGTCAGGCTGACAAAAATCTAACCAGTTTGGTGGTTGTATTTTACATAGACATTTCTGTTGAGGTTGCCGTAGGGATTTAGACAACTTAGCTTACCGTATGTGAGGGCAGTATTTTGGTCGGTAGCCAATCTAGATACATTTTTCTAGCCAACTTTTTCCTTCGTTCCACTAAGAAACACCTCTCTAGGTAAGAGGGTGCAACAGAAAATCCACTGCCAGACTTGAAGGCAGGCTTCAAATGGAAAGTGTGCTTTGTAAATCAGTGAGGTCTTCACTGCGCTTCTAAATGCAGAGCCTGGTGGTTTACTTGCTTTAAGTTACGTGTCCTCTCTTAATTGCAGTCATTAGTACCCAAAGTAAAAGTCTTTACATTCCCTCCAAGTGTATTTGAGTGGGCTCCCACTCTGCCCCACAGGCCTCTGCCCCCATGATGCTTCAGCTGCCCCACTATGTTAATCAATAATTGTATTTAAAGCAATTAGTTTTGTAACCAGAATCTTTAAATAGCTATGCAGTGCCGTTTTAATTCTCCGCATGTAGTCCCAACACATGTGAACAGTTTGCTTAAGATATCCATGTGTTCCCAGGGAATGTTGCTCGTCACACTTTGTGTTGACACTCATTAGACCTTCCTTTACTATGATCATTCATAGGGAAAATTAACTTTTTCAGGTGTTTTTCCCCCAGTCTCTTTATATCATCCACAAACTCCTTGGCTTTTCATCAAGCAACCAGCTTCAAGCTCACTAAACTCCTCTCCTGGCTCTTCCCTAACCATCCCATGAGGTAGTTAAGGCTCCTTCGAGCCCCGGGCAAGAAAGCTATAGCTCAGAAGGAATGCGAAGCAGTGTGGATGAGGGAGTCTTGTCTTCTTTCTGATTCTAGATAAGATGAAAATGACTGGAAAGATTAATAACTTCTACCTCTCTGCAGATTTTTTATTTCCCCAAAGTGCAATTGGGCACACAAGAAGTTTTCTGCAGAGTTCAAATATACATATTAATGGTAAGTCTCTAACTTACCATTCTTAGCAACTTTGTTTTATTTCATATGGCTTTGCTATTTCAGATCCAATTGATGCCTCAAGAACATCAAAAAGGAAATATGAAGGCATCCATGTGACCTCTAATGCCTGCTGCAATGTCGTGGCACTATAGCTAGCTGCGGTAAATAAATGTTGAGAAATCTGCTGACCCACACAGCCCCTACACTCATCATAGAAAAGGCCCATTGGGCATGTTATCACATGACCACTGGCTGACTAGGTCATGGAAGATCACCTGACATGAACTTGACCAATCACACTATACCTTTAGGTGCGCATTGGTGAACCCCTGTTGGTTCCATGACTAAGGCCAAGAAAGACTGGAAGCTACTATTTGGCCATGTTGGCCAAATGCCTGAAGAAGGAAAACACAGTGATGTGCCGAGAATGAGGGTAAGTGGTACACTGGTTGTCCCTGAGGTCTTTCCAGAACATTCTCAGTTCCTGGGGCAGTCTTTTTCAGAGAGAAAGAATGAGCACCGCTATCACTCAGGGTCCAATCCTAAGACAGGAACAACATAATCATTTCCCTGTGTGATTAACCAGTAACTTTGTTTAGCCAAAACCACTACCCTGTAATCCTGCCCCACTATGCATACCTGCTGAAGCCAAGGGGAGACATAGGTTGGGGGTATAGACAGCATCAGGCAGAGCGGGCTAGAGGCCAGAGTGCTAAGCCATGACCAGCATACCTGTAAGCTTCCTGTGTCTTTCAGGCAACAGGGAAGACAGTATAAAAAGCACAGACACAATGAAGACTTCTCCATAGGTGTGTAAAGAGGACGCTGGGCTAAAGAGGAAAGCACCGGTTGAGGGTGCTCTAGATCTCCTTGAAGAAGGCCTGGGACCAACCCCTTTGGTGACTAAGTTCCCTGGGTTTCCTGGCTATAAACTGGCTGTAGCTGGGTGGTCACCTAGGCAGAGGGTCTCGGGTGGCATAAAGACACAGTGTCACTGAACTGAGTAGCAAGGCACAGACCAGGAAATAGAAAAGGAAGGCAACTCTGTGCCGCGGTGTCCCTCCAGCGCCCTCTACTGACCTAGTCACTCAATAACGAAGATGCTTAAAGTTGTTATCCTGGGTCCAGGTAAATTCGAGCTGAGATACAAAACAAGCAAGGGTGCACACTTGCATAGCTAAGCTCTGCAGCAGCCACCACTGCCTAGACTGCCATCCTATGGTCTAGTGATCTGATGAAGATTGTCATAAGACACCATAGCTCAACCCAAAGGAACAAGACTTTAGCTATCCGAGGTGTCTTTCCAAAGCATAACCGTTTTTAAGACTTGGTGACAACATACCATCCCTCAATGTTGTCCATGGGTTAGGGACAGGGAGATGTCTGGCAAGGTGTCTGTAGTTCATGGCCTTTTGTAGAACTAAGATGCAGTCCTGGGCACCAACTGGGTTAGCAGCCCCTATTAAAATGATCTCTGAACCCCAGGGAAAGTAAATGTCTTATACCAAGAATTGCAGACCTGGAACAGAATCCCTGTACCCTGACCTCTAGTTTTTTTTCCCCTAAGTTCAAGACCACTGACAGGCTGCACTAGCATAGATGTGGAGTACAACAGAGATGCTGATTTGACCCTCCAGATCCTGGATGAGTCAGCGACCTGACAGGGAGCAGCTGTCATTCTTCTGAAGCTCCCAGGGAGGTTCTGATGAGCAGCACAAAGTCGGAACCCTTTCCTCTCCCACACATACTCTGCTACTGAGGAAGTTCTGACACGCAGAGGAGGGCATATACCCGGCTACAGGTGACAGATTAGGGGACCCCTGCTTCTACCTTCACTCCCAAGACAAGCTGTCCCAGTGGGTTCTCAGGATGCTTTAGAACATCTGCCTCCACTGACACAGAAAGCACCTTGTTTAGAGCAAGAGTCCGAGAGCAGCCCTCTGTCATTCTCTGATGGCTAAGTACAGAATTCCTGATAGCTTAATCTTCTGTCCCCTTCCTTTTCCTGGTGACTGGCTGTAGAGGGTCCGACCTGCAGTTTCCTGAGTGAGCATCTTCATATGCTGTGCCCAGGCTTCCCTCACAGGCCTCACAGTGCCCCAGAGCTTGTATAAACACCAAAAACAAAACAAAGAAAACCCAAGGAATCATCACTTCCCCCTGGCTAGGAGACTGCCTAGCCAGGCCACTGGGGAAGAGAGTACACTCAGTTCCAATGAGACTTGATGAACTGGGATAGATGGAAAGGGGGGATCACCCTTTTCTGAGGATAAGGAAGAGGGAAGGGGGACTGGGAGAAGAGGAGGGATGGAGCTATGACCAAAAAAGAGGAAAAAAGCAAAACCAAAACAACACAGGAATCCTGCCTTGTCTCTGCCAGGAGGGAAGGGATGGGCCTCAGGGAAGGGGCTGGGCTGACTCCGAACACTTCAAATTATTTGTGTTCCTAGGAGATAAGGTCAAAATCTGGCTAACTCTTTGCAGGGAAGATGGCTTCGGAAGCCTCTTTATCTTAAGTGTGACAAATCCCAATTTCACTTAGTAATTTCCTTATCCAAGAGCAATTAATCAGTATTCTTGCTGGTGATTGGGGCCTTCTGATTTGCAATTTCCCTCTATTTTTCTTTAAAGCCTACAAACTGTACTTTATTAGCTCAGTATTGGTGGCAACTGGTATCAGGAAAGTGATAATGGCAAGACTGGCCACAAGGACATAACAATAAAAGTGACATTTATCGTGAGTCGGCATTCCTCTAATCAGCTGGCTCTTTAACCTCTTTTGTCTTGAGACCCAGGTCAGGGAGTGTCCTGAATTTCACTCTGAACTGGGACAACAGATGTTAAATGCCGCCATTGGGAAATGTGGGTAAGTGCTGGGACCACCGTCTCCACCCAAGCCTGACTAATTCAAGAGACCGTACTTCCAATCTCTGAACGCCAGGACCTTCTGGAATTACTTTTCTAGAGATGTGACACATGGTGGTCAAAGCAAAGATGTTCAGGTCAAAGATTGAGCTTTAAATTCTGGTTCAGGTAAAGGAGCAAGGTGGGGATGAAGGGGGGGGGCACATATCTCATGTTCCCTTAGCAACAGCACCAGAGATAAATACATGTCTTCTGTCCGTTACAGTGTGCCACCCAGCTCAGGCAGAAAGCCTGCTGTTTCCCTTGCAATGTTTCCACTGCACACTGATTTTTGACTTCTGGGTTTCATTATGCACTGATTTGTAGACAATAACAGGGGGATCTCACAGAAATAACAGGAAAGCAAAACTAATTTGAGAACCAGCATCCAGAGAATGACTCAGAGGATGCTCTAAGTGCAGCATGTTTCCTGGATCGCTATTTTCGTTGCCCTCATTTTTTTTTTTAAAGGGAGCCATTTTTCTCCTGGTGACAATGTCAGCTGCTTCCTTGGGACAGACAAGGAACTCATATTTCTGCCAAATGAAAGGGACATACCTCACTGAGGTTGACAACTGCTTCTCCTCGGGTGCTGTGTCTGCTCCACCCTGTCCCTTATTTCCTAGCTGGAAGTCTTCCTGGCTGCCTGATTGTGCCTGTGAGCATCCCCGTGAGACGTTGCACAATCTTTCTCCGCTACACCTGCACACATTATGGCCTTTTCATAAACCCCACCTTCTACCGGAAGCTTACTTGCCACTTCTTGCAGAACCCTGAACATAAGAGCTTTGTTTTGAGATGGCACATGGGCAGGACTTCTGGAACCATCTTAGGATGTATTTTGGCTATAGAACTGGATTGGAAGGACCACAGCCCAGTTGGTGGATGAACAGCTAGTTTCTCAGTTAAAGTGGGGGGACGACTAACAAGCCTTTCCCTGAACTCTGTCCTTTAGGCTCCTCAATTACCTCCACTCTCCAAAGGACAGATTACAATGAAGTGAACAATATCACACGTCATGTGGCTAGGAGTTACAAGTCAAGAAAACATAGCAGGACAGTACCAGTAAAAAAATAAATAAATAAATAAATAAATAAATAAAATAAAAGACTGTTTACAGTCACCATGACACTGGATGAAGCAATTTACTAGCTTATCAAATATGCAACACTTGTATGCAAATCATATGCAAATATGAATACCAACTCCCACAGAGATAGGCCTTGCTTTGCTTTCTCTAGTTTCTAAGGCAAATCCAATTTGGCAAATGAAAACAGAAAACAGCTCTAAAGTAGGCTTTAAGGTGTTTATGTACCTCAGCTCCTGACCCCATCCACCCCAAAGGTACTTTAAACCTTTATGCGTCTTGTTCACACAGAACCTCACTGGTGAGTTCAAAAGCATGTTCTCCTCTGTCCCCAGGGACCCGGGAGGGTGAGAAGCCCCTTAAGGCCACAGAGGAGCCTGGTGACTAAACTGTGACCTGTCCCACAGCTCCCCACTCGTTCCTTACCTTCCCTGGACACTCTGGAATGCCCACCCTGCCCCAAGTGCTATTTGAATAAAAGAACAATTAAAAGGAAGGCTGTGAGAGAAAGAGGGCTGCTGTGTTACTATAAATGGGGGCTCAATAAAGGGAAGCACTAAGTTGGATTCTCCACATCTCCTCCACAAACATGTGTTCGTTTTTAGAAAGACGTTAATGTTTTCTTTAAGGATTCTTAAGCCTTGTGGGAAATAGAAGTCTGGAGGAAAGTGGTGTAGGGTAATAGATCCTATGGCCTAGATGGCAGTAAAAGGATTACCATGGGCAGAGGGATACAAACAGGGGTCAGAGGTGAGGCAGATATGGAAGAATCATCAAAAAAACAAACTGTGTATAGAAATTCCATAAAATGAAATCTGTTACTATGTCAATTCTAGCCTACGGTTAATCCTGTTGTATGCTAATTTTGAAAAAAAAAAAGCAAATAGACCTGGGGAGATGGGTCAGTGAGTAAAGTGCTTATCATGAAGACATGAGGACCCAAACATGAGTTTGGGTCCTTAGCACCCACTTAAAGAGACAGGTTCGGTAACATGGCTTTCTAACCCCAGTGTTTTAGGGACAGAAGCAAACAGATCCTTGGGGCTAGTGGCCTGCCAGGTTAGCAAGATCAGTGAGCTTCAGATGGGAGATCCTGTCTCAGAAAATAGACTGAAGAACACATGAGAAGGACACATTGACCTCTAGACACAGACAGATAAGACAAGACAGACAGACACAAACACATACACACACACACACACACACACACACACACACACACACACACACACGAAATAATAACAATTTCCATGGGTCTGCAAGCTAGTATTTCTACTCCATCTGGAGTGAGCTGCCTCCTAGCTCTCTGCTATAGGCCTTGGCTACTTACCTGAGCTGGAAAGAACCAGAAGAAGAGGTTGCTGTTGTAAATCTTGTTCACCGTGATGTAGCCGGCATAGCTCTTCAGGTGCATTCCAGGGAAAGGACTGACCATGCTCTTCCTTTGCCCTGGTGAGGAGAAAGAAAAGGTATGGAAGGGTCAGCGAGCATGCTCCATGTTCTCTCCAGCTCAGGCTGTAGGAGACCTATGCTGGCTAGGATAAGACTCGCATGAGGCATATGCAGAGCCACATGTTCCAGCTTCCTTCAGCTGCTCCCCAGACTCCCCCAGACTCCCCATCACAGTGAGGCCAAGGCCAAGGGAAACTGAAAGGGGGCCCAGGGTCCAAGTCTTTGTAGGTTTTGTTTGTTTTTTAATTTTCGAGACAGAATCTCTCTGTGTTAGCCTTGGCTGTCCTGGACTCGCTTTGTAGACCAGGCTGGCCTCGAACTCACAGCGATCTGCCTGCTTCTGCTTCCCAAGTGCTGGGATTAAAGGCATGCACCAACACACTTGGAGGAAATCATCCAGCATCTCTATTACTTTTGTACCCCAGGTGTTTACACTGCACCCCCTGAATGGGCAGCAGACAAGGTACAGGGAATCAAACTAAGCAGCTGGAAGTTTTGGGGCAGGCTGTGGGCCCCACCTTCTTAGGATCAGGTGTAAGGGGCTCAGAATGGCTAGAGGCAGGCATTGAGCCTAGGTGACCTCAGGCTTATGCAGGACAGTTGTGGGAGGCAGAGGCCCTGGATTTCTTATGCCAGCAAAGGGACAGGAGAGGAGAAAGCATGCTCAGCCAGCCTGGGAGGCCTTAGACTAGATGACACTGATGGAAACCAAGATTTATGAGACCATGACAAAGGAGAAGCATAGAAAGGTTAGGTAATTTGCCCTAAGTCTCCTGGCACTAAAGATGAACTGAGGCACACACCCCAAGTAGGCATAGTTAGGTTGCAAGGCTGTTCCTTCCGGCCTGCTACAGGAGGGGGCAGCACTGAGTCAGGGATCTAGACAACAAGAAGTGGGAGAGAAGCAACAATAAGGAACAGAACAGAAACGGAACAGACAGTGGGTGTTAGGGCCTGTGGGAGGGAGCAGAAAGAAATCAGGGTAGGGCTGGGGTGGGGGTGGGGGTGTCCTTCACTAAAGAACCACTCCAGAACAGTATCTCCATCTGAGAAACATTAAATTGGAGCCTGCTTGAGAGGTCAACAAGCCATCAACTAATGGTACCCACTGTAGTGGGCATCTCTGGCCAGCTTGGCACCCAGCCACACCAAAGACAGAGAAAAGAAATCTACCATAGTAAGAACATTCAAACCCACAGGAAGTGATGTAAAATCGAGGGCCTTTCTCCCACATACCACAGCTCAGAGGCCACAGGTTCCTTTTTTAAAATGGACTTCACTTCCAGAAGACACTGCCCTGACCTCTTCTCTTGTATTCGCCAGCACAACTGCCTAACCAGCTTTGGGACCCTCAGCAGCGGCAGCAGCCCATCTCCCTCATGCTGCAGTTTCCCAACCGAGACTGGTGCACCCTTTATGGGTGCACAGGAACACGGGAGTCATCATGTCCAAGCTTGTCAAGAGAAGCCAGCTTAGGGGCTCAGAAGGCCACTCGGTCAGTAAAGTGTCTGCCTTTGCAAGCATAAGGACCTGGGTTGAGTCCCAAGGACCCACATCAACAGTCAGCTTATGTGATGGATGCTTGCGATCTTGATGGTGAGGAAGCAGAGGCAGGAGGATCCCTGAGGCTGGCTCGCCTGCCAGTCTAGCCAATCAGTGTGTTCCAGGCTGACAAGAGACCCCGTCCAAAAGGAAGTGAAGAGTATTACTAAGGATGACACGCAGCATTGTCCTCTGGCCTTCGCACTAACGCACATACAGGGCTGGGGAGGCTGGGAAGAGAAGAAGAGAAGAAGAAGAAGAAGAAGAAGAAGAAGAAGAAGAAGAAGAAGAAGAAGAAGAAGAAGAAGAAGAAGAAGGAGAAGAAGAAGAAGAAGAAGAAGAAGAAGAAGAAGAAGAAGAAGAAGAAGAAGAAGAAGAAGAAGAAGAAGAAGAAGAAGAAGAAGAAGAAGCTGGCTTGCACAGAGCAGAGCTACGGTGGCCTGTAAACTGCCCATGGTGATTGAGACCAGGCAGAAGCTAGGGGAAGAGGCAGTGGTAGGACAAAGACAGGTCTCAGTGGGAAGTGGTCTGAGGATCCAGCTGGACAAGCCTGGTAGAAAGTGAAGTCTCTGTTCAGACAGACCTGGTTTATAATCCTAACTCGATCCCTCATTAAGTCGCTTCTCTCCAAGATTCTTTCTTTCTCTATAAAACGTGGACACAGATTACCCTAGTACAGGCTTTCTATGAAGAACAAGACATGCTTATGAGTGTTCCTCAAAGGGAAACTGACGTAAAACAAGATTTCAGTCTGTAGTAGGTAGGGGTCCTGCTAACCCGTGGGAAGTCACTCCTAAAGGAAGCATACATGTCTGAACGTTTTGCCCTTTTTAGCTCTCCCAGTGTTTCCCAGGCAGGATTACTTAATCAGAGCCACAGTTCAGCCCATTCTCTTTCCAGGGGCACTTGTCTCTCTTGTGTCTGAAGTCCCCACCAAAACTCATAATAGGAATTGGATCCTCATTTTGAGGTATCAAGAGAGGGAAAAAAATCAGTCTTTGAGAGCTGAGCTTTGGTAGGTGATAAATGTTAACGCAGCGTGGGCCCTAATCCAGTGTGGCTGTACAGAAGAAAAAAACCATAAGTCAGGACCTTCTGTCTCACCATGAGGGCCTGTGCTGTTTCAGGGCTCTATGAAGTGCCGTCACCCAGAACTACCTCACCAGATCCAGCTTCTGATCTTGATTCTTCAGCCTTCAGAACGTCAAGCTAAATAAACTTTCACTGTTTTTTAACTGCTTGGTCTGTGTGAACCAGTTACAGCAACAGAAAAATGGACTAACACACCCACCCCAAACCTGACAAAGGGAAAAGGAAAAAGATTGTAAGAGAAAAATAAAGAGACGTTTCTGGGAGAAAAATAGGAAGTTTTCTGACTGTGGTGGTTTGCACAAGAACATCCCCCATAGGCCCGTGTATTTGAATGCTTAGTCACCAGGGAGTGGCATTCTTTGAGAAGGGTTAGGAGGTGTGGCCTTGTTGGAGGAAGTCAATCACTGGGGTGGCCTTTGAGGTTTTAAAAGTCCATGACAGGCCCAGTCTCTCTCTCTCTCTCTCTCTCTCTCTCTCTCTCTCTCTCTCTCTCTCTCTCTCTCTCTGTCTCTCTCTCTCTTTCTCTCTCTCCTCTCTCTCTCCTTCTCTGCCTGCAGATCAGGATGTAACTTCAACTGCTTCTTCAGCACTACATCTACCTGTTTTCTCCCCACCATGATGATAATGGACTAAACCTTTGAAACTGTAAGCCAGCCTCAATTCAACGCTTTCTCTTATAAGAGCCGCCCTGATCTTGGTGTCGCTTCATAACAATAGAACAGTGACTAAGACACTGGCCTTGCCTCAACTCCAACTCTATCCTCTAACTTTCATTTCTTCCTCTCCTTCTACTCTCACCCCAAAGGAAGATCACACTCCAGGCTTGGGAAGACCTCCCAATGCTTAGGAGATACCTTCAGCAAATCTAGGCATCATCACCTCAGCATCAAACAGAAACACGTCCATTCCCCCAAACACAAACGAGCAAGGAGTGAAAACTGAAGGCTGCAACGAGTGAGGTACAATCCAAGGAGGGGTAATGGGCAGGACAGGATTCAAGATAGGAGACAGAGAAAAATGGGAGAGGTCAAAGTACAACGAGGAAAAGAGAAAGCATATGATAGAAAGGAGCTGGAGGGAATGGAATGTGGGCGAGAGGTGACTGGCGCAATCTGTCTCTGAGGCCAGCAAGGGCCTGCAGACTGGCTCTAGATTGATTCTCCTGCTCACTTGTCCCTCCCTCCTGGGAACAGAGCCAGGCTGCATCTCTACTAACGTGTACTTAGGCATGCCCTGTCCCCTTTCTCCTCCAGCTCAATTTCTGAGCCCTTGGGACCAAGCATGATGGTTAAGAATAATTACGGATGGTTAAGAATAATAATGGAATAAATATATGGGCAGCCGTTGACAGTACACTAGGATTGGTATATTTCTTCAACCCCTCTCAAAGACAGACCTTGCCAATGCCTTAATAAATGTTGAAGACCCCTTTTCTACTTAATGGGAGAATCCGATTTTAAATTCCCATTCACCAAATCACAGTAGGAGAATCAAGAGTTCCCTCAGCTAACATGACTGGTAGACATGTTTGACTGTGCCTTTCATCCTTAGCCCAGAGTTATCTGTTAATAGCATATGGAAAACAGGCTCTCACATGCAGTTTTTCATCTTTCTGGCACTGTGACACACAATATAAATGTTTTTCAAAAGTTAAAGAAGAAAAAGGGTTTTCTTTGAAGTCATCTTACTTCCTCCTTTGCAGTTTATTCTTGTTGCTGGTGTTTGTGACATTAACTCTCTGAGAATAATTGGAGTGTGGCCAGAGAAGCGTTGAGCCAACTGGGGCAGATCCACAAACATGCAACCATCCCCAGTGTAGACAATGTACGTTTAGTCCACAAGCAACAAATCAGAACCCACTAGCAAATACCCTTTAGAATTTGGTAAAAAATAATAATAATAATAATGTTTGTAAGGATGCTAAAATTTGCCTTCTGTATTCATTTTATTCCAGAATGTAAGGATTTATTTTAGCCTCAGAGAAAGCAAACATGCAATTACAATTATATAAAATTAAGCTAGTTAATTGGGTATTTAAAAAAACAACTCCCCTTGTATTTCTATGAACTACTGTTTATCTCAACAGTGTGTCCGTTAGGATGTTAAGACTCCCATTCTGGCAGCTTTGACAGATCCCGTTAACAACAGGGATTTAAAGAAGGAGCTGACCATCTGTCCACAGCTTCCTGAACTTTCAGTAAAGCGGATGAATAAAATTATCATTAATTATGTTGTCGGGCAGCGTCTGAGTCCCCAGATGCCCGAGCTTTTCGATCCACCACTCAAATTCCATTCAGCGATTCTGAGTTTGAAACACAACTTTAGCAATGGAAGTTATTTGTCACTTGACATGGCAAATGCTGCCATGTGTAGGATGAAAATCTGCTAGGATTTCTACCAAAGGACAACCCTTCCTGTGTATGCCCATGACTGTGGAATGTTCCTAGGCCAGGGGAGGGATGGGAATGACCCATTGTTAGGGAATTCTGCAGTGTGTTCTTCACTCAGTTCTGCCACATGTAGGGCACAGACATGCCATGGCTTCTCTCACTTAACACCTTTCTTTAGCTGCCTCCCTTAGTCATGGTACAGGTGACCGTTCTTGGGTCACCCATATCTTGAGTCAGGAGATGGTCACATGGCACAGCCATTTGTAATGTGGTCGGCATGCAAAGAGGTTATAATCGCAGAGCTGCCCCTTACTGGCTCTACAGCTCTGGGCAAGATACTTACCTTCCCGGAGCCCTGGTTTTCTCCTCTTCACAGCGGGAACAATAACTATGTGTTCTTTATTGGGGCTGCTCTGAGACATGCATCCCCTTTGGGCAAACCCTGTAAGAAGCCCGAGTCTCTACTACTTTGCCTGATGCTGGGTAAGACTTGGTTATAACGGCTCAACTCCTTTTCAGCTCTACATTAATCAGTTTTCTCTGGCTTCTTGTCAAGGAGGTGAACCTGAGCATCAGTCTCCAGTTATTAAGGAAGCTGAACTGAGTGCAGTCCGACACTGTGGGGTGGGGGGTTGATAGTGTGTTTCAAATGCACCTTTATATGTCACCAGCTAGCCATCTTTCTCAGAATTTTGTGCAGAAAAGGAACTGAACTCTTTTAAAAAAAAATCTGATTACACAATGAAGGCCTTTTTACCCTCTTGCAGCAAAGAGTTGGCAAAATCTAGAGCTTATGCAGATTTCACGGAGAAGCAGTCAAGGCAGGACTCAAACCCCTTGATTTTAAAGCAAACAAAAATGATGATGTCCTCTTGATTGGGGGGGACACTCCCAATGGGAAAACCCTGCTTTATTTTAAACTTCCTTGCAGAGTATTTAGACTTACTTTTGACCTTTGAGGCCATCATTTCCCTAGAACTTGTGGTCTTCTCCATCCTCAGTCGCACGGAACCTCCAGCTGCACTAGGCACAGCTTCAGGCTCTGGGCGAGTCCCTCCTCTTTGTCTCTCCCACTCAGTCCCTGCCAGCAGCTCCTCAGATCCCACCTCACCCACCCCTTCCTTCAGCAAACAGTCACTGTCTGGCTCCTCTTTCAGACCCTTCCTCGATTCTTTCTGGCTGCCAGCCCAGTCCTCTGCTTCTTTGTACAAACAGTTGCTCAATGTCAGAGCCTATGTTCTGACTCAGGATCAATCGAAGACCCACGGATGAGGTTCTTCGTGGCCGTGGTGATCTACCTAAGCACCAAGATGCAGGCATACGCTTTAGACTCCTAACACCAAATCTGACTTCTTTCTATTAGCTGACAGATATTAACCCCTGACGGTCTCTTGGTGAAGCCTATGCAAACACTAAGATTTGGGAAGACATTTATAGGATACAAGGAGTTTTCTAAGTTTTGTTTTGTTTTGTTTTTTTTTTTTTTTGGGAGGGGGGCTCACTAGATTTTTCCTGACATTCTTGCAAGTTAAGCAGACTGTCAAGTCTCCACCTTACTAACAAGGAAACTGAGGCATAGGCTGTGAATAACATGCCTGGGGAGAGGCACGGGAGAGTGGTTGGAGGGAAGTCCTAAGTGTGGATCCCATATCTACCAGGATGGAGCCCACATCTACCAGCTGGCATCTGTGCAAACTCAGTCAAGTCCTTGGACTTCCTACCTCAGACTTCCTAGGGGGACACACCTTACTTTATTGACAATCATGAATGAATCCTTGACATATGGAAGCTGGAAGGATTGTAGTGTCTTTGTCAGCGCTGTCCCACAGGGAGACACTCACTGGTTTTATGAAGAGAAATGCTGCAACTTAACCACATGAATAGTCCTCCGAATACTTTGTTTTAGTTAAAAACTCAGATAGTATATGGCATCAAGTCATTAGTATTTGAAATAAAATAACTGAATAAAAAAACACTGACATGGGCCAGGTGGTGGCACATGCCATTAATCCCAGCATTTGAGAGGCAGAGGCAGGTGGATCACTGTGAGTTCGAGGCCAGCCTGGTCTACAAAGTGAGTCCAGGACAACCAAGGCTACACAGAGAAACCCTGTCTCGAAAAATCAAACAACAACAACAAAACCAAAAAAAACCCTGATGTGTATTTTGCATCACCACTGAAGAAGTAAAGTTAAATAAAGTAAAATAAAATGTAAAAGTAATATCAGTTTTCTGACTGACACTTACCCTCCTTGATCTTCCCTGCTTTGATGTAAGGGCTAAGAAACAGAGGCTGTCCCACATTTCCCTTGAATGGTCTGGAAACATAGGCACTTCGGTACATGGAGCGAAACAGCCCATCACCAGGGCTGACCATAAACAGGATCAATGAAGCAGTCACCTTCCACATGGCACCAACCATTTCTTGTTAGCCTAGAGTGAGAGCAGCAACATTCCACACATGAGTCAAGAGTCAGTATTTACCTATGCCCTGTACATACATGCGTGGAGTCCAAACAAAACTTTCCTATTCTGTCTAAGGGCAGTTTGCTGAGCACCTTGGACGTCACTAGAAGATAAGTAAGGCCAACCAATCCCTGTTGATCCTGACCGCAGCCACCTAACAGGAGATTCTACAAAAGATGCACAATGCACCTTAAAAGCATCTGTTATACTTAAAAACTAAGCATTGGAAAGTAAACCCAGCAGAGAATTAGGTAAAGCCTGCAAGCAACCAGGGCTCTAGAAATGGTCACTGAGTGAGTGAGTGGTGGGGACCATTCTGTCACTGCAGAATGACAGGTGGTCTGGGGCACATTTCAGGTGAAAATCACCTAGGAAGCTCAACCCAAAGTGGACAGAAATGAAAGGAATCACATTTGGGCATTTGTGAGCAACAGGAAAAGCAACCTCACTCCCTCTGCACAGAACATCCAGTAGATGGCTTAAGGAGAAGGGAGACAGACCCTGGGTGTCCAGTGTGCTTTGCAGGGAATTTAAAACAAGCTACAGGTTTTTAAAACCATCTCTCTGGCTCTTACAATTCACATCTTATGTTCAACAAGAAAACAGAAAGAAGCGATGGAGGATCCTTTAACTATGTCCAAGTCCCTGGGCTTATTATCATCTGATAAGCAAATTTAAGAAACCAGGCCCCATGGGCACATGCCGCCTGTAAGCCTAGTGCTTAGAAGTTAAGGTCAAAAGCAGTTCAGAGTCATCTCTGGCCACGTAGTGAGTTGTCAGCCTACCTGCACTATATGAGACTCTGTCTCACACACCAAACAAACAAAAGGTATGTGTGGAACAGGGCAGAGAAATGGTTTATGTCAGGGGCTCCTGCTACTCTCAAAGCGGACCAGAGATCGCTTTCCAGTACCCGTGGTGGTAGTGGGTGGATGGGTGGGGGTGAGTCACAACCTATTTGTAATTCCAAATCCCCTCTTCTGGCTCCTGCTGACAATTGCACAAAGGCACACGTAACCACACACAGCTAAAAATAAAAATCAGTTTTTAAGAGGGAGAAGAAAGAAGAGACAATTAGCAACAATCTTCAAGTGTGATGGTTGCTGAGAGTACTTGCCTGGCAAATCATCAAGTCATGTGATCTGCCACCTAGACTTTACACCAACATGTAATCTGTGTTTGCAATGGGCTTTCCTGTGTGTTTTTTAATGTGTCCTTTAGCTGATTTGAGTCTCCTATTAGCCCCACCAAAACATCAAGAATAATGACCATCAATGGTAGGAAATAAACCTAGGCTTGATGTGTTGTCTCTTGTGAGGACACGAAGGTAGAGAGACCAGGGACTGACTTCAGGGCCTCCTCTGGGTATATGGGAGTACATAAGGCCTGACTTTGGGGCCCCCGGGTATATGAGGATACATGAAGTTCTTGTGAGGTCTCGTCAGACTCTTCTCATTTGAAATCTTGATTTACATCAATCATAGCTTTTGTTCCATCATACGAATTTTTTAAATATTGCATTAAAACACTGTTCCTCACTACTACTGACATTTTGTGACCGTCTTAGATCTTGCTACATCTTAAGCCCAACCCTGCCTAATGTATTACAGCAGCAGCACCTGCCAGCAGCGGCCTCTGCACCACTGCCACTAAAGCATGATGGGTAGCCTTAGCTTTAAACTCTGACTTGCGTGGTTTTATTTTAGAGTTGGGGATGGAACCCAGAGCCCTGCACAGGCTACTGAATTATACTCCACTACTGAATTACAACCCCAGCAGCTAAACTCTAAACAAAATACTGTTCAATGAATAAATACCCCATTCACTCAGGTTTCTGATTATAAAGGGAAATACACAATTATGCAAACACAATGCCTGTTTTTGATTTTCAGTGCTTCAAAGTGTCAAACCATTAGAACACTTTAAAAATGCAAAATGTGTACAACTCTATTAACCTCATGTTTAACACAACCCAATTTAGCATAATACAAAATATTGGTTGTGGCAAATTTAAAAAGCTTTTCAGCAACATTTTCCCATTGAGGTAAGGGCTTAATATCATAATTTGATTGACTAAATGACCCTCATCATACCTCTCAGGGTTAACCTAATAGAATTCTCATGCTTAATGTAAATAAGCCCGTCCAAATATAGTACATAGCTAACAATAGTTTTGCCTATTATTGACTATAATATAGAACCAAATTATTTTAGAAATTGAAATTAAGTTCTCAGGAGGCCCAAGGATAATGGCCACTATGGCACTGTTAAGATATTGTTTTTAATTATGTGAATTTGTTACACTAAGGCCTTAATAATATAGCTACTTTAAACAAATGCCTGAAATCAACAATTCTACTGTTTCAGAAAAGAGAAGCCTGGTGTTATAAAAATAATAATACTAGAAGCTCTTCCAGGAAGAGGGTCCCCTGAAGCAGATACAAGAAACCACTCTGTTGTCTAGTTTCCCTGTCTTCTAACAGCAAGCCTCCAGCCCCCTTAATGGCATCATTAATATTTAAACCACCACTGTAGTCACAGCATTACCCCAGAAAGCAGAGCTTCACTCAACGATGTTAAAGAAAAAAAAAAAAAAAAAAAAAAAAAAAAAAGGTGCAAGCAAGCTTATTTTAATTGACATAAATTTAGTACACAAAAGTAGGAGTTAGGTCAATTTAGCAGTGCTCATTAACATTTAATCAAATAACCACTAGAGTCATGGTTTCCACGTCAGTGAATTAAGGCAACAGCATACTTCATTTCACAGTTCTCATTTAACAGTCAGAATGCCACAACTGCTCAGCTGTCATCTCTCCCAAGGGAAATGGAAGCCATTAGCATGAATGGAGGAGTGAAGTTTCTTAAAAAAAAAAAAAAAAAAAAAAAAACCAAAGCCTCCTTCACTGCTTTTGCTGATCCTAAATTGGACTAAATCTCTCATTTATTAAACACTGAGGACTCTCTGAATGAATAAAACTATACTAGACAGAAGTTGTGAGTCACAGAATGTACGAAGAAAAACCCCAAAAACCAAAAAACAAAAAGAAAGGAAGAAGAAAATGCTACTGACCACACATTCTCTCAAGTCTATCTGAGTGACTATGAAGGACAGAGAAACAGCTCAAGTCTGAACCATCAGAGTGACAGGCCCAAGGAAGACAGTCCTGTTGGTGTCTAGGAACACAAATGCTAGGCGAATTCCAGCCAGATTAGTAAAATCATAAAGGCAGTTCAAAGGCACGTGCTTACTAAAACCACTAGATTTTACCGCTTGAACCCGCGTGTCACACATAGTCTATATGAAACAAGGCTATTTGCCCCAGTGTTCTTTAGGACAAGAAAATAACACACTACATCTCCGGTCACAGATAGTAAGATGTCATAAACAACTGAAATGATTTCAGAGAATGCTTTGACAAAGCACTGGGTAAAGAAAAGTAGACCAGTAGACTAGATATGGGGATTTTCTCCTTGTTTTATATGTTATATAAATTTCTAAGTTTTTTTTTTACAATAATTAAGTTTATAAACTCAAAAGAGTAGTTTTTCTGGCATTTTGATTTTCCTTCAAACAAAGCAAAGCAACCGATAGACATGACAGAAAAGCAGGGGGCTTGTTCCCTACTCCTCTTCACTACCTGGTTATGACCTCTTGCGTTTCCTAGGAATAAGGTTCTGTTTGTTCTTTTTTCTTGAACATTCTATTCAGATGTATCCTGATCTGCAGCCACAGAACTTCAGAGGCTCAAGTGGGGTTTTGCTTGGTAAGTGAGAAGGCACTGGGTAAAAGTGAGATGCGCTCAGCATTCCTTGTTATTGCACCTGCTTCTACTTCGAGTCTATAACAAATATGCATGTAAGCATTGCTAAGCAGAAGTATGAGAGAGCGGTAGGTGTAAATGAGGAACCAAGGTATTCTAGATCAACAGAAGACATTGTATATTCATATGATCAGATTTAGGTGTCTGACGTGGTAGAAAACCCACACCTCACAAAGAACCGACTTGACCAGGAGGGTCCTGGATGAGTGAGTTGGTGAAAAGTGGGGCCAAGGCTCAAAGGCAGGATACATTTATGGTTCCAAATCTCACCTCCTTCCCATGGTCCCTGTCCGGCATCATTCAAATATTCCGACTCTGATCTCAAAAGTCTTTAGTGTGTCCCAGTCACAGACTGTTGAGCAATACACAAACTAAGGGATAGATGGAATATGGAGAAGTCAGTCTTCATGGGGAAGGTCCACCACCATAACTCATCAAGTGGACTTTGGTTAGATAGCAGCTCCCCTGTGTCTCACTCAGGGTGTAGCAGGTCATGATCAGTATGGTTGCCAGGTACATTGGGAGGAACCCTGAAAGACCATTCTTTAACACAGATGCTGTTTTGAAAACTCAAACCAAAAAAACAAAACAAAAAAAAAAAAACCAAACCAACAACAACAAAAAACTATCATAAAATGAATTCTATCTTAAAGCAAATTTTAAAATATAAACCCCAGACCTACCATTTCCTCGCTATTTTATTACTAAATTCGGCTTGGAGTCATGCTATATTTTTATGTGTCTGGTGGGCAAAAGAAAAAAAAGAATAAAAGGAAGGGAACATGACTGGTCGCTGGTATCCTGGAGGAGAAAGTTTATGGCAGATAACAGGAGAGCATAACCAGAGGCAGGGTCACCTGGGAGAGTCCAGAGTGGACATGACCAGACTGAGCTGAGCCATCTGAGGAGAGGGTGAGGGGAAAAGAGAGGGGAGAGAAGGGGACCAGGTGCAGCCCCCGCCCCCACACACATGAGGCTCAAAAAAGTAGAGGATAGATTTTTTTTAAGGGACCAAAATGGTTGGATTATAAGGAAGGGCAGATGGGGAAAGGGCACCCCAGGCCCTGGCTGGAGGAGTTCAGGGTAGAGGTGGAGTATGCTAGCCATACCCTGTAACAGGTAGGGACTGAGGGATGCTGGGAGAATCTTGTGGCCAGGTCCACTTTGATATGTTAAATAGGCACCTGGGCAATTTGTCTTAGGGTTTGAGACTTACCAGTGGGCAGCTTCCTTCCACTCATCTTTTGCTAACCATGTTCTATAGCCCTTGAGAACTCAATACCAGTTATATGGACAGTGTTTACACCACAGAGATTAGCAGGCTCACAGTCCATGTCTCTTCCCTCCACGGTCCATTGTTATGAGGTTTTCTCTGTCTCCAAGGTGAGCTGGACACCGCTTCCCATCAGCTCCCCCCCCCCCCCCACTCCAGTCCCGATCAAAGTGGCCAGCAGAAGGGACATGAGAGGACTGTCCTGCTCAGTTGCCCCCTGGGTATTGAAGCAAGAGCAGTGTGCTCAGTGCAGAGGCTTCAAGAAAAGAAACCCAAAAGGGCCACTTGAAAGTGTTTTCTAGTGAGTAAAAGGTACAAAATCTTAGTAGAAACACACACAGACACACACACAGACACAGACCCACACAGACACAGACAAATACACACACAGACATACACACATAGACACACACACATAGACACACACACACACACAGACACACACACAGACACAGACCCACACAGACACAGATACATACACACACAGACACACACACATAGACACACACACATAGACATACACAGACACACACAGACACACACATAGACACACACATAGACACACACACAGACACACACACAGATACACACACAGACATACACACATACAGGCACACATACACATACACACATATACACGTACAGACACACACACACAGAAACCCACACAGACACACACACACACACACACACACACACACACTCCATTCAGGCTGTCTTCTGTTTCCCCTTTACTCCTCACGTTTCCATTGTTCAATTTGACTACTCCAGCTAAAGAAATAATGTTTCATGTGATAACCATTATTTCCATGATTAAAATAAGCATTTGGATTCCTTTCCATGTTTAGCTGTTTTTTAGATTCCCAACATGATCAATAATATCTTGAAAAATTAAAATAAAACAAGTCAGTAACAGCACTTCCATGAAATCCATAATCTAAAAGAGTTCAAGTAGGTGGTTCTACAATTTGAAAAGATCTGGGCACCTGGCAGGGGTCTGCGAGCATAAATGAAGCATGAAAGCATGGTAATAAAGGGCTGTGGTATTACCTTGAATTAAATAGCAGCCAAGTCCTAAACGTAGCCACTTTCTCTAAAAGATGTCCGTGGAAGCAAATGAATAAAGCAAACATTATTTCCCAGAACTCCCTTGTTCATCTCCTTAAGACATCAATACAATTTCCAAAATTGATATTTGAAGCCGGACAGGCCCCTAAGGTGAAGGGAAGGCTTCGGCTGCAGTGGCCTAGCCTGCCTATCTCAGTTTCTCAGGCTGCACCTCTGGCACAAGAAGCAGGAACTGATCTCTCTGATGAATTTAGCTGTCGCTATCTCTGCCGCCATGTCCTTGTCCTTGCAAGAGTGGGACACAAACTAGAATCGTGTGTCAGGTAAAGAATGACCAGGGTCGGAGAAAAGGAGAAAATAATACAAAGGCGGGTGAACTGTAGGGCGCCACCTTGGACTCTCTCTCCACTCGGTGAAGATAGAGGGTGGGGTGGGGGATAGGGGGTGGGGGGTGTAGGGGTGTGTGGGGGGGAGGGGGTAGAGGGGTGGGGTGGGGGGTAGGGGGGTATGGTGGGGGATGGGGGGATATGGGAATGAGGGAGATCAGGGAAGAACGGGAAATAAGGTAAGTGTGCCTCCAGCGTTTGTTAAAGAGTTCTAAGTAGATAGTGTCCGTGATCAAAGGCGTCATCGTGCCATGAGAGCAGTGGCGGCAGCCCACTGCTAAAACACTCCTCACACAAAAACCCTGGGCTAATTGCTTTAGAGTTTTTATTTCTAACCCTTATCAGGTGGGTAGTATAATCAATCTTGCTATTTTGGAGTGAAGAAACTGGTTCCTGGAGAACACCTTGCCTGGATTCACACAAATCATGTATAACAGAAGAAAGAATTCAGGGGTTAAAGCTAGGAACATGACATCCCCAAATAAGACACCTGAGCATATGACGCAAGTTGACCCTTCCACTGTCCCCTCTCAAGACCTGCCCGTGAAAGCATAATCCGTCTTTCCTTCTATGAAGGTGGTTGTAGGATCCTCTCTTTCCCAGAAGAAAAGAGTAGACTGGCAAAGAACCTGAGCAGTTCTGATGGCCCATTTGTTGCCATAGACTGACTCTCTGGTATTCCAGTCATCCTGTTTGTCTGTCCAAAGGTATAGATTTCCATGGGTCGTTGCTTTCTGAAAGCTCCTGGGACACGTAAAACTTATAATAAATAAATGTGTTATGCTTTTGTTTTGTTTTGCTGGTGGTGGTGGTGGTGGCGGGGGGAGGGGCGGGTGGTTCTTTCATTACTGTTTTTCTTGCTGTAAGAGTCTCAGCTGTGAACCTTGCAATAGGTGAAAGAATGACATTTTTCTTCCCCTCAAAGGCCAGTCCTAATTAGACTGCAAAGCCTGACCTACAGCCCCTGTACCAGCACTTCTCACTGCACCCCTTTCATATTCAGTCAAGTATAGAATTTCCTCATGATCCATCAAGTACCTTGTGTCTGAGAAATTCTGCTGAAACACAGAACTTTAGCCCCACAAGCATTCCACAAGTTAACACTGTTTGACCAGGGAAGTCTCATCTATTACGACCAGCATGGATAACTCTATGGAGCATACTTTGGGATTTTCTTTTATTCCTTCCACAAACCTTTCTGTATCCTCCTGGGCCTTGCCCTCTAGAGCCTCAGGAAAGCATCTAGCTCACCTCAGCCAGGAAACAGATCTCCGTGGAAATGACCAAGCAATGAGAAGTCACCAGCCCTGAGGTGCACATAAGCCTGGCAACTGATGGGAGCAGGAGAGAGGGGTGGGCCTAAATCTCTTCTGCAGGCCTATGGGTTAACAGTGGGAAGCTGCTGTGGCACTTTAAGGGCGGGAGCAACAGTGTGAAGCAGCTATTCTCCAGCAGGCGAGCGTTAGCAGAATGAGAAGAGAACCGGTGTGCTAACTAGAGGAGGGTATAATGGTTCGGTAGTGATGAAAGAGGCTGTGCCAGGGGCTTACAGCATTGGCATTAAGGAATGGCCAGCTAGGGGCTGGAGAGGTGGCTCAGCGGTTAAAGAGCATTCACTGCTCTTTCCAGAGGTCATGAGTTCAATTCCCAGCAACCACATGGTGGCTCACAGCTATCTATAATGTGATCTGATGTGTACTGTACACATAATAAATAAATAAAATCTTAAAAAAAAAAAAAAAAAAAAAGGGACCGCCAGCTGCATTTTGAAGGCATTACCCTCCTGTATCTGGTAATAGGGTGTGGCAGCTTAGGGAAAGAAAAACATGGAGGGCAGCTTAGTTGATTTTCAGGTACTACAGCAAAATACCCAGGACTGGGAAACAAGCAAAGAAGAGAAATTGATTTAATGGCTCTGCTCAAGGGCCCGCGAGTACAGCAACAACATCTGCTCAGCATCAGGTGGGCCGCCTTGCTGCATCACAACATTGTAGAAACTGTGCACTGTGAGACAGAGCAAAGGGATAAGCTGGGGTCTCTTCTTGTAAGGCCACTACTACCATCATGACCTCATCTAATGCAATTTCCTCCCAGAGGTCACACTTTCAAAAACCATCCGCGTGAATTTTAGTATTCTGCTTCTAACACATGAGCTTTGGAAAGACACACTCAGGCCCATGGGGCTTTCGCACAGAATGACTGCTTCCATTTTAAAAGACTGGCTTATATCTTATGTGTGCCCATACGCACATACACACCCAAGCTGAAGCCCAGACTCCAACCACCTTGGCACAGGGTCTTATTTGGGGAAAGTGGCTTTGTAGATATAATTGGTTAAGTTAGGAGGAGGATTAGGGTTGAATTTGTAACAATATAATTCCTGTCTTTGGGAGGAGAAGGATGAAATACAGGAAGGAGAATGCCCTGCAGGGACAGAGAGACACAGAGCATTGCCACATAAGAAGTGGGGGCCAGAGCAGTGTGACTAGAAACCAAAAGACTTCCCGGGGTCTTGGAAAGCAGCCAATGCTGAAAGAAGAGACAAGGAAAGTCTCTCCCCTACAGGTCTTAGATGCGGTCCCCAGAGCTGCCTTTATGCAGCAGCCTCTAGAACTGTTGGAAAGCATCTTTCTGTTGTCTCCAGTGTGCATGTGTGTGTGCGTGCGTGTGTGTGTGTGTGTGTGTGTGTATGTGTGTGTCTTACCCCAGCCTTAGGAAGTTAATATATCGGCAGTGGAAACCCTACTGGATGCAAGACAGGAGAAAGAAAGTATAAAAACCCCAAGAATTCTTCAAATTGCCTTTAGGCATATACAGGAAACCCATATAAAATTCCAAGTGGTCAGCAAGGAATGGGAAGGGGGAGTGAGAGGTTAATTTCTTACGTAAGGCATGGTGTGATGGGCACGGGAAGCAATCTCTAGGTTCAAGCCAACCAAAAGGTCTTCAGCAAAGATGACCTCACTGCAAGCATTAAGTCTGAAGAGTCTGGGTGGTATTGAAGGTGCAGACAAAGGAGGAAGTTCACAGACTGGCTTGTCCGGTTCTGGAGCCCTTGAATCACCCTCAGTATTGCTCCCGTCAGCAGCTTCTCAAAGCAAACACTGTTCTCACTCTTACTTGCTACGCTGGGACTTCCGTCCACACCATCTTGCTAAAATCACCAATGAACTCATGTCCAAATTAATCCATTGCTGACTTCTCTGGTGCGCACAATGCCTCTTCTATGGCTTTACCAACCTTCACCTCCTTGAGTCCGAGCTTTTATGGATTTCTCCACCACAGCCACCTCCACCTTGGGGGTTCCCAGGAGCCCACCTTCGGTGGCATGATTATCTCACCCCACCCCACCCTCTCCTGGGTAGTCATAATTTTAACTAGAGCTTTCTGCTGACATTTATCTGTCATTTCTGCCTCACCTCTACAACAGCCTACTGAAATTCTCCAGCTGGAGTCCCCTCGGCATATAGGGAGCTGAGTCCATCTGTTTCTGTCCCCACAGGAGCCTCCCTAGTGTGAGACTAAAGACTTCTTTCTAAAGGCACAAATACTCAGGGCGCAAGAAAGCAGGAGAAAGAGCAGTGAACGAGGCAGCTCAAACACACGGTATGGAGGATAAACAGTTTGTCACGGAAGTAGGGAATCAGTGAGAAACAGGAACCTCGGATGAGAGAACTGCACAAAAGCTTGCGATGGTCAAGAACTGGGCACTGAAGAAGGTGTAGGTAGGGATCAACAGAAGCAGGGAGAGTCTGCCCAAACATTCCTCTTGAAAACATTTAACAGGAGAGGCTAAAGTAACTAGTAACCAGTTACTGGCCATACTCACCAGATCTTAGAGACAGAGCCTATGCGCAGGTGCGGGGGGCCACTGGTCACATGGCTGGGAGCCTCCAGTCTCCAGTAAACACAGATCCCATGAGTGCTCAGGGCTTCTAAGTAATAGTGTGGTTTCTTACACTTAGAGATGTCAAGGAACCACAACAAAGTACCAACTTAGCAGAAAATCCAAAAGGCACCATATGCAATAAATTATCTAACTTCATAAAACACAACAGTTCATGGAGTAGAGTAACCTTACATCAATATTATGTAACGTTTATTATATAAACTTATGTCATATAAATATCCTTAGATAAGACACTATATTCAGTAAACAACAGAATGCTACTTTAAAATAGATTTGGAATAATCGAAACAGGCAATTTTTAACTTGGCGAATTATATGAAACTTACAAGGCAGGGACTGTAATTATAGTAAGCTACACAGCTTGGCCATGAGCCACACTCATGCAATAAAGTAAATGTTGGATATTGACTTGGAAGAAAAATCAGTAACCATTTCCACAGTTGCAGAGTAAGACAATCAGGAGATGCAGTGTTCAACATGCTAATGGCACAGTCTGTGAACTAAAAATATAAGCATGTAAGCAGAAAACAGTCCATCTGGGGAGGAAGGAGGCCAATGGGACGGTGACAGGAGACCAGAGAGGCTGTAGGGAGGGTGAATAGGAGTACAGTGCAATGATATACATGCATGAAGGCATCATATGAAACCCATTATTTTGTAAGTTGGTTTAAAAAAATTAATGAAAATTACAGGTTTAAAATCGAAGAAGCAGAAGAAGATTGTTTAGGCACGTAGAGATAGAACCAGAGCGAACAGGAGACAGTACAGGAGGAGGCCTCTGAGTTAAGGGAAAGATGTGGGAATTAAGAAGAAGTCTAAGACTTTCCTTTTAAAGAAAACATTGAGGATTTTTCACTTACACATAGGCATATGGTGTTGACGAACATCAAGAGTAACTCAGACGCTACATTATCTTTGTCCCTACACTTCTCCTTTATTTTCGGCCATAGTTGGAAAAGCACTGTGCTGTCAAGCTCCAATAACTTGGCATCAGTTGCTCCTCCTATCTGGGGTTCCGTGGTGCTCATTCTACTTTAATACGTGCCGTGTAACCAAAGACGACACAGAGGCATCATGGGAGCATAAGAGTGGAGAAAGAGCAAGAAGGACACACAGAAGCCAGTGGGAGGCCCTGTAGGATGCCCTAAGGCCTCTCTTTGCATGTAACAATTAGCGGCTGCACTGCTATTGGGCTTGGTGTTTTGAAGGCAGAGAAAGACAGTGGTGACAGGATGTCCTTGGACTTTGAAGTTAACGGGTTTCACCAAATAAACAGACTTCAGCAGAATGAAGATGACAGGAGCTTAAACCAGAGCAGGGAAACAGGCGTGGGTAGTAGCAGGGCTGCTGGGGACCATGGGAAGGGAATGTTGGCAGAAACCTCTAGGTGACAAAGGGACCACATCCACAGAACAGTCCCCCCCCTGCAGAGACTCCTATTTCTGACTTATGGGGGGTGGGGCAGAGGGATGGGGGCCGATCCCTGAGCAAGGGAACACTGGTTCCTCCATTGCTAAATTTCAGTGGTTAGATGAGCTGTGTGGGTCCCAGCATCCCAGCTTGGAATTCCAGGGTTCTGGCCACGCATAAGGATAAAGCTGCATGCAGGCTCTCACTCCAGCAACATCTACCCTGTATAGCAGTGAGAGGCTGGTTACCCAGGAAACACTTATTTTGTCCTATGGTTCTGAGCATGGATTAGCATAACAACAGAAGCCTATCTACAAATTCCGAATAAGTTCCTTCCAGCTAATTGTTGGTTAAAATGGGGTTCAGATGTGGCTCCACAGAGGGTCACCCCACCCTCCCTCCAAGACAAGTTAATTCTGTAAACACTTCCGGCACTCAGAAGTGGAGGGAAAACAAAAGTAAATGATTTTCGGTTGTATCTGCTGCTTGTTGATAATATTATTTGTCAAGAAACCCAGGCAGGGATGTTTCTCATTTTCAGGATTAGCTAGAGCTGCCTCCTGCCCTTGTCAAGCTGCGGCCCGGATCACAGGCTCCAGGCTGCTTCATCTTTATTAACGTCCGGCACTTCTTGCCTCGAACTTAGAAGCTAGCCCTTAACATCTCCGCTCTCCCTCAGCACAAAGTGCTCACTTGTCTCTGACCCTTCAAGCCCCACCACATTTTTCCGTTCAAATACCTTAGACCAGCATTCAGTTCTTGAGGGAGGTTATGGCCTTAGACTATGGAATCAGACACTGTCGAGAGTGAGATGAAAATAAAACAGCACCTGCCCTCAGAGAGGGAAATAGACATATATGCAGGGCGGCCAGTGATGAGGTTCAAAGGCTGGGCCTCTGTGGCCATTGAAATTAATAGTACCCTCACTAAGTTCTCACAGGACCATGATCCACTTGTGATGCAAATCTTTTTGCTCACTGTAAATTCAGCAAAGGTAGGATGGAGGGAACAAAGCACCATTCCTGTGGCTACCTGGCTACCAAAGACTGGGGGTGATTTTGTGATGGGCATACATCCTACCTTACTCTTGCCCTATGAACTCACAAGGAGGAAAAAGCAGATCAGAAGTAAACACCAGCCTTGAATACAATGGAGAGGTTAGGCAAAGGCCAAAAATTAGCCATGCAAACAGCGTAAAGTTTGGTCCCCAATTTCACCCTTAGGAGAACCCAGCAAGGTTGAAAGTATGATCTCGGGGAGAATTAAGGGAACAACTGCTAAGGAAGTGGGAGCTACAGGACCACATCCCTTTTAGAAGAAGGATTAGCCTCTGCCCAGGGTTCAAGAGTCAACTAACCTAGGCCTAGGGAGGCTTGCAGAGACTGAAACACCAACCAACAACCCTGTATGGACTGGACCTAGACCCCCTACACATATGTACCCGATTGCCAGCGTGGTCTTCGTGTGAGTGCCCTAGTAAGGGGAGTGGGGTCTGTCTCCCACATAGACTCTATTGCATGCTTTTTTTAATCACTTCCCTCTGGTGGGGCTGCCTTGCCAGGCCTCCATGGTAGAGGATGTGCTCAGTACTGATGCGACTTGATGTGCTGGGATAGGTTGGTGACAGAAGGGGCTCCTCTTCTCTGAAGGGAAGGGAGGGGGACACAAGGAAGAGGAAGGGTGCAACTGGGAGGAGAGCAGGGAGGGGCCTGTGATTGGGATGTAAAGTGAATAAGTAATTTTTTTTTTTTTTAAGGTTGACTAAAACAAGAGCACATGAAAGGAGAAGCACCTGTTCAGGAGTCAGCAACTGTACAAGCACCAGCCCCCCAAGATGGAGCAGCCTCGGCAGAGAGCTCACCTGAGCCATCATGCCTAGCCATGGGGTGTCCTGGCTGATGGCTTCAGGATTTAGAGTATGTACATGACGCTTCAAATATGGCTTCCGTCACTTAAAAACCATGTACTTTAAGACAAAGTGCGTACATCCAGTAGAGACTTACTCTGCCTTTCTGCAGAAGGGGATATGTGCATACCTATACATATGTAAACAGGTAAAGTACTACCAAGAGTAGCAAAGCCTGCCCTCTTCTACTTGAGAACTAGGAACAGCAAGCCTTTGGCAAAAACAAAGGCAAAAATCGGGTGCTAAAGGATAAAACAGGTTCAGGGAACTGAGCGTCTACTCAGCATATAGGGAATGCACTCGTGTATTAGAGAGGAGGAGAGGAGGGGGCTTAGGTTGCCCAATATGTGGCTAAAGATGATGTCCCCACACATCTGAGTGTCACACCAGAGTGTGGGGTTGGGAAACAGCCACCATCAGGATAGGCTGCTGTGGTTCCAAAGACAGCAGGCATCTCTCTCTGTGAAGGGACAGTTCATTTCCTGAGCCTTCCCTACTGCCCCAGCATGGAGGTCTCTGGGAATCCTCAGCTGTAAGTTCTTGAAGGAAAAGTGCTATCACCCTGACAGAACGGTCTCTAGACCACCCATCATTGAACTCTGTGCTTTGTTCTTAGAAGTTGGTACATTTCCCTCAAGGCTTTGTCTCCTTTCTCTCCTTCCACGCATTCATTCTCAACCACCCCTTGAACACTGGTCACTAGTTGACACATTTGTGCAGTCTTAACACTATGGTGGCAATTTCAGGACAGTATCCCTCTTTCTGACCATCACTCATCAGACAGTTCCCAACAACCAGAGACTCTAGGTCTCAATGACACTGTACCATAAATGCAGATGCTGGGCTGCAGTGCCAAGAATCTTCATGGTAAATGAGTCACCAAACCCCACCCTTTCTTCTTCCTCTCTCTGTAATCCAGACCATCCACAGGGTAGCACTTACTTGCCCAAGACACTGGCAAAGCCTCTGACCCCATCTTCTCAGGTTCCTCTTTACCACAGTACAGGTCACCCCGATGCTGGAAAGAGCTACCAGAAGCACAAGACATTTTCCTTCCAAAGTCTCCTTCAAGGACTCCTGACTACAAGGAGCTACATGACACAGAAACTTCAGGCACAAATTGAGTGTCCTCCAAATGCGACTCTAAAATAACTTTGTTGACCAAAGACACGTGACCCCTTCACAGATGTTTTGCTCCAGGCTAACTCAAAAGCTTCCCCCTTCCCTGACTTGACTCTGTGTGTGTGTGTGTTTTCATTTCTATACCTTTGCAAAGCATAGTTTGAAGCAACTAGTGGGGGGATCACCAGAGCAGTCGAATAACCACAGAATGGGAGGTTCACACTTAAATGTTTTTCAATATTTGGACATCTTTATACTCAGATATTAGAAACATATCAAATATTACTTGGTTAAATGAATAAATGAGAGAATTAGTCAGGCCATCTGGGTAACTTTCCTCATAAAGAACCATTCAGCACAAGATATGACAGGGTTTTTGGAAAGATGAATGATGGAATGTGAAGCCTCAATGAAAAAGGAGGTAGCCCCAAAGGCTCTAATCAAATATCAGGAGTAGAAATCAAGCCTGAGCAACGTTCAGATGTCTGGTATCCAAAATCAGACCACAGACAAAAGACTGAGAGAAAAGCTCCCACTGTATTCAAAAGATAAAATGTGAAGAGTTGGGAATTGTGAACCAACATAGCTGATGACTTAGCTGCCTCTCTCCCATTGCTAACACCTCATCTTACCTCCTGGTTCTAAGTCAACGCAATAAAAGAAAATGTGCTTCTCTGTTTAAGGTGGTCCTTGCAGTGTCTTCTGGAGAGAGCAATGTCAGTTTTTTGGTTTTGTTTTGTTTTCTCCTGGGATGCTTAGGAGCCCAGTTTTATTCAAAAAATCACTTGCTGATCATGGTCCTTTGAGTCTGAGTCATTGCGTCCTTGTTGGGGGATGGTCTGATGTCTTTTGATGCTAATTACTGCTTGCAGTCTCTGTGACCCACCTTTTGATTAATCAAAAGCCATTCCACCTGGGCAGGGCAGAGGAGTGGCTAAGGAGAGAGAGAGAGAGAGAGAGAGAGAGAGAGAGAGAGAGAGAGAGAGAGAGAGAGAGAGAGGAATCCTGAGAAGGAGGAGGAGAAGAAAAAGACCACCATGAGGAGGAAGGAGAAAGACCCAAGGAGTAGGAGGCCACCATTGGTTAGATTAAAGAGAAGCACATGGCCAGCATGGATGGAAACTCTGGCCCAGATGAAGAACATTAACAAGTATTTGGGATTATGGCTGGGAAGTAGCTTGATAGAAACTGGTAGAAACAGATGGCATAGGATTGGGGCAGGTATGTGATATCTGGCCCACTATGAGAAGTAGTTTAGAGGATTTTTCTCTGCCCTGCCCCAGGTTAACTAAGCCTATTTTAAAATATAACAAGTGTCTGTGTCTTAATTGATTGCTAGCTGCCATACTAATAATATAGTTAATTTAAAAACAATACTTTCTGAATCTTTGAATTTGAAAACAGAGCATAAAGGGTAAAACTCTGTTCCTGGTTTTAACCTTAAAAATATAGTTCTATAGTGCTGGGTGTGGTGGCGCATGCCTTTAATCCCAGCACTCGGGAGGCAGAGGCAGGCAGATCGCTGTGAGTTCGAGGCCAGCCTGGTCTACAAAGTGAGTCCAGGATGGCCAAGGCTACACAGAGAAACCCTGTCTCGAAAAACCAAAAAAAAAAAAAAAAAAAAAAAAAATATATATATATATATATATATATATATATATTTCTTAGCTTTCTGGCCAATTTAGCATTCTCCCAAATCAGTGCTGGGCCAGTGCTGGGCTCACACCCAAGCCTTGGGCATGCTAAGCAACATCCCAGGCCCCTACTTTTACTATGAATATTAATGCATCATTATAATAGAAGCATCTTTCTACATATGAGAAACTGTCCTTTGGAACTTTTTTCAAGTGTTCTTACTTCAAGGCATGAAAACCCCACATACTAAAGTCAGTAGGAATACTGACCTCAGTAATCACACTTACGCTTGGTTAGGCTTTAGATGTGGCACATCCCTGAAAAGGCTTGTGTGTTAAAGGTTTGGTCCTCAGCTGCTGGATCCAACCAGTAAGGGTGACTGGGTCACGAGCGCTATCTTATCTAGTCAGTGGATGATTCATTGATGGGTCTACTATGATGGCTTTGTTGGAATTGACAAACGGTTACAAGTGAGGTCCAGCTGAGGGAACGTTGTGCCATTGGGGGTCATTTCTTGTTTCGTGCCCCAATCTCTCTTTTTCTTTCCTCTCTCCCTTCTTTCTCCCCCTCACCTCTCCCCCTCTTTTCTCCTCTCTACTCACTCTCTCCTTTTTGCCCATCATAAGATGAGCCATCCTTCTTTACTATGCTCTCATCACCACCATGAAATCCTGCCTTGCCTTGGGTCCAAAACAATATATTCAGCCTGCCATCGACTCAAATCCCTGAAACTGTGAGCCAAAATGATAAGAACGTAAGGGAGGCGAGATTCACTGCTGTGACAACAATGCCCAACCGACTGGTATACCCACTTTAAACGAGATATGCTTTCTTTGGAGGATCATTAGCTACATATGCTTACCTTGAGTGCCTGGTGCCAATAAGAGGTAATCTGACACCATTGGATGACAGTAACCACCTTTCTCACTGTCTTGTTCTGGGAATAGCAGGGTAGTTTTTTTTTTTCCCTCTAAAATCCCAAGACAAATTTGTTAACAAAATCTAGTCATGCTATTTGCTGCTTGTTTAGATGATTTGTTAGAAAGTGAGCTGGTAGAAAGCCAGCAAGGCTTCTTATACTCTCTAGTCATTCAAATCTCATTTATGTCTTAGGCTGTGAAATCAGACTGCTAGAATCCCTTTATACCTCAGTCTATAAACTAGATTTATTTTATTATGCCATACCTGTAAAAAGAAATGAATGGATAAGCTTCCTGCTAAGAATGCTGACAACATATTAGGGAGGGTTCCCTGTGTACCTGTACTGGCCTGGAGTACACACGTATGAGGTCCAGTCCACTAAGACGTCTTTGCAACTGCACAGACTTCATATGTCAACAGAAGTCAGCATATGGCATTTTTTCCAAAAGTGTTCCAATTGTCATTTTGAACAATTTTCTTTAAAGGTATTTTTTTCATTAATAAAAATCGTTCTTGTGGGGATTTAAATTTTTTTCTTACGTCTCTGTTCTTATCTCACACAAAAACAAGCAAAGCTACATATTTAGACAGAAGGGGAAAGGTCTTACTGCATTCAAAGAACAGTATCCTTTCTAATGTCACCAGCGGTGAGTTCTGGAAGCAGTTGGAAGGGCTCAAGCACTTTGACCAGAGCCCTTGTGGTTTCAGGGGAGAAGGACAGTGGCAGCATGCACACGAGGGACCACAATCACCCCGGATGGAGTTAGAAACGTTGTTGTCTGTGTCCCACCACCCACTCCATCATCACTCATATGTCACAAGGAAAATTACCTCTCACTGAAAGCCACACTCTGAGCTAGGTCAACAGTCCTGGAGTTGTTTCCGTTCTTAAGATAACATTTCCCTATTTAAAAGAAAGCACACCTGCCTGTTATCGGCGGCGTCTTTCAGATGGGAGATAGGCTTAGAGAGCGTCAACAATTTACCCAAAGTCACCAACTAAGAGCAGAAGCCAGACCTAGGATGGAAATCCGTACCCATGACTCACCCATCTCACCCTCACACACCCTCCTCAAACCTCAGGGACACGAAGGGACCAAGAAGAAATCACTTGTCATGGAGGGCCTTCCACCTGTCCTGGCTTCCTCCTAACCCCACATTCCATGAACATTAACAGCCATCCAGGTGTGTTTGCTTGCCTTTCCCTAAGGAAAATGCCCTAAGGCACTTTTTCCTCCCTTGTTCTCCAGCACCCAGGAAACCAAAATAGTTCTTCAGAAACCCAGGAAGAGGAGAAGGGAGGGCGCTGAGACTCCAGGGCTACTGGCCTAGACTCAGATGGCTCCTAGTTTGGAAGACACTCCAGCTGTGTCAGAGACCTTCTGGAGCTGCTGCTCATTGGACACCCCCTAAAACATGCCCTTTCCAACTTGAAAACCTGAGCCTCCCTACCCCAACCCCTGGCACTTTCTCCCTGAGGGATCCCAGGACAAGCACCCCTGCAGGAAAGAAGCAGCCACACAGCATCCCCTTTGTGTTCATTTTGCACAGTCTCAAGCTGGCCTGGCCCAATGGGGATCACTGGTCTGGCGGGAGTAAAGCTGCCAGTTCAGAGCACATGACAGCGACAGCCACCTTTCAAGTGCCTCTTAGAATCACATGACCCAGACATATTGGGTAAAGATATGTTCTGGCCTAGGTCTTGAAACCTAGTGGAGCACTGTAGCACAGATGAAAGGTCCCCAAGATGGAATCTTAAAAAAATCAGTCGAGAAACCTCAGTGAAGAAACTGGAACAGAGACTGGCATGGCTCCTCCCCAAGGATGGCATGCGATTTCCTGAAGGTTCCCTAAGAGAGAGAAAGCTCTGAGGTGTCAGTGTTGTGGTGGAGGTGTGCTCCGTGTTTGTTTTGTTTTCACTTCCACTCTCCCAGAACTGCTGTCCTAGAATTCCAACTCCCACATGTTAAAACTGCTTCTGCACTCTGATACTTCCAAGCTCAGCAATCACCTGAGAAATCAAGCAATACCTCACTGCTTTGCTGAACAATCAGCATGTATTCCTTGATCCTATGGTGCAATCATTTTTGTGATTATTTTTAATATAATTATGTCATTTTTCCCTTTCCCTTCCCTTTCTCCAATTCCTCCCATCTACCTTCCACTCAAATGCATGGCCTCTTATTCTTTAATTGTTCCATTTATATATGTGCTCTCAAAAGATAGATAGATAGATAGATGATAGAGAGAGTAGATAGATAGACAGATAGATGATACATAGATAAATAGATAATAAATATAGGAACATATATGCATATAGATAATAATATATACCTAATAACAAGTGGTCAGTCCTGAAAGCATATGCATAGAGGTAACACCACATGGTTATGCAATCATTTTAATAGTGATCAAATGCCAACCCAGAGCCAAACACTTTGCATTACTCCTGGAACCACAGAGCATCTTGATGTGATCTAGGCTGTATCCTCATTTTCCAAATGGGGAACTGAGACTTAGGTTAAGTAACTCTTCAGGGTTGCATTGCATGTAAGTGAACTGAGTGTATATTATTAAAAGCTACCAGGTGGTGGGCAGTGAGCCAAATGACAGGGGGAGGAGGAGGCTAGATTGAAAATGGCAAGGATGCACAGTGGTAGGCAGTAAAGACAAAACTGGGGAAGCATCTTCCTTCTCAGCACTAGCAGCACCAAACTGAAAACTGTGAGAAGCACTGGGAAGTTTCCCTCCCAGCCCTGTCTCCAGCTGACCTCAGTTGCCCACCCAGCCAGAGGCCTGGCAGTGCAGCTGCCCAGCCCAACCCTCCAGACGAGAAAAAAAAAAAAAAAAAAAAAAAAAATCATTGCTATTTTAAGTCACTTTCAATTTAAGGCAGTTTATTGTGCAACTAAAGCTAACTGAAGCTCTAGTTTTGTGGCCTGGAACAAATTACTTAATGTCACTGAATCTTAGTTTTTCCAGAGTACCTCCCTGTTGTGTCATTGTGGTGACTAGACGAAAACCCGCCTGAAGATTGTGGAGTCTCCAGACTGCAGGCTTTGTTTCCTGTCATACATAATGCATGGAGGTGGTCCCTGTGTGCTTAACTCTTCATAGAGAAAAATGTGTTAGTGGAAAAAATTGCCTCTCTAAGACCATCTCCATTGCCTTGAATGTTTATAGTGCCCATGGTGAGCCCAAATACAAAGCCGTAGCCCGGATGCCTAGATGTATAGACATTACCAGATTAAGAAGCCACTGGATCCACTGGGTCCCATAGACCCTGCCTTCCTACCTTGACATCTTAATGGTACAAAAGGCCAAGTTTGAAATCCGGGTTGTTCTAAATCTCCATGTAGCAACCTGGAAAAGCAGTTTCCTGCCCCTGCTCTGCAGCTACCTCCTCTCTTCAGGAAAACCTCTAGACCTTAGGTTGAAGTTCAGTCCAGCAACATGAAAACAGCTGCCACTAGCCTCCTCCTGGGGTTAGGAACACTATGGCAGAAGCAACACTGTCTGTCCTCAGGGGTTTACTTACCTAGATACTGCTTATCTGCTTAAATGTGGACCCTAGAAGCAGGCCTTGTGCTTTTGTAGAAAGAGTTTACAGTCCTGGATTGAGGAGCTTAAGGGTAAGGTGTTCAGTGGTGCCTTTCCATGGACTCCTAACTGTATTGTAGGGAGCACCACAGTCAAGGGCCAAAGTAGAGAGGTTTCTATCTTGCAGCCTTGCATACCTCCTGAGCATTTTTAGGTGTGTGTGTGTGTGTGTGTGTGTGTGTGTGTGTGTGTCTTGGTGCTTAAAGAAATACTGTCCTGCAGCAGGTCTCCAACCCAGGCCATTATACCTCATGGTGTAATGACCAAATGAAGCCAACCAAATGAAAGCCAAACTGGACTTTGTAGTAAGTACAGACCACACCACACATAAGCATTCATATTTACAAACATGTTGTTCCAAAAACCCTGTTCTGTTTATCTTCAGAGTGATGAGTGTTGCAACATTTGACAGTTTAAAGATATTGTGCAATTTTTAGTTTTGTCAATGTTGAGTAAAACATTGTTTCCATGTCAAATCGTTTCTGTTCCCCTATGTTAGCATACATTTGCTGAAAGGAAACAAAATTACATTACTATCTATTAAAACACAGTTATGCTGTATAATGATGTTTCATCCAACAGCCTCATAGGATTATGATGTGGCCAAAAAATGAACATCTTCTAGCAGCATCATAGTGTCATAGAAACGCATATACAGCTGTGATGATTTGGGGTAAATAATCCTATTGCACTGCCAGTCAGAAGTACAGTACGTATAACCTATGCAATTCTCAGTACTTTATACTGGTGTTGGGGGATCCCTGGGGCTTTCCCGTGAGCTAGTGTACCCAAATGATATCAGTGAGCTCCAGATTCAATGTGAGAATCTGTCTCAAAAAGTAAGGTGAAGATTGATTGAGGGAAACACCTACCAGAAAGCTCTGACCTGCATACACACACACACACACACACACACACACACACACACACACACACTATACACATACACAGTATGTGTATACATATGTACATATATGTGGTATGCACAGTCAAGTACAAACATATACATATGCTGGTACACATACATATAAACATACAGGTACACACACACACACACACACACACACACACACACACACACACCTAAAAATGCTCAGGAGGTATAATGGCCTGGCTTGGAGACCTGGTGCAGAACAGTATTTCTCTAAGCACCGAGACAACTGTGGCCAAAACAAAAGCATTACAATATTCAAAGAATGGTGGACCTAACAGTAGTGGTTTAAATAATGCAAGCCATTTTTCATTTTATGATTTGAAAATGAGTGGTAGTTCTTTTGAGAATTTTGAAGCAGTCTTTGTCATAAAACAAAGCAATTGCCACAGCAGGACTTCCATAGAATGATACTTCTCTAATCTGGAAACCTGTGTCTGAAAGAACTTTCATTCATAAAGGAGTAACTCAATGCCAGGGTCCAAGGCTCTCACAGACAGGAAAACTATCTAATGTAGGCCAGTGATACGGTTACAAATGAAAGACCTTTGTGTACAGTGAGGATACCAGAGCCTTTGAGCCTTTGAGAAGTACATGTGGTCTGGGGTTGGTAGTATTCATCTTTAACTGCAGCGCTCTGCAGGCAGAGGCAGATTCACCTCTGTGAGTTCAAGGCAACCTTGCTCTACACATCAAGTTTCAGGCCAGCCAGGGGTACATAGTGAGATCCTGTCTCAAAAAAAGGAGGGAGGAAGTTGGGGAAAAGGAAGAGAAACAGCAAAAGCAGAAGAAACAGATGACAAATGACCATTATGGTGACATGGCTTGTGCCACAGAGGAGCAAGAGAAGGCATGGAGGACATAGCTTCTAATACAGGACATCCTTCTTAACTGCCCTGATGGTATGATGGAGCCATACTGTTTGGAAAATAGACTACTTTTCCAGAGGGTAGGACTGAGATAAGAGGGAGGGGGCTATGTTCAGGATGTAAGGTGAATACATAAATAAATATTTTTTAATGGGAATGGAGAGAGCTCTCTAAGATGGTAGCACCCACTGCACACCATCTCTAAGTGGCAGGAGATCAGAAACTTTGGACCAAGTGAGTGGCCATGCAGTAGACTCCAAAAACACTGACATCTGTGTTTCTGGGATGAGAAGAGACATCCTGGGAGCTAGAGATGCACAATGCACAGTTCCAGGCTTCCATGGATGTCCCAGTTCCCAGGCTCTGGTCCCCCAGAACCTTCCAGCTGGCTGAACATGGCTTCTGAGTTCCAGAGACCCACAGCTTCAGCCTCTAGACACTAGACTCCTCCTGAGTCCCTGAGGACAGCTGCCAAATACCAGGGACACAGTCCCAGCCTCTGGCCCATGGATCTACCTGTCTCCCTGTGGACACCTGCCAGACAATAGGAAAATACAGGACAGAAGAGAGATTCTAGCTGCCAGACAGGCGCAGTACCGACCTCAGACTTCCTGATTATTCATGCCATCCTGAAGACAACTCCATATTCCAGGGACCTGTAGATCAAGCCTACTAATCATCTTGAGAAGATCTGCCAGACCTCAGGATCACACAGGTTAGACACCCACAACCTAATCCTCTGCCTATAGGCCCAAGTGGGTCACAACCAGCAGAGAAGAGCAGCAGGATATATGTGGAGATCCAGGTCCCAGCCCATGGCCCAAGGTTCCCCCTCATGCCTAAGAATCCCAGCAGACTCCAGAAACAAGCCAGGCAATGCCAGGGACAACCAAATGACTAAAGGACAGCACAAGAACACAATCAACAAAAAACCAGGGCAATATGGCACCACCAGAACCCAATTATCCTAATACAGCAAGCCTGGGTATTATGACACAGCTGAAATACAGGAAAGTGACTATAAATCTATGCTTATGAGGATGATAGTGGCATTTAAAGATGAAACAAATAAACCCCTCAAAGAAATACAGGTAAGCATCACCAACAGCATACAAGAGATGGAGGGGAGAATCTCAGGCATGGAACATACCATTGAAGAAATCCATACATTTGTCAAAGAAAATATTAAATCGAAAAATTCCTGACACAAAACATCCAAGAACTCAAAGACACAATGAAAAGACAAAACCTAAGAATAATAGTAATAGAAGAAGAGAAGATTCCAGGCTCCAGGGACCAGAAAATATTTTCAACAAAATCGTAGAAGAAAATTTCCCCAACCTAAAGAAAGAGACGCCTTTAAACATACAAGAGGTTTACAGAACACCAAGTAGATTGGACCAGAAGATAAATTCCTCATGCCAAATAATAATCAAAACACTAAATGTAAGAACAACAACAACAAAAATTATTAAAAGCTACAAAGGAAAAAGGCCAAGTAACAAATATAGGCAGACCTATCAGAATTACACCTGACTTCTCAACAGAGACTTTAAAAGTCAGAAGGGCCTGGACAGATGTCATTAAGACCCTAAGAGACCACAGATGATGTCCTAGACTACTATGCCCAGCAAAACTTTCAGTCACTACAGATGGAGAAAGCAAGATATTCCATGACAAAAACCAAACCTCAACAATATCTATGCACAAACCCAGCTCTACAGAAGATACTAGAAGGAAAACTCTGAAGGAAGTTAACCATACCCAAGAAAACACAGGAAATAACTCCACTGCAGTAAAACCAAAAGAAGACAAGCACACAAACACATTACAAAGAACAACTTCAAAATAAAAAGAGCTAGCAATCATAGGTCATTAATATCTCTGGACATCGATGGACTCAATTCTCCAATAAAAAGACACAGGCTAATAGAATGGATGTATAAGCAGGACCCAACATTCTGCTGCATACAAGAAACACACCCCAACATCAAATATAGACATTATTTCAGAGTAAAGGGTTGGAAAAATGTTTTCCACATAAATGGGCCCAAGAAGCAAGCTGGAGTCGCCATTCTAATATCTAATAAAATAGACTTTCAACAAAAACTAATCAAAAGAAATGGGGAAGAACATTTCATTCTCATCAAAAGAAAAACTCACCAAGAGAACATCTGAATCCAGAACATCTACGCCCCAAATACAAGAGCACCCACTTCTGTAAAAGAAACATTATTAAAGCTTAAATCATACACTATGATCCTCACATAGTAATAGTGGGAGACTTCAACATACCACTCTCACCAATGGACAGATCATTGAGACAGAAGCTAAATAGAGAAACAATGGAACTAATTAGTGCCATGAATCAAATGGACATAATAGATATCTACAGAACTTTTCACCCAAACACAAAAGATTATACCTTTCTTCAGCACCTCATGGAACCTTTTCCTCAGTCACAAAGCAAGCCTCAACCTATAGAAGAAAACTGAAATAACCCCATGTATCTTATAAGACCCCCATAGATTAAACCTGTACTTCAACAATAGAAACAACAGAAAGCCTAAAACCTCATGGAAACTGAACAACTCTCTACTCAATGACCACTGGGTCAGGGAAAAAATGAGGAAATTAAGGACTTCCTAAAATTCAATGAAATAAAAGCAGTGGTGAGAGGAAAGGCCATAGAACTAAATGTCTTCATCAAGAAGTTAGAGAGATCTCATATTAGTAACTTAACAGCTTACCTGAAAGTTCTAGAAAAAAATGAAGCAATCAAGCATGCCCATGAGGAGTAGACTGCAGGAAATAATCAAATTCAGGGCTGAAATCAATAAATTAGAAACAAAAAAACAACACAAAGAATCAGTGAAACCAAAGCTGGTTCTTTGATAAAATCAACAAGATGGACAAACCTTTATCCAAACTAACTAGAAGGCATAGAGATACTATCTAAAACAACAAAATGAGAAATGAAAAGGGGGACATAACAACAGACACTGAGGAAATCTAAAGAACCATTAGGTATTACCTCAAAAGTCTGTATTCCACAAAAACTCGAAAATCTAAATGAAATGGAAATTTTTCTTGATAGGTTCCACTTACCAAAGTTAAATCAAGATCATATAATCAAGTTAAGTAGTCCTATAATCCCTAAGGAAATAGAAGCAGTCGTTAAAAGTCTCCCATCCCATAAAAGCTCGGGGATAGATGGTTTCAGCACAGAATTCCACCAAATTTTCAAAAAAGAGTTGATACCAATACTCCTTAATGTAGTGGATATAAATATGTTTTTGTTTTGATCCCAAGTATGGGATCTGAAAGAGACTTGTGTGAGGATGTGTGATGTTTTCTCCCTGGAATCAGACTTGTACGAAAACAGGCAATGTTTATCTACTAGAAGAGGAACTGCCTCTTGCGGGGGAATGGTCTTTGCCAACTGATAAACATCCTAGTACATACTCAGAGAAGATATATGTGATGTGTGTGTGTACACACACACACACACACACACACACACACACACACACACACACACACACACACACACGAACCCAAAATAAGAGGCTGGGCATTTTGGTCTTGACATCATTTCCTATTGTTTGGCTGTTCATTGCTCCTAGAGAGAACCATTCCAAAGAACACTTCAAGGTTCTGCCTGCTGCTCTGGGTTCCAGTGACTGCTATTGCAGTCACCTTTGCTGAATTTGCTGGTTTGCTGATTAATGGGTCTGGTGGACTCCTGCCAACTATGCCAGTGGCTCTAAATCTAAAAAGGTCTACTTCTCCTGTTCCCATTAACCTCTTTTCTCTCCTATCTAGGGTATGAGAGTTGGAAGGGAGGTATAGGATTAAAGAACCCCCAATAAAGTAGGTTTGAAAAAGCTCAAAGCCTACACCTTATTATTCCACAAAATAGAAACAGAAGGAACATTTCCAAACTCATTCTTTGAGGCCACCGTTACCTGATACCTAAACCACACAAAGACACGACAAAGAACAAGAATTTCAGACCAGTTTCCCTTATGCAAAAATACTCTCAAATCGAATCCACAAACACATAAAAAATATCATCCACCATGATCAAGTAGGCTTCATCCCAGGCATGGAAATATGGTTCAATATACAAAAATCCATCAAAATAATCCACCATATAAATAAACTGAAGAAAAAGAACCTCACATGATCATCTCATTAAATGCAGAAAAAGCACTTGACAAAATCCAAATAGGGCCCTTCATGTTAAAAGTCTTGGAAATGTCAAGGATACAAGGTACGTACCTAAACACAACAAAGCCAAGTCCATAGCCAACATCAAATTAAATGGAAAGAGCCTTAAAGGAATTCCACTGAATTAGGAACAAGACAAGGCTGCCCACTCTCTCCATATGTCTTACTTATAGCACTTGGAATCCTAGACAGAGCAATAAGACAACTAAAGGAGATCAAGGGGATACAAATTGGAAAGGAAGAAGTCAAAGCATCATGATTTGTAGATGATATGATAGTATATATAAGTGATCCCCAAAAATGTACTAAGGAACTCCCACAGCTGATAAACACCTTCAGCAAAGTGGCTGACTATAAAATCAACTAAAAATAATCAATAGCCCTCCTGTATCCAAACAACAAATGGGCTGAGGAAAAAAAAATTAGGGAAACAACATCCTTCACAGTAGCCACAAAAAACCATAAAGTATCTTGGAGTAATTCTAAGATCAAAAACTCATGTGCCAGCACATTCATCCATTGCTGGTGTTAGTGAAAATTTGTACAACAACTTTGGAGATCAATCTGGCACCGGATGACAAGAATTTGAAGTCTCTGAAGAACAAAACTGAAGGTATCAGAAGATGGAAAGATCTCTCATGCTCATGGATCAGTAGGTGTAACACAGTCAAAACGGCCATCTTACCAAAAGCAGTCTACAGATTCAATGCAATTCCCATCAAAATACAACACCTTGAAAGAACAATCCTAGTAGGCTAGATCACCTAACTTTTTTCAAGTATACTCCGTGGCATTTGCGCAGTGGCAAATAGCTTGATGACCATTCTCAGAATGTGCTGTCAAAATTAAGTGATGAACAACTGTAATTAAAATTTAGTGACTGTCTTAGTTAGGGTTTCTATTGCTGTGAAGAAACACCATGACCATGGCAACTCTTATATAGGAAAACACTTAACTGAGGTTGGCTTACAGTTAAGAGGTTTAGTCCATGTCATCACGGCAGGAAGCATGGTAGCATGCAGGCAGACATGGTGCTGGAGAGGGAGCTGAGAGTCCTGCATCCAGATCCATAGTCGGCAGGAACAGGAAGTGATCTGGGCCTGGCAGAGCATCTGAAACCTCAAAACCCACCTCCAGTGACACATCTCCTCCAACAAGGTCATGCCTACTCCAACAAGGCCACACTTCCGAAGAGTGCTACTCTCTATGGCCTATGGGGGCCGTTTTCATTCCAACCACCACAAAACAAGTAAAGTGACAAAAAGAAGTAAAAATTTCAATGACAGTTTTGTCTGCTGGTAGAGTTCAGGCTTCCGGAGTTAATGCTGAAAGCTCTCCTTAAAACTGTGTTTGGGACATGCTATAGTAGACTATATTTCAGTTGGTTGTATGTCACGTTCTATGCTAAACACTTTCTGAAGGTGAGGAAAAAAATGGTTTCCTGAATAGTCTCTAAGGAATTTGCAATTCAATCAAGGTGCAGGCCAAGGTGAGGGAGACACAGAACTTGCTCTCATGATACCATATCATATGATTTGTTCTCTAATTGGAATTAGTAAAGAGCATACTGTATCAGGCAGCAGAGAACAAGTACATTTCTGAAGAAAAGCAATGTCATAAGAGGTGACATAAAGCTGGGCACTGGGACATGAAGAGCATTGGGAGGAGGAGATGGCGGTTAAGAGGTGGCAGTCCACACCACGAGCTTCTTCCTTGTGTTCTAGGAATGACTAATTAATCATATGGACGTGTCTGGGTGGGCTTTCAGGCTGTGGAGGCTAATGTCACTCAGGATAAATAGACTGGGAACTGTTTTTATTTCATCTAAACAGAACAATGGAAGCAGTGTACTTAGTTTATCAGGGTTGGATGTTTTGAAGGCTAGAAATCCAAATTTAAAGGATCCACAAAGACCTCCTTTGCTGTTTCCACCCCTGGTGGCCCTAGGTTCTCTTGGCTTGTGGCAACCTCACTCAATTCTCTCCCGTCTTTGCAGGAACTTCTGCTTGTCTTTTCACATAATCCTCTCCATCTTGGTCTTCCCTTCTTATAAAAATTCCAATCATAAAATAAACCCATTTTAACTTGATTGCTCCTGCAAAACTCTATTGCTGAATGGCTCTTTCTGAGGTCCTGGACACTATGATGTCAGCACACACTCCTTGTAGGACACAAGTCAGCCCATGGTTAGAGGAAAGAAACCAAAGAGTAAATCATGTTGTAGGGACTTTTCATGCAAGTGTTGGTCTTTTTACTGCTTTGGGACAGATGCTACAAATTGCTGCAAAGTTAGTGTCTCAAAATAATATAAATGTATTCTCTTATAATGCTAGGGGCTCCAAGAAGAATCTGCCTCTATCTCTTCTGTGTTCCAGAAGCTTCCCACGCTATGTGGTTCTTCACAATGACTACATGAATACTCTAGTATAACTGTACCATATCTTTAACTGTATCTCATCTTCACCTTTGGCAGGAAAGGTAGGACAACTATTGATTCCAGGGCTTAGGAAAGCCCAGGGGACAGTTGAGTCACAGTGCAAAGTAGCCTAGAAGCTGCAGGAAGGACTCCTGGATATCTGAATAAAATAAACTGTTTTACTTATTATGAACGTAACTTGATTATTTATAGAAATGTGGACATATATAAAAATATTAAATAGGCATTCATATTATAGCTGCTCAGAGATAGCCTAAATTATGAAATTTTCTATATATACATATATACACATATATACATAAACAATCAGAATCATATTACAGGGAGTTGCTCATCCTGTCTTATTATGTACCCATTCTCTCCACAAGTTGCTAGTTCAAAGACATAATTTTAATAGCTGCATGAACTTCAGTTGTGTGGATGCATGATGGATGTATTCAGCTGTTTCCCAGCATTTGGTCATTGTGATGTTTCCTGAAATGATCCCATATTTAAAAAAAACAAAACAAAAAACCTGGAAAGCAGAACTTCTAGGACACAGAGTGTTGAGAGGTTTAGCCATGCTTGAAGAAGACAATTCTGTTGACAGAGATGGGATGGGGAAGCGCCTCTGGGAGAGTTAGGTCAGAAGACTGCAATAGAAATAAGTGTGGACATTGGTGCTCTGCAGATACCATAGGAAACACCACAAACCAGAAGGCTGAAACAATAGTAACCCACCCAGTTCCCTGAGGGAGAGTGTCTGAAGGAAAAGCCTTCTGCCTCTTCCACTGCCCCTGCAAAGCCTGGACGCTGGGCAAGAATCTCTGCTTCCGTTGTTGCCTGGCCTTTCTTCGCATGTCTCTGTACACCCTCCCCTGTTCTTATGATACACCAGCCATTGTACCCAGTCTCATACTATTCCCGAGCTGCCTTGCTTTTACCCATTTTAGCGACAATTAACTTATGTGCACATATTCGCACCTCTGAACCTATTCAGAGGTTCTGGGTAGATATGAATTTTGGACAGACTCTCTTTAGCTCACCAAAGCCACTTTGGGAAAAAAAAAATACAGCTTATAGATTTAGATGCATTGAGGAGATCTGGGACGAGCTGACTGCGACACAGACAAAAGAACTGAGTCCATATTCCTGTTCAATAGCGCCCTACCTTTCAACATCCATTTTCCAATGCAGTGCTGCTTCTGGGGAGACACACCTGCTCAACCTCCTGAGTAATTGTGTCTGAAAAACCAGACTGCAGCAGGGAAGGTCACCTTTACTCGGGCCTCCAGCCAGCTGTAAGTACAGTTGGCAGGAATGTAGAGAGGGATGATTTTAATGTTGGCTTTTCCATGGAGACAAATAGATTCCTTCTCCACACTACTCAGTAGCGTTGCCTTGTATCACTGGAATATCTTTCTAAAGCTTTCCACAGTAATAGTTCCAGAACATTTGTCCCCAAGTGTCCATAACAATAATTAACTTAGTAGTTAAAGACCCAAACTATGTGACTCAAGGGGAAGGAATCCGTTGATGCACATGATGATACCGTTAGCTCTTCCTTGTGGTGCACACATGTACTTAGAAGACACAGGTACAGGCTAGCAACGGTATCAGATTCCTCTTGACTGGAATTTCTGAGGACAAAGATTGAGAACGTTTAGGATGCTCGATTTACCATCTGCTCTCTTGTGTTCTCTGAATCCACAGTTTCTTTGGTAGATCAGAGGATGGATTAGACCCGGGCTTAGACCTAGAACCTGCTACTTGATGGCTCAGCCAAGTGACTTAATCTCAGCTTTCTTATCCACAGAGGCTACCTTGCATGGGTTTAAAGAGAATAGAACAAGATGTTACATAAAGTGCGTTCAATCATATATGACCATATAAGCGGTGGTTATAACAACACTGAGGATCAGGAAATCTCTACGGTTCTGGTGGCAGGTCTTTCTGCTCTCTCCATCCACTATAATGACGTCTACAGTCCCCTGGAAGGCTTACTTCTCATGGCCCTTGAGCCAGTTGGCTCTGCAGTGCTCCACACACTTCAGCCAAGGAGGTGTATAGAGTAGCTTGTTCACACCTCTGGGGCAAATAAGCACAGTCCCAACCTCCAGGCTTACAGGCTGGCTTTCACATTTGTAGCTGCAGCCAGCAAGATAGCGTGAAGGTAGAAGGAACACAGAAAGAACTCCTTTGCAGCACGGCTTATGGCTCACGCAGCATCTTCAATGTGCACAAGAGGAACTGCCATCGAGATAAAGGTGGAGCTAGGATGAGCACAGGAGAAGTTGGTTAACCTTGGAGCCAAGCACGCCCTTCTGGACCTGTCTTTTCCTCTCCTACCCTGGTCAAGACTGCTTACCTCGCACCTAGAAGTATCATTACTTTTCTCTGATGGGTCATCTCACAGCTCGAGAAACAGTCTAGAGGTGCAAAAAAGAAATGTCATACCCTGCACACACCACATTAGCCTGGTTTGCTTGATGGATCAGAAGCGAGATGTGGTGGTGCCCACATGTAATCCCAAGGCGTGGGATGCCAGGCAGGAGGCTCACACTTCAAGGCCAGTCTGAGACGTAGTAAGACCACGTGTGGGAAATCCATGAACTCTCCCCCAAAGAAAGTTAGGTACATCAAACTTTCCACTTGCAAAAACAAAAAAAAAAAAAAAACAAAACAAAAAGGCAGTTTGAAACATTTTAAATTAATTTTTTAATTAAAAATTTTTAAATTAAATTAAAAATGCTTTAAATGTGCTATTTTTAAAGGATGTAGGTAGGGGGATCTGAGGGATGGTAAGGGATCTGAGTGAAATCTCCTGGCCCAGCTTTTCCATACCTAAGCCATAACCACTGAAGACATCATTACATGAGAGACAAGCACAGGTGGCAACAACCCAGCCGTGAGACACTGGCAGGTGCCTTATTACTTCCTGAAGGGTTTCCATCTCCTACTACTTCCGGAGGAAGGGGTGCCTTCCAAGACTAGCCTCAGGCTACACACTCCAGGGAAGCTGTGGATAATTACATGGTAATCATTTGTAATAAGTGCTTTTACTCTCAGCATGATTAGCCTTCCCGGGGTGGCTTGCCTCCTTATGCCTGGTTTATGTAAGAAAACAATGTCCAAGTTAATCTCCATCTTCTGGAACTGAATCCACACTTCTCTGATAATGCAGATGCTTTAGTGCCCTTTGGCAGCAGATGTTAAGGCTTTTTCACAAAAAGCATATTTTTGGCTTCCCTTTGGCTCTGGGGAAAGCTGGGAGGCAAGATGCTGATGGCTTAAGGATGAATTATAGGATTGATCTAGATCTGGCCACTAAGGAGAGTGGAGCTAGAGCTGGGTAAAAACCAGGAAAAATTAGCACAGCCATCCTTTGTAGATGGGCCTACGGCTCCTGCAATATCCTCATAGACCCATGCCTGTGCGTTTTCCTATCACTTCTGCAGGTACGTGCTACATTGTTGTGAGCCTGCTCTGATGTGCAGGTGGGGGCCTGGTTAAGGGCATGGGCTTAGGATAGGCTGATAGGGATTTGAATGCTAATGAAACCACTTGTCAGCTGTGTGGCCTCTGCTGTGTTACTTCACCTCTCTATACTCTAGTCCTGTATGGAAGAGGAACCAGATAACATGCAAGCAGAGTCATTAACATGACGACTGACCTATAGGTCACTCACTGGAAAAGATAGCTCCAAATGATAAGCAGAGGTGAAAGGAAGTGTGACTGTAAAATGACACCCAGTGTCTTCGCTCTTCTTTTCACTTGGGTTTTCCTTTGCTCTAGTGGAACTGCCCAAATTGCAAGTGCTCTGATCCCTAGAAAGATAGTCTAGTGTTTTGAGTAGGCATGGCCCCCACAGACTCATATGTTTGAATGCTTGGCCCATAGGGAGTGGCACTATTAGGAGGTATGGCTTTATTGGAGTAGGTGTGACCTTCCTGGGGGAAGTGTGTCACTGTGGAGGTCTTATGTATGCTCAATCTACACCCAGTGTGGCACACAGTCCTCTTCTGCTGCCTGCAGATCAAGGTGTAGAACTCTCAGCTCTTTCACCAGCACCGTGTCTGCCTGGTCACTGCCATGCTCCCCGACACGATGATGTATTAACCTCTGGAACTGGAAGCCAGCTCCGTTAAAGGTTTTGTTTTATGAGTTGCTTTGGTCATGGTGTCTCTTCACAGCAATAAAGCCCTAACTTACACAGATAGGATGCCTCTAAGTAGCTTCCTTATCCTGAAAGCCGCTGAGGCAGTAAAGCAAGTGTCCGGACTCTTCAGGGCCTGGAACAACCTTAAGATGCGCAAGGCTGGGGCTGTAGCACTGCATTGGAGCATTTGCCTAAGAAATCCATGGTTGGGGTTTGGTCCCCAGCACAGCAGACAAACAAAAGACAAAGCAAAACATGTGACATTATCAAACAAAAACACTTGAGATGAGATAAAAACAAAACAGTTCCTGGCAAGAATTCTCATACAGTTTCAGAAAGCAATGTATTGGGTTTTGGAGACTACAACCTTGGGCAGAATTGCTCACGCCTCCTGCCTAGCTTATCCCCAAGAATATAAAGGACTCAGCCTTGATTTTGAGCCGGCTACAAGCTGGAAGCACCTGGCAGTTAGAGGAAGATACATTGGTCTCCCAGGCTTTTTTAAAAACGTTATTCTCTGACAGCCATCAGCTTTGGTTTCCTCTTCTGAAAACAAAGGTCCAGCTGAACTGTCCATCTGCTCTTAATACTATCTGATGCCAAGGACTAGGGACACAGCTGTCTGACCCCAGGGGAGTAGGGATGACCAAGTGAGCTAAGGAGTGTGGATACAGTGGGGGAAGGGGCTGCATGGTGTTCACCAGGAAGCACCGTAAGAGAGGAAAAGGGCAGCAATGTCCCTGGCAGTGCCTGAGCTGATTGTTTTCCCTTCGACCTTTCCAGAGATGTGTCAACAAACGAAAAACAAAGCAAAACAAAAACAAAAAACAAATGAACAGATGAAATTGTCTCTTCTCTGAGGAGTGGTTCAACAGAAATAATTTCTTTTTCAAATTCATGGTCCATTAAATGTTATTACATGCATATATGTATACGTTATCTATATATAGTATTAATATATCTATATACTATATAGCATAAATAGTATATATGTGTGTGTATACACACACACACACACACACACACACACACACAGAGACACACACACACACAACCTGCTCAATCTGTCCAATGTTATTTGTATCTATTTCTTCAGGGCTCACCATTTGATACCGGGCAAACCAGTGTTATGGTCTTCCCTATGGAAAGTGGTTTTTTTCCACTCCCCAGTATTCTTTAGGTACTTCTTATTCTTCTTGTAGGGTCGAGGCCTTGTGGACTTTCCCCCAGCCACTTTTGTTGTTGTCCTTGTTCAACTCATGTTTAGGCAGTCACACTGGTGAGGCTTCATGGGTGTAACTTTCCAGGTAAAATGATGGCTGTAGAAAAGATAACATTGAGTGAGGTAATCAAAACATTTAAAAAGACTAATGGTACATGTTTTCTCTCATCTGAGGCTCCTAGCTCCAACTCTTCAGGTGTAAGCATCTAGGGTAACCGAAAAAAGCAGGAAAGTTTATTTAAAAAATAAATAAATAAATAAATAAAAAAGACAACTGCCACGGTAGGTGAGTGAGGGGCCAATGGAGAGGGGCATTCAGAATAGCAGATCTCATTGGAGAAATGGGAAACTAGAGGCTCTAATTAGAGAGGGATGACACAGCTGACTATAGAAGGAGGGAGAAAGGTAAAACAACAGTGAAGATGTTTGAAAAAGGCATAAGCAATCAAACTGTTAATTAGCTTATGATATACTTAAATCTGTATATAAATATACTTATGTAGTTGAAACAAAATTTTCTCTTCTGGGATGACAATAATCCCTCCAAAAGCCAAAAGCCATCTAACAAAACAATTCCAATAAATCTCTGAGCTGTATGCCAGGCCCAATCAAATGTTCTCCTTCATAAGAGCTGACTTGGTCATGGTGTTTCTTCACAGCAATAGAAATCCTAACTAAGACGTACTCCCACACTGAGGCTCAGGACACATTGCTGAAGACTTACGGAGTGGGAAGAAGGAATTGTGAGAGCCAGAGGATCATGGACTTTGCCGTATGGCTCTGTCTTCTGGTACTATCAGATGCTACACCCATAAAGTTTCACCAACATGATTGCTAAAACGTAGACATATGTTACAGTTTCTAAAAATCTCATAATGTGAGTAGGCTAATAGTTCCCCAAAACTCTATAAAGTTCTTTCACAAGACATTTTGTCTTGATTGGTGGCACAGATCATGAAATGTCCCTTTTGTGTCTATTTCCTTTGTCTCTTCCAATCTGCTTGTATGGTTAAATGAGCTTAGATTCTCAAATATTCATAGATAGATGTTGAGCTAACCCCCTTTATTGATAAGTTGTACCAGAATTAAACTACAAACATACTCCATAAAAATTCTCAGGTCCAGTCATTGTCATTCATTGTCCCTTAAAGCAATTTGCTCTTGTGTCTACAGTCCTCTCTGGTTCTCCTGCTTAGGATGTTCTCCGTAACTTTCTCCGTCTAACAAAACTCTATCCCTCAAGGTATAGCTACAGTACCTTCAAGACCCAAAGTGAGAGTTTTGAAATTGTAGTTCCTTTGGATCTTTCTCCTCTCCAATATTCACTTAATGTTTGACTGCTCAGTGTTTTGTGATATTTGTACTTAGTCCTTCATCACTATTTCTTGTCCCGCCCCCTTGTTGGGGAGACCACTTGGTGGCACTCAGAGGAAAGGGAAGCAGGCTACCAGGATGAGACCTGATAGGCTGTGACCATATGGGTGGGGGAGGAGGTCCTCTTCTGTCACAGACCTAGGGGAGAGGGATAGGGTGGAAGAGGGAGAGGGGGGGAGCGGGAAGACACAAGTGACGGGATAACAACTGAGATGTAATCTGAATAAATGACTTAAATAAAAAATAAAACATAATAAAAATCATTTGTTGACCGAAGAGAGTTTAATATAATATTATTTATATTTCTTATAGAATATTCATTAAAAATTAAAACATCAAAATGTAAAAATTGTGTACGAGAACAAATGAGATTTTCTCTTTTTCTTTCTTCTTCCTAGTCATCTGTACCAAGAATATTGTTGCTAAAGATGCAGATTTATTTCCAAGGAGTAGAACTGAAGAATTTTTTAAATGAAAAGAGCGGGAAAGGCCATGAGAACCCTTTATATATAGCTTGTCAGGTTTCCTGACATTTGTGAGATTTTTGTGACTATGCTCATCAGGTGCATAAAACATATATGAAGTGCAGCAACCACTGGAGCCCTGTCCAGAGCCTTAGCCAGGCTTTCCACAGGACTGCACAGTGGGGAATGGAGTCCAACACAGTAAGTCAGAATTCCTGTATATGTACTGTTGGGGGAAACAAGAAATAATTCCTTAATTCTAGGCTCCTTTGTTCCAAGGGAGAAGAAAAGTGTATTCGTTGATTCTCTGTTACTTTTATAAAACATATAATCAAAGCAATCTAAAGAAGCAAGAATTTAGTTTGGTTTATGGTTCTAGGACAGGAAGTGGGGTGGGAAACATGGCAGCAAACATGGTGGCTGGAGCAGGGCTCTGAGAGATCGTATCTCATCCATAAGCACCAATCAGAGAGAACGGAAAGTGGGGCAAGTCTGAGACTCTCAAAGCTGGCCCCAAGCGATGCGCTTCCTCCAGCAAGGCTGCACTTCCTCATAGACTCTCCAAAGACAGCCCAGCTGGGGCCTCAGTGTTCAAATGCCTGAGCTGATGGGGAGCGTTCTCGTTCCTAACCACCAAGGAAGGATTGTAACTCTTCCATCGAAGTTCTTGATGAGAAATAAGAACTCAAACCCTGTCAAGGGTCATTGTCCTTGGAGTCTGTATTTGCATACTCACCTTTGTGAGTGTATCGGGGACCTCCCTTGCCCAAATGCCCTATCTGCTTCCAGGGCTGATATAGTGACCTTAGATGCCTCCTCTACAGAATTAGCCGAGGTCATGCCCATAGAGCTTGGGGATACAGAGCAGGCTGTGTAGAAGTAGGGCAGGCTAAAAGTTGTCCTTAGCCACCCCAGCATGACCCACCATAGACTTTCAAAGGACCTCAGAATTCTGAATAGAAACCTGTTTTCCCAGAATAGTAAAAAACTGTGTTTTTCAGGCTGGAGATATGGCCCAGAGGTTAACAGCACTGGCTGCTCTTTCAAAGGCCCTGAGTTCAATTCCCAGCAACCACATGGTGGCTCACAACCTTATATAATGAAATCTAGTGCCCTCTTCTGGTGTGCAGGCAAAACACTGTCTATATAATAAATAAATAAATCTTTAAAAGATTTTTTTTTAAAGATTTTTAAAAAAAAAAAAAAAAAGGTGTATTTTTCAAGATAAAATAATATAGTTCATTTATTAGGTTGTTTCTCTGGTTTAGAAAACTATGAAATATGTCGACATATAGTAGCATGTCAGGCTTCCTTTTGTATTCTTGTCCTGACACTCTGGAGAAAAGAAATAATCCTTTCCTGATGTGTGCTACTAGCAATGTCTCTGTCCTGTTTGTTACTATGCAGTAACCTAGGCTATTCTGACTATTACACTAGAGGAGAAGTGTGGAGAGCTTGTCTGAATATATACTACTGGATATTAAAATGACAGCACCGGTATCAAGAAAGGCTTGGTACCCAGCAGGGGGTCCAGCAGCCTCTGAGAATGCTCAGTCCATGCAAGGCAATGCTCATTCAGTGTCCACCAGGGACCACATGGGAGATTGCCATGTTCTGCCTGGAGCAGGATTCCAATGGGAAGATGGGGCTCACTGAAGGCTGTGAATCCCGACGAGCTGCCCTTTCCTGCTTGTGCGTTTTGATCTAAACAGGAGAAGGGCTTCCCATCCCTCTGCTCTGTCTTCAACTTACCTGGTTTTGGACCTTCTTACCAAACTAACAAGGCCATTTTCCTCCCCCAAGGATGTCACTCACAAGGCCCCATATCTTCCCAAGAGTGTGTAGACAGTTAGCGTTTGCCTGGGTAACCTGTAAGTAGCCCAGGTAAACTCACTGGGACATTAGCCTAAGTTTGCATGGCAATCCATTCTTTGTTTCTGCTACTGACGCCTTCTATAAGGTGAGTAGGCACTGGATTGCTCCACCACACCCATGATTAGACTATTAGTTAAAAAAAAAATCTCACACTTGCAATCAAATTTGATCCACCCCCCCCCCCCACCCGTGCACCCTAAGGAAGCCAATGGCTAGACCAGCAAAGCGTGACTGGACAGAGAGGAATGGTACCCTGTGCAAGGCAGAACTCAGAGAGGCAGCCTGCCAACCACATATCTCCCCTTTTGACGTCAAGCTCTTTCTCTCCCTGTACCCTAGCAGCCTCGTCCTTCAGCTCCTCATTTAAAAGTCCTCCTGTGGCACGTCTCCTCCCTTGCACACCTCTCACAAAGCAGTCATATCTCAGGACCAGGCTCCATGTTCTAAAACTGTCAAAACAAATTGGTGCAAGGCAGTGTTGTGGCATGAGCCTGCTGCTTGCAGTTCCAGGGCTGACGGGAAGGCCACAGTCTAATTAGAAATTATAAATCTGAGATACTGTATCACCCAGCTGTCTCCAAAATCCAGAGTCTCCATAAAGTCTAAGGTTGGGAGAAGAAAAAAACAAACAAGGTTAAAATTGATCTGAAGATGTAAAGAGCTTGCTAAAACTGAGCACACCTCATTTGGGTTGAAGTTTGGCCCTGAGACATCAGAAAATACCTTAATTTAGTCACCTCTAATCAAGATCATCCATGTGAGGGGCTCTGGATTTTTCTTTTCTTTTCAGGAGGTTTTTTTTTTTTTTCTTTTCAAGTTTTTTTTTTTTTTTTTTTTAAATCAAGTTTATGTAGCCAGGCATGGTGGCACCCGCCTTTAATCCCAGCACTTGGGAGGCAGAGGCAGGCATATGACTGTGAGTTCGAGGCTAGCCTGGTCTACAAAGTGACTCCAGACAGCCAAGGCTACACAGAGAGACCCTGTCTCAAAAAACAAAAAACAAAACAACAACAACAACAAAATCAAGTTTATTTTAAAGTCTATAAACTAATCAAATACACATTTATTTTATTACTTTGTGTGTGTCGTATGTATGTGTGTTTATGTATGTATGTATGTATGTATGTATGTATGTATGTATGTATGTATGATGCATTTCTACGTGGAGGCCAGAAGACAGACTCCTGTCCCATTCCTCCCTTTCTTAGGAGCTGTCTACCTTGATTTTCTGAGATGGGGTCTCTCACTGACCTGAAGCTTGCCAAGTAGGGTAGCCTGACTAGCCAGTAGGCCCCAGAGATATGTCCATTTCTAAGGGAGGCAGGAAGGGTAGGACCAGGAGGAGACAAGGGACAAGGGGCTACAATTGGGATGTAAAGTGAATAAATTAAAAATAAAAGATTTAAATTAAAAAAAAAAGAAAGAAAGAAAAGAAAAACTTGTCCATCATTCCTTCCCTGGAAATCTGTCCAGGGGATGATGTCTATCTAGTGTTCTGAGCCTGCAAGTCCAATGGCCGCTGAGCAGCCTAACCAAGAAGAACGAACACCTAACAAATACCTGAACCAAAGAGACCCTCTGAGGTCTTCATTTCACACATTGGTCCATTTGGTGTCCCCTCATGATGCCAGCAGGACGTTATCTTAGCTGTGAAAAAGAATCCAGCATCCTGGCAGTTGTGCCAGAAGCAAAAATGTTCTCCGGCTACTGAATGTTACCCTTTTCTATCCAAAAGAGCAGTGGAGAGCTTTCTTTTCTCCCACGCCACACCCTAACTTAGCTTACACGACGGGTCCGCATATCTCTGTGAGAGCAGGAAAGGGGATATGTGAGGTGCCCCCCCTCTAACCTCACCACACCCACGGACCCCTGTGAGTGTTGTGTCCTTAGTCAGCCTCTCAGTCATCCATGCCCAGCCCAGGCTGGGTGAGGGAGCTACAAGTGTGGTGACAGGCAACCCATTGTTTCTCTATATTCAGAACATCTCTGGAGAAAAATGACATTTTTCTCAGTCACTGAGCCGGAAGCTGCTTCAAGTCGGCTTCTCACAGTTGTTTGCTCAGTCTGTTTCATGCGCTCCTCGTTCATTTTGCTTATTAAAAGAAAAAAAAAATCAGATGGATGTGCAACTGTGCAAATGTGAAGTGTGGAGATGGCCTCTTCTAGAAATTGACTGCGATTTGCATTTTGCAAATGTCACAGACAGAAAGCTGGCTTTTCCTCCCCAGAATGTTTCACTGGCAGCAAATTTCTACTTCTGCCAGTGAAAAGCCACTCGGTGACCTGAATAGGACCTGGTGAGAGAAAACATATTTTCAGTAACAGTGAGTTCATTTTTTTCTGCCAGAACAAATTAGTCAGTAGCTATCTCATGTCACTGAGGTCTTGAAGAGGCACTTAAGAGGGTGTTAAAAACATCCTTCTACACAGATGATTAGAAACGGCATGTGCTGATGTAAGAGCAATTTTCTTTTTTTTTTGCTTTACTCCTTCTCACAAAATATCATGTGTTTATTTGCAATTCCACTCCTAAAGAGATGCCCTTTGAAAAATGGTTTCAAAAACAGCCAGAAAGGGAGCTTTATCATTTAGCCTAGAGACCAAGGCAAGGCAGCATCAGATGCAGGAGTCAAAGACTCAAATGAGCTCATCCCTTTCTGTTCCCATCTCTACCAGAAACTTCTGGAAGCTCTCCTTGGAGTCGAGTACCCTAAAACAGAGTGAGTTCCTGAGTGGTTGAGGGCCTACACTCCAGGCTTGGCTGTCTTCCTTGGCATTTGAAGGAAAAAAAAAACCTAGTTTATAGCACACACATAATTGTTGGGACCCCTGTTCCCATTGCTGTCTCAGAGAAAGCAATTGCTACTTTTCGGGGGTCTGAGAAGATTAACTGAGATACTACGAAGAAGGCATCTGCTTCACGCTTGAAAACAGCTGGAGGGAGGTAAAGCTGCGACGCACGAGCCTGGGGTTCAGGGAGCTGAACGCTCAAAATTCAAGTAACAACACTTAGTTTGCGTTGACTGGTTCTTATTAAAGTTCACCAGGACCTCTTCGGCGTGGTCCACAACAAGAAGTTGTTGACAGAGATGGCTTCGGCTTTGCTGAGTACCTGAAACTGTCCTTGAACTCCTGATCTTCCTACTTCTGCTTACAGAGTGCTAGGATTACAAGCCAATGCCACCACACATGTGATGTTGATTGTGTGCTTCAGTGGGCAATCCAGGCATTGCTTCGCTGAACCCATGTCTTGTGCAAGCTAGGTAAGTGCTCCACACCTCAGCAGTATCACCAGACCTTTTCCTCAACTTCCTTTAAAGTTTGGGCCATTAGACATGAATGACCACATTGCTAACAGTTTAATATTAAAGTGCTGCCATTCAGTAGTATTTGATTTCACCCATTTTAAATATTTACAGATGCTTACCTCTTAGATACTTTTGACATTCGGCCAGATTTAAAACTCTCTATAAACATTCCTTTGGGGGCTTTTTCTTTTATTCTGATAGTAAAACCTACTAGAGGAATGCGAATTAAACCCGATTCCCAAACAAGATATCCTGCAGCAATTGAAATATTCCCCTGTGCTTATTATCCCTGTAAAGTACACGTCACCCCAGGGAACCTGCTGTAAGAGAAAATTAAAACCTAGCTGCCCGTTTTAAATCCCATTAAGTCATTACATGGCTCTGCAGAATCCCTGGCCTTCTTTTCCTGGTGGGCAACAGAGCACAGCTTTCCCATGCAGCCCAGAAGAAAAGCATCCCAGACTCCTGAAAGGAGAGTCTTTGGGTTGACCATGGAAGTTTAGACCCGATACTGACTCTAGGCTTTGCCCAGTTGTTCCCATCTGAGAGGAGGAGAAACAGGAGTGCAGAAAAGATTTGGTGGTATTTTCAAGATTCACAGCTGGTTAGAGGCAGAGTGAAGGTTGAAGGCCCATCAATGCCTCATCCTGAACACGGTCCTGAAGGTGTCTGGTCCTGCTTCCCATAGTGCATTTGGGATGGTGGGACTAGAAAACTGCCTAGGTTGGTAGCTGTAGGAGTCACTAGCCTCACTCTTCCTGCTACTGGAGTTGTTCAGTCAGAGCACAGGCGCTGGCAACCCTTACAAGCTTCCTGTGAGCGCTGTCCTCAATAGAAGAAAGAAGTAGTGAAAAGAGAGAAGGGAGATTTATCCAGTGTGGCCACAGTGAGAGCAAAGGGTCATAGTCACTTCCCTGGGTCTATCTTAAGAGCACTCACCTGAAGTTTAGGTTTAAATGGAGGGCGTGAGGTATGTGTAAGCGGTCATGGGCAATAAGCAAGCGCAACGATTGATCCGTGTTTGATTAGTCAAGGACAACCTCTTTCCCGTTTGGCTATGATTATTCCAGAAGAGAACCCACATACAGTCCTGGGGAGTGAGATCCCAGTAGGGGGAGGGGGATCCTCTAATTTGGGGATATCACGTGATGCCTGCTGTTGTGGTCGCCAGACAGGAAGACAGCAGAGAGGAGCGTTGGGCCTTTTTGTTTGTTTGGTTTTTGGTTTTTGAAGACAAGATTCCTATCTGTGTAGCCTTGGCTGTCCTGGACTCACTTTGCAAACCAAGCTGGCCTTGAACTCACAGAGATATCTGCCTGCTTCTGCTTCCCCGAGTGCTGGGTAGGATTAAAGGTGAGCGCCACCACGCCCAGCTGAGTGATGGAACCAGAGGTCTTAAAGAGAGTTTTTTAAAGCCAGCAAACCCACTGTGTGACCATTCTGCCTCCCGACTTCATTGTCACATTCAAAACGGTGGTTTCACTTGATCGCTCAGCGGCAAGCAGATCTGTAGTCTCTATTCAAAAAGTGGAACTGTGTTTATAAATATGTCAGTCTTGATATAACATTAGGAAAGGCTTTGTTTCCTTAACTTTCCACCGTTGTTGAGCTTTTTTTTAACTTTTTAAAAAAAAAAACTGAACCATCCTCCCTCTAAGTCTGTGAGTTTATTTTCTTATAGGGATGCTCCGGCTGTCTTCCTGTCAGATGTTATCTCAGGCCACCTGAGCCTTATCTCCAGCTTCCCGCCTAAACTCCTATCTTTCTGCCTATGATTGATAAGATAGGGGAAGCTGCTGGCTGTTAGGAGGGAAAAAAAAATGGAACTGTTTTCCACCTCAGGTCTGACTGGGCTTCCAGAGATGAGCAGCAAACATGAAGGACAAGAGGGAGGAGGCAGGATTACGCTGCTGCCTTCAGATCCATTGATTTTGTTATTGGATGGACCTCCCTGACCACTGCCTGCTACACACCATTCTCCTGGGAGACTGCTGCTTACTAGCTTGTCTCCTAAGATGTTCTCGGCCTTTTTTCTTTTATACCCCAAGGCCACCTATCCAGAGGTGGACCCTCCCACACCGGTGACTGATTAAGAAAATATACAACAAGCCTCCCTACAGGTCAACTTTTTATTTTTTATTTTTTTATTTATTTTTTTTTTAGTTTTTTGAGCCAAGGTTTCTCTGTGTAGCCCTGGCTGGTCTGGACTCGCTTTGTAGACCAGGCTGGCCTCGAACTCACAGCCATCTGCCTGCCTCTGCCTCCCGAGTGCTGGGATTAAAGGCGTGCACCACCATGCCCGGCTTACAGGCCAATCTTACAGAGGCATTTTCTTAGTTGCGGTTCTTCTTCCCAGATGGCTCTAGCTTATGTCAAGTTGACAAAATATTAACATAGCCTCATGGCCTTCTTTGTGTCTTGCCTTGTGCTGTCCCATTTTCTATAAACTCTGGTACAACAATACATAGTGATAAGAGTGGATATCTTTGTATTGCTGCTACCCTAGATGGAAGCCATTCAGTCTGCTAATTCTGCTATTAACTGTCAGGCTTCATGGTGACCTTTATCTGGTTGCAGGGTTTTGTTTTGCTTTGTTTCTATTTTTTGTTTTGGGGTTTTTGTTTTGTTTTTTGCTGGAAAACTGTCAGCATAAATAGATGTTGGATTTTTGTTAGATGTTCCCTCTACATACATTAAACCAATCTTAGGGATTCTAAATGTTTGTTTTTTGGGGGGAGAAGAAAAGAGTTTATAAAAGTATGTTAATATGGTGAATTACGTGGGTTAGTTTTCAAATCTGAAATTATTAAAATAAACTTTTTACTTGGTAAATTTTATATATATATATATATTAAATTGACAAAAGTGGTTTATACTTCCTTGTCCTTTGAAACTTCTATGCACAATTTCAGTAATAAGGACCCATTCTTAGTTCTATAGTTGTCAGATTTATATCTGTCCCCACCCCTTCATTTTAAGTTTTTTGTTGTTGTTGTTGTTCTTCTTCTTCTTGATCTCAGATAACAAGATTTTTATCTCAATGGCATTGTTTGGTTTGGGTTTTCTTTTATTTCTTCTACTTTACTGAACATATGGTGTGTATTTATAATAGTTTTATAATGCTCTAAACAGCTAAGAGCATTCTGTGGTTTGTGACATGTTTTGTTCTTTAGATTTTTTTTTTTTAAAGAATATGAGTATTCCTCTTCAATCCTCTCCATTTTGCTTGTGTAAGTAGTCAGTGTGTGTGTATGTGTGAATAGTAGTAGTAGATATACATAATATATGTCTTAATTACTTTTCTACTGTCATAAAATACCGTGACTAAGACACCTTATCAAAGAAAGCATTTAATCTGGCTTTAATTTTGTTCCAGAGAGTTAGAGTCCACAGTGGTGGAGCAAGGAACAGCTGAAATCTCATCTTGGTCCATAACCACAAGGTAGAGAGTGCTAACTCAAAACGGTGTGAGTTTTTAAAACATCAAAGCCACCTCTAGTAACACACCTCTTCCAACAGGGCCACTCCTCTTAATGCTTCCCAAACAGTTCCACCAACTGGGGACCAAACTGAAAAGACACCATGACCATGACAGCTTAAAAAAAGAAAACATTTAATTGGAGGCTTGCTTAGAGTTTCAGAGAATGACTCCATGACCTTCACGGCAGGAAGTGTGGCAACAGAGAATGACTCCATGACCTTCACGGCAGGAAGTGTGGCAACAGGCAGACAAACATGGTACTAGAGCAGCGCCTGAGAGCTTATTCACACGTAGGACACAGAGCTGAGACAGAGAGAGATTACACAGAGGCAAACAGACACACCTTCTCCAACAGGGCCACACCTCCTAATCCTTCTCAAACAGTTCCACCAACTATGGACCAGACACTAAATATGTGAGCCTGTAGCGGCCATTCTCATTCAAAACACCACAACCTCAAATCTCATCTTGTTCGTGTCCTTTCCCTAATCCAAAGCCACTGTCATACATTTTTTAAAATTTAGTTTTGAATGTTTTAACTTTGATAAATTTCACACAATTTTTTGGTCATATCTGCACTCCTCCCCCTAGTTCCTCCAACACCTACTCCACTTCCCTTTCCCCCCAAACTTTGTGTCCTTATTTATTTATGGATTTATTTTCGTTTTTTGAGATTGTCATCTATGAATTCTCTATTTACATCATTTCCACTGTCCTTTTCCTCTTCTATTGCCTTTCTTTCTTTCTTTCTTTCTTTCTTTTTTTTTTTCATGACAGGGTTTCTCTATGTTATCTTGGCTCTTGGACTCACTTTGTAGACCAGGCTGGCCTTGAACTCATAGCAATCCACCTGCCTCTGCCTCCCAACTGCTGGGATTAAAGGCGTGCAATAGTACACCCGGCTCTACTGCCTTTCATAGCTCCTCTCATTCCCTTTATTGTTAATGGACTTTTTCTCTATAATTATTGTTACACACACACATGCCTATGTAACCTATCAAGTCAATTTAATGTTGCTTATATGTACATCTATTTAGGGCTGACCAATTGGGATTAGACAGTAAGTTCGTCCTTGGTGATGACTGATTGTCCCTCTCTCAGTAGCCATTAATAGCCTGTAGCTCTTCATCTAGGGGTGGGGTCTTATGAAATGTCCCCTAGCCACATTATTGTGTTGACTACTGTTGCCATTATGCAGATGTTGTTTAGCCAACCACATTGTTGAGATGTTGTAAGTACAGTGTCCCTGTTATGTCCAGAAGACACTATTTTGCACCAGGTACCCTGGTCTTCTTAGTTTACAATCCTTCCAACCACTCTGTTGCAGTGTTCCCTGAGCCTCTGTAGGGGGTAATGTTATAGATGCAGCTATTGAGGCTGGATACCCCATGGTCACTTATTTTCTGCATTTTGACTGGTTGTGTATCTCTTCCGTATGTTACACAAAGAAAAAACTTTGATGAAAAGAGAGACCTACACAATTAAAAAAAAATTAATTTGCACTGCCCATATACTCCTTGGTATCAGGCCATCCACAGGAGAATAGTCAACCAGGGGCGTACTCTTAAAACCTGGCTGTCCCTTTCCCTGAACTCTCCATAGCTCCTCCATTAAAGGTGGGACTCATGAGCTCCTCCCCACTCCATCTAGAACATTGACTGGCTTGAGCTTGTGCAGGTTTTGTGTGGACAAGCACAGCTGCTGTGAGTGTGCACACAGTGGCTCTGTTGTGTTCAGATGATGCCTTTTAGCTCTGGTTCTCCCCAACCTATAGTTCTTACAATCTTTCTATCTTCTCTTCCTTGGTGATCTCTTGGCTTATATGTGTGTGTGTGTGTGTCTATATATATATATATATATATATATATATATATATATATATATATATATATATATATATATATGCTCTTCCCTCAAAGACTTAAGAAACCTTTAAAAATAATGTTAGCTTGTTTTCTAAAAATCTTTCTATCTTCTCTTCCTTGGTGATCTCTTGGCTTATATGTGTGTGTGTGTGGGTGTATATATATATATATATATATATATATATATATATATATATATATATATATATATATATATATATATGGCTCTTCCCTCAAAGACTTAAGAAACCTTTAAAAAATAATGTTAGCTTGTTTTCTAAAACCCTGTATAGCCAGGAGTGTACAAGTGTTTCTGTTTCTACCTCTTCATTGATGATGGCTTTTGTCAGACTATAGAGTTTTGCTGATGTAATGGAAAAAATTACTCTCTATGGACACTGTTAGTTTCCCTCCACCAACCACACATGGAAAAAAGAATTGTGCTTTCTGGTCCCTCTGGTTTATGTGATTTGTATTGGCCAATGAGTGAGGCTACTACCAAGTTAGAGCAATGGCTTAATAATGTGAATAAGCCATCACCCTTTTCCTCCTGACAGGGGCACCTTCAACATTTTTCAATGACTCTGAGAACAAAGAAGGCTTAATAATTAGAACCTTCTAGGTGACCTAGAGTGGGTATTTGGTGAGAGGTAAGATTTTGGGTTGTATCTTGGGTGTTGGCATGACTCAGTGCACCATCATGTGTAGACTACCTCATGGCTAAATACTCACTCCTATATATTAATGAGGCTTAATATGTTTTGATATCTTGATGGCCTTTGTTTGTTTTGTCTTAAATGTCCATTCATTACTTACTCAGTTTTTAAATCGAAAAATAAATTTTTTTGCCTCTCTTTCTCTAAAGAAAGAGACATATTAGATTCTCATTTTGTTGTTGATTGCTTTGCTTCAAATTTCCTTATTCTGTATGGTTTTCCTTTTAGATTTCTCATGAGGAGGCCTGGTTAAAGAAGTCTAGCCCACTCCATGACAGGTTTCAGTTTCTTGTTAGCTTGAGCAGGCCTGAGCCTCCTTTCTTCAGAAATTAGTTCATTGGTTACTGAGACTACCACAGATAATGAGCAGCCAATCAGGGATGGCCTAGCCACCTGGCCTGAGGAAGATAGGGCTTCTCAAGGTTAGTTTACTGCTGGTCTAGAAATCTCTTGTCTTATGATTAACACATGACCGCTGACTAAGGTTGCCCACACCTTTCCAGTCGGCCTGCGCATTTTCAGTTTGAATGTTCCAATCATATTAAAGCTTACCAATCCCTCCCTTGGAATTCCCCCGAATGCATTTAAAAAGAGCTTGGGAGCCCACCTCCAGATCGCCATTTTGTCTAATTGGAGACCCCTGCATGCTAGACTTCTGCAGAAATAAAGGCCCTTAGCTTTTGCATACAGCTTTGGACTCCTGTTGGTCTTTGGGTATCTAGCAATCTGGGCATAACACTGGTTCTTAAACTACACTTTCTATCTTAGGAAATTGCATGCATAAGAAGCTATAGGTTGTGGTGTGGAAAACTTACTTTTTTGTTAAATGGAGATGTTCTCCAACTGCCTTCTAAATGTCCATGTCTATGTCGGAGGATTAGTGCTGATCTCATCCTTTACCATAGAAACTTTCTATTGTTGTGGGTGTGGGTTAATTGGTTAGAGTACAAAGAACCCTGGCAGAGAGCTTGAGGCTTAAAGGGACATCTGCATCAGCCACTCAGGAGACATCACTAAAGAGGGGCTAGGAAAATAGAGTTGTATGCAGCCCCACAAAGACATCTTCAATACACTTATGAACTCCCCACACCCCTGGAGCATTTTAAGAAAAATATCAGGCATCTTATAACTTCATCTCTGCATCACAAAGCATAAGGATTTTCTGTAATGTATAAACCAACCTTTATATACAAGTGTCTGTTCATTTCCTAGTCAGTACAGAGTATTAGATGTCAGGGAGCACATCTATCCAGAAGTGAGCTCAAGTTGAACTCTAGGGAGATTTCTGGCAGTCAAATAAGAACCAGCATCCCTTAGGAGCTTGTGAAATGGGTTTCTGTCCACCAAAAGGAGTCAACTTCCTTGCCTCTGGCAAAAGGTACACATGAACCTCCATTGGCATATACCTGTGGCACCTGTCAGCATACAAAGTCCATGTTAGCCGCCAGGATCCCACAGTCCCTATTCACAAGTAGCTGTAACCCACTTCAAATCGCGCACTAGCATCCTGGCCCTTCTCACCTCCCGTAAACTCCCAGGCCTGCTGCAGGCCACAAGTTTCCCTCTCGCAGGCATTGTCTTCCTTTTATCCCACATTATTTTTCCACCACCCTCTTCCCACTATCTGTCACTTCTCATGAAGATAGGTCCGCCTATGTCCAATCTGTTTCTTTTTCTCTCTGCTCTGGACTTTTCCAGATGCTTCTGGATATTTCATCTCTCTTACCGCCCCCCCCCCCCTCGAAGCAGCCACTCTGACAGCTTTTTTACTATGCCCCATTGCATACATAACTAAAGGCTTCAGCCCTCAGTCTGAACTGGTAGCTTCCAAGGAGAGCCTGTGTCTCTGCTAAGCAGGTGACAGAAGACACTTAAAGATAATCTGTCTTCTCCTCTATTTTATGTTTTAAAAGTGGTGCAAATAGCTTACTTTAACATACAGCTCATGTTTCTAAGATGCATACTAATAAATGTGTTCTATGCTTGTGGGTTTTTTACACAGCTGTAAGCTCACCACTGTCCAACGGGACCCTTCCTTGTGCCTTGTCTGAAGTCAGGACAGCCCATGGTTCAGAAAACATGTCAAAAATTCTGTGTGATAGAAACAAAAGCTCTGATTTGTCAGGGCAGCATGAGGGACCGGAGCTCACAGCTTGTGTTTATAGGACAGTTTAATGGCTGCCAGAAGAAACTTGTCTCCTACAGAATAAAATTGGGAATTTTTTTTCCTGCTTGACAAATTTCAGCTGTTTTCCTTTCATAACTTATTTTAGTTAGTCTGTGTATTTTGGATCCAGCACTGTCCTTTGAAAAGCGTATAGCTCAGAATATGTAGTGTCTTGTGGATAAATGCACCACCATATCATCAGCAGCATAAGAGAACCAAGGAAGAGAGACTTTGAATGATCACCCCATGGAGGCACTTCTTTTGTGTGTGAAGTACTTTGTCTTCTAGCATGTAACCATGGCATTTTCGTCTCTTTCTAAGATGAGGCTTTAATTGTTAGCTTAAACAACACAGTGTTATATGGTGTTTTCTGCCCTGTATTGTAAAACAAAACTACACATATACAATGCTAAAAACAATGTTCTGTTAATTAAATAAGCACAGCTATCTTATTGTTGTGTTATCTTTAGTTTATAAGAGACTAAACGATCAAGTACAGGGACAAACATGACCCTGGGCTGGCTCTGGCTCTCTGTGCCCTGTCACTGTGTGCAGCTGCCTTTGGTCCTCAAGGCTTACTTGACACATCTGACCCAGGATAGTTCCTCCCTTCCTTCTGACCACACTTGCTCCTTTGCTTTGTCTGTCACTCTTCCTGCCCTCATGCTGGGGCTGTCTGGCTGAACCAGGAGTTCTGTGTCCTTTTGATCTTTGTGTCTGATCTTGAAAACTCCACTTTTCTAGAGTGGAATTCAAGGAATCCACAGAGGTGGAGAGGGCTTCTCTGAATTCCCGAGCCTGGTCTCTGTGAGTTTCCTGTCTGCTTTATGCTCAACAATAGGTTGTTGATGACACTAGCCTCACGCTTCTTTGTCTTCGATCTGACCTGTTTCTCCCCTGCCTCAGTGACCAGAACAAGACTCAGATAATTGTTCTACTTGATATTGAAGACTTACCCTTATTAACACAGAATGCTGTACATGTTGGTCCCCACCCTCCACCCCAATCTTTCATATTTTCTCTAGTTGTTCTCTGAGGGGACTGAAGTATATCTGTCCTCACATTAATATGATGTCCATTGAATGCACATTTGAAGAAAAGCCAACTGTTATGTTTGTACACTGATTGTGTTTTGTTTTGTTTTGTTTTTTCTAGACAGGGTCTCTCTGTGTTAGCCTTGGCTGTCCTAGACTCGCTTTGTAGACCAGGCTGGCCTCGAACATACAGCGATCCGCCTGCCTCTGCCTCCTGAGTACTGGGATTAAAGGCATGTGACACCACACCCGACTGACTGTGTATTTTGAAGGAAAGTCAATCATTATGTGACAGATGTACATCTTCAGTAATTTCATTTCTCTACTCCGTGGAATACTTCTGAGTGTCTTTTCTGGGATATCTAATCTCAGTGAATATGACTGAACTGGTCTATGACTCCACAGATCTACTTCTCTGACAGATCTAACCAGGCTTTCTCTTAGTGACTAATGACGAGGTGTGTTAATCAAGATGAAAAGTGCTATGGCAGGAAACAGCTGGTCTAGTGTTCAGTCCAGACTCCTAGCTATAAAGTCCCAACCACTGCTTCCAGATGTGTTGCTTCTTCCTGGCTCCAGCACCAGCACCAGCTGGTCAGTTTCCTAAGGCATGCATTCCATCTCACTTCCAGAAAACCACAAGCCCTTTGGGTACCCAGGGCAGTTTACAGGACTGCAGAGAGAAACTGCTAACTGGGCTTGGCTCTCTGTGGGGAATGCAACAAACACAGCACAGATGCCACAAGTGACAGACAGAGCTAGCCAGTTTGGAACTATCACAGTGAGCTTGTCAAAGGAAACGGTATCAGTTTTTAAATAAGCTAAGGGGGTGGCAATCCCAGAGGGGGTCAGTTCTACCCAGAATCTTCCTCAAGTCAACGTTAATCTACAAAAACAAAACAAACAACAAGAATCAAACTAAACCACCAAGGATCGTCTGCGTATGGAAGAGAGGGCCAGTCATTTCATTCATAGCTGAGCCAAGAAGATAAACTCTAAACCTTAAGGGATACTGTAATCCAACCCCATAAACTGAATACCTGCCAGGAGCTTGATGTTTATTGTAAGCTTAACCCAGAGTCATGACACAATTAAGAAACTATTAGTGTGTCTCTAAGTAACAGTTTCATTTTGTCATCAATGATAACTACTTATCCATTCAATGTCTTGAACTTATCAAGTCCTATCACTTTCAAAGGCATGAGCAGTTGAAAAAGATGCCCTCCAACATTCCCTCATGGTCCCTACAAAGGGGACTTAAAAGCTGCCTTGAAGAGCAACTTCCAATTCCTAGATTCCCCAGAGCAAAGGACAAGGTAGCTGTGGCTAGAAAGATTAGCCCCTCAGTAGAGTGTGCCACTTGGGTACTGTAAACAGCAGGTGAAGGAACTCATGAGATACAGAAGAGGAAACAGGGAGCTGGACCATATTATATGCCTGAATTGCCTGGCTATCTAAACAAACCAGAAACTGCTTAGGTTGCAATTACTCTCCTTCAACAGGGCTTCTTACTGTGGATCAGCTAGACACAAATGTCCCCTCCACTCCAGATCCCAGCCCACTGAGGCCAGCACAGTGTCATGCATGTGGGGATTCTGGTAGACATGTATTAGTTGCACCCAACTAAATGTATCCCCAGGTTGCTAAGCCTGGGCTCACTCTTGGTTGTATAACGTGAGTGTCTGACGTTTGCCTTGGTATGGTCTTATGGTACTATGCTTGTCCCTCCCTGTCACTATGCAGCCACTCAGTTATCACTGACTCTCCCTCCTACACCCCTGCTTTTTTTTTTTTTTTAAACTAAGTTCTGCTCTCTAGCTATTGAACTCAGGAAATCACTAGAATCAGTTTCTTTTCCCTTGTAGTTGGAAAATGAGTATTAAATTATTCATATTAAATACCCTTCAGATAAATCGAACTTGTAGACTCTGTTCAAGAGTGTTTAAGTAAAGCTTAGTTAAAAAAAAAAATCAATCTTTTGCATTAATGGAAGCCGTTTTTAAACTATTAATTTCATATTAACCACTGGTTTTGACGTACGCAACTATCTCATCAAGAATTTCAAGAGCCATATGGAAAGAAGTAAAACATGACAATTTTAACATTACGAAACACTGTCAGCTTCTACTTCTGGCCACATAACGAACTCCTTCGCTGGCAGAGCCCTTTGCCCAACAGTCACATCACCTAAACATGCTGACTGCGGTACTTCCTGCTAAGTGCAGCCTGAACGTCATTGAATGTAAAGGGAGTTTTCTAAAACCAGTAAACTAAGCAGGACCCAGGAAAGATGAGTGAGCCCTTGGCCTGCATCTCCCGCAACCCGGTAACGTGGCCTTGAGCTCAGGCTCAGCCTCAGTAGCTGCCTCTAGTTCTGCTCCCCTGTTTGGAGCAAAACCTGCCTGGGAGGAAGAAAAGTTTTGCTTGGCTTTTACAGATTAAAAGTCTTTCGTCTAGGGAAGCAAGACATGGAAAAATTACTCACTGCCTTGCCTCCCATAGCTTGCTCAACCTACTACTTTTTCTTTTTGAACCCAGGACTACCTGTCCAGGAGTGGCAGTGCCCAAATGGACTGGGGCCTCCTTTATCACTCATCAACTAAGAAAATGCCTCCATAGACTTGCTTACAGGCCAATCTGGTAGAGGCATCTCAGCTGAGGTTCCCTTCCCAGATTTCACTTCATTGTCACCAGTGACAGAACAATTAACCAGTGCAGGAGATACGTGATTTATCTTCCAAGACACTGTGTATGAATCGAAGGGTGGCACTTTCCCCGCAAGGTGTTGCCTGGTAATGCGGCCTTGAGTTCGGGCTCATCCTCAGTGGTATATTTTAATATTTTATATTTTACCTAACTGATAGGCAGATATTATCAGTGGAGAGCCATCAGGAAAAGCAGTGAGTGTGGTGAAGAGTGTCCACAGTAGTGGGCAAAGAAACATGAATAGAGAACACAGAAGGGAGACGGGAGTGGGGGGGAGGATCATCTCCCTGAGGGTTGGGAGGAGAGTGGACAGTGCTCACAGAGGGCATGGCTTCTTTCTGAATCTGGAAAAAAAAAACAAAAAAACAAAAACAAAACTCCTTACATTTAAGAGGACCATGAGGCTTGGGAAGAAGAAATGATGTCACATCTAGACCCATTACAGGAAAATGTTAAATCTCATCCCAAGACCCATAAGGAGGGGGCAGTCAACAGACTCTGAGAAGCAATAAGTGTCGATGGTCGAGCAGAATCCACCACTAGACTGACTACATACAGTCTTCTCATCTGCAAGAAAACTGTCCAAGCACACAGGCTAACATCTCGAGAAAACTGAACAAAATTAGCCATCACCTTGAACTGAATTATTATTCCAAATGAAAACAACAACAACAACAACAACAACAAAAAAGACATTTATAGACAAAACTCGTAAACGAATAGAAAGGCCTGCACAATTGGGTCTCTATGGAATGCTCCATCCTAGGCAGGAGACAGCTGTCTGCACGCTCATTTATTAACATCTACCCCATACCCCACTTTAAAGAGATGTGTGCCCCCTACAAGCACAGTTAGGCTCCCCAAGAGAGGGACATTGCATCCTCAGGGGCCCGCAGCTGAGTCTAGCACACAACAGCGATTCCATTGCTGTGCGCTGATTGAGTACTCTGCATGAGTAGATTAGGGAAAAGAGTGATTACACAATTTAAAAAACGGTCACGTAATCTGTTGGGGACCTTGCCTGCCAAACCCAAGAGGAACCTTCACATCCCCAGTCAGGAATTAATGGTCTCGTGAGGACCTGGGTTTTCTGCTTTGACAAAATAAGAGAGGCTCTTAGAACCGTGTTCTCTATACTTACAGTTAGAGGGTGCGTTTGACCGCAGGACTGGTTTTCCTTTTGCCAGAGGTGTGCAGGAGGCTCACCTGTGTTAGGTGGAACTGCCGTCTGGGAGGACAGAAGGTTCTAGGCCTTCAGAGAGTTCCAAGAGTACCATCCTGAAAAACCAACCCTGCCCCCTTCCCTACCCCAAATTTCTTAAGGAAATTTGTTTTCTTTGCTGTTTTCCTTCTTACCCAGTGTCGGGCCCACCCCAGCCCCACGCCCAACCTCTGTAACTGAGTCAAGGAGGCCCTCTAGGAGGCACAGCCTGAAACGCTGGGCTCTGCAGCACCAGAACAATTTATCTCCCCTTGTATGCTGAAGAACCAGGCTTAACACAGACTCTCAGCAGAGTGGAAGCAAAATCTCCCCTACTTCCTCTAAGCCTCTTATTCTGATGATGGTGGTAGATTTTGTTTTGTTTAGCCATCTTAGAGTTTATTTGGCATGGAATCTAACTTTTCTAGTGAAAATAAAAAGTACTAGACAGCAGTCATGTATTTCTCTGGTTATGCAGTCTTTGGAGACTGTTCTGTGTCCTGTAAACACAAAGCACTGTTGGGAACTAGTTCCAGTTCAGGTAAGGTGGCTCAGTGGGTAGAGGCCTAATGGGTGCTGGTCTGAAGACTTGCATCTAATCCCTACTTCTCACAAGGTGGCAGGAGAGAAGCAACTTCCTTTGACTGCCACACCAGGTGGGAAATTAACTTGGGAATTACAAACTTGAGCTAAAGCTCATCCTTTGAAAGCATTAAAATAATTTCCAATGTTAATTATGTGATGGGTCTTCCATTGTTTATATTACTTTCTCAGATTATTTTCTCACAGCTGAAGCCCTACTGATTATATAAATTGTCTTCACAAAGCCACACATGTGTTTCTGTGTGCTTCTATTCTTACTGCTTGAAGGTAGTCTGCCTCCTAAGGCTGTCTTTTCATAAGAAAAGGAAATATTTCTTGGCAAGCTTTTAAAAATATCATGGATGGATTTGAACTCTTTTAAAGGAGCTAATTGCATGCCCATTAAAAAAAAATCAAGTAAGTTGATAGAAGAAAGACTTAAATTTCTAAAGCAAAAAAATGAGTCAAAAAAGATATCTTTGCTAAAACTTTGACCATTCAGAGAGATTGCTATGGTTACCATTATATAAAGAGTTGTTATAAACCAATAAGAACATTTACACACCAATTACAGGGCCCGATGGTGAGTGATTAAGACTCACCAGGGCATGGTAGTGCATGCTTTTAATCCCAGCACTCGGAGGCAGAGGCAGGCAGATTGCTGTGAGTTTGGGGCCCGCCTGGACTACAAAGCGAGTCCAGGACAACCAAGACTAACACAGAGAGACCTTGTTTCAGAAAACAAAACAAAAGAAAACAAACAAACAACAAACGAGCTCAGACTCTAGAGTTAGTTCTAGGCTCAAATACAGGGCATGATCTTTTGGTTCCACATGCTTCTTAGACTTATATTCTAACTGACAGAACAGGCCAAGCATTATAATGTGCACCGTGAATCCCAGCACTCAGGAGGCAGGAGGATCTCTATGAGTTTGAGGCCAGCTTGGTATATACAGTGAGTTCCAGGCTAGCCAGTGCTATGAGACTGTAGTGAGAATTATGGTTTTTTTAAAAAACCCAGTTATGCTATGTGTGTTAGGTTCCTACCTGCTGCAGGGTGTGACGGGCATAACCTCTCCTCTTTCCTGAATGCCCAGGGGCAGGGCTTCACTGTATAATCCAGACATTTTGGTTCCCCCCCCCCTTCTCCTCTGCTCCCCTCTCTCTTTATGTATCTCTCTTCCTCTTCTCCCTCCTGCTCCCCATCTGCTCCCAATAAACTTGCATTTATATAATATAACTTTGTCTTGCCAGTAGCTCATTCAGATAACCTTTCAATGTGAATATGATTTTTGTTTTAATCCCAAAGTACGATATGGGGCTGCTTCAGATTGTCCACAGCAGCTAACTATGATTTGCCTCATGCCCTGGCAGGAACAAGATTCTACCAGTTAAAGATAGTTTATGCTTGGAAATTTTGGGATACAAATGTGAGAGCCCCGAGAGGGCCTGTGGTGGCTGCTGCTTCCCCTGCTGCTGCTTTTGCTGTTTGCTGGATTGCTGTTTGCTGGTTGGAGATAGCCTCAAGATAAAGATTGGATTTTCTCCAAGGAAATTGATACCCCTAATCAGCAGGCAGTAGTCTAAAGAGGTCTATGCTCTCTTGCTCCTCTATCCTTCTTTCTTTTCTACCTAGTATTGGGGAGTTAGAAGGAGGGTCATATAACGAGGTAGGAAAAAGAACCCAATAAAGTAACAAAAAGCCTGGCTGCATGAGAGATTGCCTCAAAATAAATAATAAAACAATAGCATCATTAAGAAGAACAAGGTCACTTGGGAGGCAGAGGCATGTCAATGTCTTTGAGTTCCAGGCCAGCCTAATCTACAAAGTGAGTCCAGGACAGCCAAAGCTATAACAGAGAAACCCTGTCTTGGGGGGGGGGGGGGGGAAGAAAAGAAAAGAAAAGAAAGGAAAAAGAAAAAAAGAAGAAGAAGAAGAAGGTCCCACAGGAACAATTTCTGCTGTAGTTACATTGACTTTAATTATTATTTTGACTAAAAATATAAATAAGTAATTGAAAAAAATTTCATTATCATGACATGAGTAATCAAACATCCGAATTAAAGCCAGGCAGGGGTGGCGCACACCTTTAATCCCAGCACTCAGGAGGCAGAGGCAGGCAGACTGCTGTGAGTTTGAGGCCAGCCTGGTCTACAAAGGGACAGCCAAGAGGCTACACAGAAAAGCCCTGTCTCCAAAAATCCAAAAAAAAAGTCTGAATTAATGTAGCAGTTAGGTACGATTTGTGCTTAGGAAATCTGAGTTTAAAGATATATTCTAATTGTTAGTTTTGATAAAAATATAGTAAGTCTCAGTCTGGAATGTAAATTGAGACAGTTTTTCCACACGGCAATTTAGACATCTTATCAAGGGCTATAGCCATCTTTGTTACTTCTTTCCTAGACTGCTCCTGTTGTCCCAAGGCCAGCAGCTTGGGTGTGGCCTCCTGGGGCCCCCCCGTAGACTGGTGCCGTAGAGGTCCCACACTGACTTATTCACTTCCCCTCAATCAAGCCTACAGATATGAGCCACAAGAGACTTATGACCACAGTGTATTTCACAAAAGCAGAAACTGTTAGCATTGTATTCAACAGAGGGATAATAAACGAGGCTCCCACAACTTAGCTATAGCACCACTAAAAATCATGTTAAAGATGAACAACATAAGGACACACAGGAGGCCACTCCAAAGTAAAAGTGGCTCCATTACAATCTCCAACTTAGAAGAGTAAAAATTTTACTCATTAGAAAATTACACAATTTGTAAATGTTAAACATAGAGTCAGATACTAATAACTAGAAACCTCTATGCAGACACTGTGATGTGGTCCCAAACTGTTTCTCCCCCATGAATGTTTCTGTTCCAACCAAATGTAAACTTTGAAAACCCAAGTGCTCAGCGGCAGATTCCCCACAGTGGGGAGCATGACACTGCTCACCAATGGTGATGACAATAGTTAATAGATTTCTAAACTCTAAAATGCCCAGAGGAAACCAGAATTACTTCATGAAAAGAATGCTTTTAATAGTATAAAGACCATTACACTGTTTTTCTTGCTCAGATCTACTTACTTCAATGTTTTGAATATGAAATATTAAAAAAAAATGGCACTGTTCCTTTTGTGAGATGAATGCCACTCACTAATCCCTTGGTCTTTTCTCTCTATTAATGAAGACATGGAAATACATATGTAAATAAACTGATTTTCTGTTATGAGATGGTGACAGGGTGCTCCACAATAGAGTCTGTAATGACGGAGGTGGAGAAATGGGAGGGCAGAGGAAGGTTAACGCTGGCCTTAGATTTCTAATCTGGACACTAGGAAGAGTCACACTAGCATAATGGGATACAGCCAATCAATAATAAAATAAAATTGCCAACAACATGAAGAAATGAAGCTAGACCACAGGGACATGACAGGATGTAGTGGAAAGGGGCTTTATAGACAGAACTGAAAAGGAAAATGTATAAGGTTGTAGCATTCTTCATTCTTTTTTGTAAGTCGTGACAAATTATCATCTTCAAGTACTTGACAATTACGGTCAACATTACCTATTTCTAACTCTAGGGTTTTTTTGTTTGTTTGTTTGTTTTTGTTTTTTGTCCAGTATCATACATCTGGATCAAAACTGAAAAAGATGAGTTTAGCATTCAAACATTTTTTTTTTTGTCTGCACACTGCATAGATCTGCATGTCTAGAAATACAAATTGAGTAAACTCAGTGTCCCCTGAGATGGGTAAAGTTCAGTAGACAAAGCGTTAATGCCACAAGAGGGTCTGAAGCATTCAGGTTCTTGACTGTAACTCTCCCAAGGAGAACTACATTTAGGCTTATAGAAAACTAAATTCAGGGCTGGAGAGATGGCTCAGAGGTTAAGAGCACTGGCTGCCCTTCCAAAGGTCCTGAGTTCGATTCCCAGAAACCACATGGTAGTTCATAACCATCTGTAATGACATCTGGTGCCCTCTGTACATGCCGACAGAACAAAATCAGGGCAGCCTGCTGCCTTCAAATGGCTTGGGAAAATCAGAACAAAGATAAACAGTTGCATTCTGTAAACACTTCTGAAATTCCATTATAGGAAAGGCTCCTGGGATAACAAAGAGAGACACTAAAGCTGAGGCCACGCCATCACTGCCCTCCAGGCTTTTTCAGTTGAGCGAGGGAGCCAGGTAGGAAGACAGCTGCAAAGCATCTCGGGATTTACTAAAATGCTGAGTGTAGGGTGAACACGCGGGAAGTGGTTAAGTCATTGCTCCCTGGAAAGGGGCTTCAGTCGCTCTTCTAGTGATCCTAGGTGTTGCTCAGAGCAGAGCTTGGGCGTCACCCACCAGCTGGTGGAGAATTCGGGCCCTTATCTACCCTAGGTGACCCCCTCAGTCAGCAGCTGCAGGGAGGGAGAACAGCCCAGGAATCAATATAACAGCTCCCCAGGTCGTGTTTACAGGCTCTAAGATTGAAAAGAAACGTTGCTCTGAAGCACAGGCAGGTGACATAAGGACATAATTCATCCTCTTGACCACGATAAAGCCGCTGATAAGATGCATTTCAAAAGTCAGTAATTGCATATGCTCATTATTGAAACATTAGACATGTGGAAGAGAACACAGAAGGAGGAGGACATCCTTTTTTTTTTTTAAGATTTATTTATTTAGTATTATGTATACAGGGCTCTGCCTGCATGTACACCTGTGGGCCAGAAGAGGGCATCAGATCACTTTATAGATGACAACATGTGGTTGCTGCGCATTGAACTCAGGACCTCTGGAAGAGCAGTCAGTGCTCTTAACCTCTGTGCCATCTCTCCAGCCCAAGGAGGACATTCTTAATGCATCAGCATGCTGGTTAGAGATCTGAGAATGGCAGACTAGGAGACAGATGATGAGACAGTGCATGTGAAAAGGAGTATGTCTATGTACGGAGGTCTGAATGTGAAAAATACCGATGCTCCCCCAAGGTCCTGTGTTTGAACACTTGGACTCTAGCTGGTGGGGCTGTTTGGGGGAAGTGATGAAGCTTTCGGAATTTGGGGATTAGCTAGAGGATGTAGGCCTTTAGGTGTTGCCTTTTGAATGTTAATACTCACTTCTGGTCCTGGCTCCTGTTATCTGCTTAGTGACCCACTGAGCTGTGAGGAGCCCTGGCTGATGCCCATGCCATCATAAATTCCAGTCAGCCTCCCAGCACTGATAGTGTGCTCCTTAAAACCCTGAGCCAAATACACCTCTTCTTGCTACATTATTGTTGTCAGGTATTTGTTAAAAAAGGATGGAAGAAGTAACTAATATAGTTGTGTTTGTGTCAGTGAGGGGGGGTGGTTGTCAATTTGACACTAATTGGAGTTGTCTGGGGGGAGGGAACCTCAGCTGAGGAAGTGTCTCCATCAGATAGGCCTAAAGGCAAACTTGTAGGAAGCGTTTTCTTAAATAATGATAGATGCAGTAAGGCCCAGCCTACTGGGGGACACTGCCACTCCTACGCAAGTGTTCCTGAGTTTTATTAAAAAGAAAAAAAAAAATAAAGCGCAGGCAGAGTGATCCATAAAAACACAAGCCAGTGAGCATCATTCCTCTGTGCTTTCTGCTTCAGTTCCTGCCTCTAGGCTCCTGCTTGAGTTCTATTTCTCAGTGATGCTGACATGTAAGCCACGTGCTATTTCTAGCAAGAGAAACCCAATTAGGGTAGGTGTTGGGACCAGAATGGTGGGCTATTGCTGTTATAGCCTATGCACGTTGTTTGTGGTTTCGGAGCTTTGGCCCAGAAAAGTCACTGAGTGCTCAAGGCTTAAAGAGCTCTGTGAGAGTTTGGAGGATAATGCTGAGAGCAAGACAGGCAGTAGAGCCTGCTTTGTAAAATTTCAGAGAGAAGCAAAAACTCTATTGGGGCTGCTTGTTCGAGATTATCAATTAAGAACACATGGAAAGTAAACCTTCACTTTCATGAGAGAACTGATACCAGTTTGCTAGAGATGGAAATTGAGCTTTGATTGACAAAAGGCCAGCATCACTGAGATGGAATCTTCTGTGAACTATTTCCTCAGTGTTAGCACATGGAAACTTCCCTCCAGAGTGGGCCAAAGCTGCATCTCAGGCTGGAAGTTGAATTTGGTAATGTGTAAGAGTCTCACAAACAGGTGCTGGTTTCGGTGTCAGGGAAGAGATAATCTCATGTTTGGTTCCAGGAGAGGCTAGCCTCAGTTGCAGGGGGGACCCTAGAATATTGGATGTGCCAGGAATATATGGCAACTACCAAGGACATCAGGAGGTGTAGAATTGAGACGATTTGAAGCCAGAAGACAAGCCAGATGTGCTACAGATGGAAGGGACAGAAAAATGGCACTACCCCTTGGAGACCCGAGGATTGTGAGTCCCAAGCATTAACACTGAGCTATTTTCACTGTGGGAGTTTGTTTTTTCTCCTATTCTGATTGTTTTTAATGCATTGTCTTTTTTCTTGGAGTAAGAAAGCATTCAACCTGGTTTTTGTTTGTTTGTGTTGTTTTTTCATTTTACAAGTTAGGAGGCTTTGGATTTTTAAAGACTTTTAAAGTGTTGAAATTTTTAAATACTGTGGGACTTCAAAGTTATAGTATGTCTAATATTGTGATATTGCTATTAACATGAGCTCTTAAGGAAAAGACCAGGATTTAACAGTGAGGTATTCATGTGGCAAGCTGACAAGAGGTTGATTGTGCTTGTTAGGTTTTTTGTTTTTTGTTTTTTTTTTTTTTTGTTTTTTTTTTTTTTTTTGCTTTTTGTTTTTGTTTTTATCAGCTCGACACAAATTAAGGTCATTGGGAGAGAGAATACCTCAATTGGCAAAATGCCTCCTACCTGTGGGCAAATCTAAGGGGCATTTTTAACATTATTATTGATGGATAAGGAAGCCCTACCCCACTTCTGTAGGCCAGTGCCACCCCTGGGCAGATGTTCCTGATTGCATAAGAAGCCAGGCCGAGTGAGATAGCAAGCAGAGCTCCTCTGTCTTCTCTGCTTCACTTCCTGACTCTAGAGTCTTGTCCTGGCTTCCCTTAGTGACAAGACTGTGACAGAGACGTCTAAGCTTTTACTCCAAAAATTGGAGTTGGTTATGATGTTTTTATCACAGCAGCAGAAACCAAATGGGTGTGTGTGTGTGTGTGCACGCGCGCGTGTGTCCATGTGTCTTTGTGTGTGTGTGTTAGGAGGTTTATAGAAAAGCATACAAGATATTTAGACATAAGGTATATATGTATTACACTTAAGATACCCATGCATATAGGAAATTACATTTGTATATATATGATATTCATGTGTGTATGGGGTGAAGGAAGAGATTTATTCTAAGTTATTGGAGATTATGGAGGTGAGACAGTTGGAGATCCAGGTGAGATAAATGGTTTGGCTCCGGTCTGAGGGCCAGCAGACTCCAGCTCCAGGAAGGGTTAGTCTTTTTGTTGAGAACTACATGCAGAAGGGAAGCTGACAGCAACTAGTCGGAAAGTGCTAGGAAGATCTTTCTCTCATTCCCAAAGGCAGGGCAGCATTTTTGCTTTGTTTGGTTTCACTAAATGGGGCTCACCACATTAAGGAGGGGCATCTGTTTTACCCAGTCTGTTGATTTAAACATTAAATCTTATCTGGGAGCACCTCCAGTGAAACTTGACTAAGGCTATGGTTACCCTGGGCCCTGTCAAGTTGACCCGAATTAACTATAAGATGTGAGTGTTGTGTGGTGAAACTTCTTTTAGGGAGACACAACACATGACCACTCACCACAGATAGAGATCTTCACAACAGAACAGGGTACCAATAAAGTCCAACTTGGCGAACCAATGAGTTTCATTGGGGTTACTTTACAAGCCTATAGGTGAGGGGTTACTTACAGGAACAGAAGTGACTGAGAAAACAAATGCCTTACCAGGGCCTGCTCCACTTTGGGTCAGAGCTGACAAAAGCTGAGGAACCTGGGCCGCACTACTCAGCCTACAGGCAGCTCAGCTGGAGAGTGTCCTGAGTGACTCACTCTGGTCTAAAACTCTTCCGGGTCACCTGGCCTTTTCTTGTTTCTCCCAGGCATCTGGTATGGTCTCAGTCTTATTTGCTTCCTGGATTAGTGGAGTTTTCTCTGTAGCTTGGCTTTTCTGAGGGAGTTCTCTTTGCAGCTTAGCTCAGGACGCTCTGTTTTTATTGTTTACTTTGGTAAGGAGGAGCCTAGTGGATCTGGTCAGTTTCAGGGACTTCCTGTAGCTATTTCTAGTTGTTTACCTTCCTGCTTAAGCAGCTTCTCGGCAGGGCAGAACGTTCCAATGTTGGAGGAAACTGTTATACAACAGTGAGTTACCTACTATAAATACTCTGGCTTACATAACGTGCACCCTTTCCATTTTATACCGGGGGAATAGTAGACCACATACATGAAAGAGGATGAAATGTTTGGGCCTCGAAGTCAGAAAACATACTTTTCATCAAAGTGTCCCCCACACAACTGGCTGTCTGCGATGGGCTGGCTCAGCTGTTGTAGCACCTCTTTCCATTCGAAGTTTCATTTTCATATATTCAGAGCACATCAGAAGTTGAAGGCTTTTTTCCCTCCCTCCTAAAGCAGTTTTTTTCTAGCTATGGTGTGAAGCATTTCTCTGGCATAAACATTACCCTTCTACCCCATCGGAGCTGAAAATCCCATTTCTAATCTTCTTTCTGATTGAGAAATGATAGAGTGGATTTGCTGGCCAACAGCTGCCTGGATGACAGCTGCCTACCCCGAGGGAGGGGCCCTGAAGTAAGTGCATATTGCTTTTGCTTATTCACCGAGGCTTATATTTTTAAAACACAGCATGGACTAAAGCCTGGGGAAGAATTGCCGCTCTGTTGATTGGAAAATTTGTGTTCTAATATCGCATTCTATTTTTCTACTCGATGTCTCTGCATAGTCATACAAAAGACACTGACAAAAACGTGGTACCTTGCCTTTTTTCTCTTCCAGATGAGAATTTCCTTGCTAAATCCTCTAGTCCTACCTACCAGTTTCTTCAAACCTTACAGCAAGAGCCATGAGGTGGGAGCTTTGCTTATCTCTTTAATACTAATCTGTGTGCCTCTCCTGTAGATTCTGCCATGATTATTCCAGGGTGTGGTCTTAGCACTGGATGATTTTTGATAAATCCTCCTAGTTGCAAACCATAAATCCAAGGTCCTAGCAAGACGATAATCGCCTGATGGCCTTCAGTCTTCTTAGAAAGGCAGGGTAGGACCTGCCCGGACTTGCTGGTTAGAAGTCTGTTCAAGACCCTTAGCTCCTCTTCATGAATATTAAAGCTTGCATGGCCCTTGCCCAGCTATGTGCTGACCCTCTACCTAGAATTAACTTCAGCTGTGGAAGTGGGACATAAGGACGTTAAGTGAAAATATCTAATTTCAATCCCTGAGTCCCCCTCACACAAGTGACTAAATTAATACTGAGTGGTCAGGGTACTTTGCAGACTGTGAGACTCCGATCAGGAGACTCGATTGCGCGAAGGGACTGAATGCGAGGCAGAGGCGGGTTTCATGCAAACTCAAAAGGAAGTTTTATTAGTCCAACGCGAAGGAGTCCACCTGCACCCGACGTAGAGGCAACCTCTAGTAACCAGAGCACTGAATTCTTACACTTTTCTTAAAGCCAGATTTGTAACAATCTTATTGGCTACTTAACATGACCTTTAATTCTATTGGGTAGTTCTATAACTATGCCTCTGACCTTTAATTCTATTGGGTCGTTCTAAAACTATGCTTCAGCCTGGAGGTGTTCAGGGCCAGAGGGGATCTTCTTGTTTTGACTGTCTTGGGGTGGGGGCAAGTGGGGTAAGTTCCTGTTTGTGTGGGCTAGAACTGCAGGGTGGGGTTTCTTAGGGCCTGCCCCCCTTTTCACCCTGCTTCAAAACGGAGTTAGGCTGGATCTCTCACAGACTAGGAAGTAAAACTCCAACATTGTAGTTCCGGGTACCCACAAAATGTGTGGCAGGGTTCCTGACTAGGGAGTGTCCCTTGGGTCTTTGAAGTCCCTTCATTTTTGTAAATAGCATTTTTATTTCCCTGACTTCATGTCTGTCCCCACCCGAGTCCTGTAGTGTAGAACATAAATCTTTAGCTCTCAGGGAGACTGGCTGGGCCTAAGGCTTGAATTTTAGACAACACAAAAATGACAGTGTTGTCCTAGGTTCTGATAAAAAAGAAATAAATATTTAAAGTGCGTAAAACTTCTTTTAAAGCCCTAGTGCAGGCTCAAACAGGAAAATATTTACTCAAGAGCAGAACTTCAAACAAACTAGAAGGCAGGTTTCCTCTGTGTGTTCTGCAGAGGCAGCCAAAGCTGCCTTAAATTGGATAAATGTGACCTTGAGAAATTATTTATGTTGTCTCCCTTTTAGGTTTTTTTTTTTACCAAGAAAAGTAGGAGGGTGGTATGGTCCTATAGTTAAAGAGTGGTTGCGCATTTCGATGAAGGCGTTATGACCTTTCCTATTGGAAAATGTGGATAGAGGACCTCGTGTTAGGATTGCTACACATGTGTGACAACGTGCTGACATCCTGGGCAGCGTGCAGGCCCCTGGCGTACAGTGCTAATGAGTGGGGTTGTATATTACCAGTGGCAGGGAGCTGACTTCTTCCTGGTGGGGGATGGGTAGAAACGCACCCCAGTCATTCAGTGGAGTGTTGGGGAGTATGGAGAGAACTTGTGCTGTCGAGATTCTTCATATCACTCATGGAGAGTCTCACCCATGGCCTTTTCCTATTCCCTGCCCAGGAGCCATAGTAATAAAAGCACCTGCTGCACGGGTGCCACAGAGAGCAGAGATGACTGTCAGTCATAGATTCATTTCCATACAGATGAGGCAGGTTAGCGCGCCCCCCCCCCCCCATTTGACAATAAGGAGTCTTCGAGTGGGAAAGGCTAAGTTCCTGGTCAAGGTTATCAGACGAGGCATAGCTCAGTTAGGATCTGAACTCAGCCTTATCTCCAAATCCCAGACTTGGATTATATAGGTCTTAAAAGCCTTTCTCCATGGGTGACATAGTTAAAGTGGACCAAAATTACTTTTGCTGAAACCACAATCCTTCCAGACTCTTCTGAGAGAGCAAGTGAAGGCCTAGCACACTTGCCTTAAGGCACAAACAACTCCAGAACTGCCCAGCAGGTTTCAAGTGCATCAGACAGAGGTGTTGCTTCATTCAGCCCTCACACACTCTGTAAGCTGGGATTCAGAGCCAAGCCCATTTTAAAGATCAGCGGACTGAGCTTAAGTAACTTGCTCACATGACAAACTAGTGCAGGTCTCTTGGGCTCCCAGGATACATATTAAGCCTCTCTGAATCACTTGCTCATGCTTTGTTTTCAAATAGTCTGAGACAGAGAAGGGTGAGATTCATTCTTGGCATCAGTACATGGACCCAGGTCCTGTCTGTTGGCTTTGCTCCTGCGTGTATTCACTTCTCTAGAAAAAGTATTGTTTCTTTGGTGACTCTATTGCTGCCGCGGAGCAAGAAATGAAGATATTGATTCCAGTTTTCCCAGGGTGAGGGCCAAGAACCCTCATTGGACAGCCATCACTTATTGATGAGATGAGTTCTGAGACTGCGCCACTGTTGCTGGGGGAATGACACAGCTTGTGCTCGTGTGCTTACTGAATCCAGGTGGTGAGGTCAGTGCCTGCCAGTGTCTCTTTTGTTTTGGCACGTGACCCAACAATCCTAAGGCTCCTGGTGAAATAGCAGAACACACCATTTGCTGGTTAGCTTTGGGTTTTTTTTTTTTTTTTTTTTTTTTTTTTTTTCGAGACAGGGTTTCTCTGTGTATAGCCTTGGCCATCCTGGACTCACTTTGTAGACCAGGCTGGCCTCGAACTCACAGCGATCTGCCTGCCTCTGCCTCCCGAGTGCTGGGATTAAAGGCGTGCACCACCACGCCCGGCTCTAGCTTTGGGTTTTAATGTGAGAATCCTCCCTGGAACCATGTTAAAACATACAACAAGGGCTGGAGAGATGACTCAGAGGTTAAGGGCACTGACTGCTCCTCTAGAGGTCCTGAATTCAATTCCCAGCAACCACATGGTGGCTCACAGCCATCTATAATGTGATCTGATGCCCTCTTCTGGCCTGCAGGTGTATGTGCAGCCAGAGCACTGGATACGTAATAAATAAATAAATAAATAAATCTTGTAAAAAACATGTAACAAGTACATAAAAGCATAACATGTTCACTGTGGCTAGTATCAAGACTATGGAACTTAATTGCGTGTACTGTATCTGTCTTACAGGTAGCTTTATCCCAGCAGCATCATTACAAAATGTAGCCAGTTGAGCTGCATTCTCTCAACAGTTTCAATGGCCATCATGATAGTGGGTGGCTTGGCCCCACTATAGTTCCTTTGGACTCTCTATCATGTATGTAGCCTATGACCAGCAGAAATATTGCTATGTGGGACTTGTCTGTGTCTGCATACTATCTACTTGATTCCTAGGCTGGTAAGCCCAAACCGCGGCCGAGAAAAATGTCAATTACCTAGAAAATAGCCTTTGTCACTTGCTTTGAGAGGTTTTGTTAAACAACAAAAAAGTCAACTTTCCAGCTGAAAAGACTTTCGCCACTGATGTGGACAACACCTATGACTTGCAATAGGATCGCTCTAGGTTAAACAGGTCTCAGATACTGCATGAGTATCCCAGAAACTAATGGCCGGCCTAGCACTGTGGGGTTCCAGGGCTAGGATATGCTTTCCCCCAGATCTTTATTCCATGGGTCAGACACACCGCACAACACACGGTGAGTACTTGATAAGCTTTCGGAATGGATGTCACGATGCATGAATCAATTAGCAGAGAAGAGGTGCCTTCCTGAGAAGACACAAAAAACCAAATTCAGTCAGCCCTCGGCCCAGCTCAGGCTTGGGGCTTTCTTCATTGAATTTACCATAGATTTTTCTGAGGACAAGGTGGACAAAAAGAGCTTTTATCATCTTAAATGCTGAGCAACAACACTGCAATGTGCAGTGTGCCAAGGAAGTCTTTCTCTGTCTCTCGTTAAAGAGAGTGCTAATGAATGAGAGAGAGAGAGAGAGAGAGAGAGAGAGAGAGAGAGAGAGAGAGAGAGAGAGACTGACTCACTGGCAAGTGCTCATGTAGTCATACTGGACTATAAAGGCAGTACGTTCAGGGCGCAGCACCAATTTCCAGGAACATCTGTGCCTGTAGCGTCTGGATCTCCACTAGGGGTCTCCAGCAGCTGGTAATTTGCAGTGGCAATTGGGTTGCAGGCGGCCTCCCTTTGTCTGCACCCCAGGTGTGGACTCCCCTTTGTTCCCTGGCTGGGCTGTTACCTTCCCTGGAAGCTAGCTGTGCTCACTGTACCTTCCAAGGCCATTGCAAGCTGGCAGCGTTTGCCTCCAGTTCACCTCGTGCTCTCGGAGAAGAGCCCGTGTTTTCCAGCAGGGTTGGGTATCCTGTATAGGAAATAGGGCTTGAACTAGAAAGGGAAAAATAGTACTTTCCACATTGATAGTGATGATGAGAAATTGACAGCAAAGGGGCCACTTTTCAGGCCAGAGTAATTTGCCATAAAATATTTAAAGCTGTTTGACAAACAGCCCCACAATTCTCCGGTGAATGCAGACCACTGGATTAATCTTGAAAGTAAGGAATATTTCATTCTGTCTTTAGCACAGGGAAATGAAATGACCTTCTCTGAGAAACACCCCAGAGGAGTACTGAGGGTAGCTCCATGAGCCCAGTTCACCCTGTGGTGTGGTCTGTCTGCCTTCAAACTTCAAAGGAACACTAAAATAAAGTAACAGATTATAGTAATGTATAGCGATGTAACAGACCCAGCTGATGGAGAGACAGGGCACAGGCTGTAAGCATGTTGTTCTTTTGTCTTCGCCATTGCAGTTGGTCTCCTTCACAGCTGGAGGGTGCTCAGATGCCTGCCCACTGCCCTTTGTGCCCTAGAGGTAGGTGTTACTCAGAGCTTAGTGGTCACAGCTGTGGAGGAGAAAACCCATTCAATTCATTGCTCATGTGTTCAGAAGATATCTCTTGGTGACCTACTGGATGCACAGCGTGGTAAATTACACAAAGGCTTGACAGGTAACATACTGTGTCCTCCCTTCCCTATCCTAAGAAACTTTTAATGACAAAGGAAAGGAAACTGTCCTCACACCCAGCACTACCATTAAGATGGGACTGAGACCTGCCAGTAGGGAGCACAGTAAAGTGGGAGCATCCCACGGAGGAGCTGCCTGGGGAGGGAGATTCTTGTCTGGACAAAGCACATGCTGGTGAACTTGTACCACAGCTTCACTGGACCACAGGGAGGGTCTGGACAGAGACTAGTGTTGACAGCTACAGGGTACACAGGGACAAAGAGAAAAGGTCACAGCTGAGAGGCAGACAACAGGAAATACGGTTAGAAAGGGGAAGCAGAAGGTTTTGAAGGTAGGGTCCTGTTCAGCTGCCCAGACTTGACATCCCTTGCACCCCCACATATCCCCTGTTTGTGATCTAGGCTGCAGGGCAGGTACCTTCATGAATTTCTGATCCGGTGATGAAATCTATACTAAAATTATAGCTAGGGGCTGGTAAAGTGCCTCAATGGGTTAGGACATTTGTTCCCAAGCCTGAGTGGGTCTCGGGTCTGAGTTCAGTTCTTAGATCCCACATGGTAGAAGGAAAAAAAAAAACAAAACAAAAAACCTTGACTCCTGCAAGTTGTCCTTATGTGCAAGCACACATGTGGATACACACACACACACACACACACACACACACATGCACATACACCTGTATACACATACATATAAACGCATGTGTACACAGATGCACACACCTAGAAACACATATACATATAAACATGCACATACACACATATAGGCACACACACCAAATAAACATACAAAATATAAAACAAAGTAGGTGAGTGCTAAGTTAAGGCAAAATGACAACTTTTAACTTCTTTGTCAGACCTCATTATTGGCAAAGCCGCCTCCTTTTTCCTTTTTCTATAGATCCTTTATCATTTGGCAGAGGATGCAGTATCTAAGAAAACTGTACCAGATTACACTAGATTTTTTTTTGGCAAATCTCAGCACTTCTCAGCATCGATACTCTCATATCATTTGGTATCCAGAACTGCGTAATGCCGTACAGAAGTGAAGAAAACGCATGCTTGATGGCTTTATTGTTTCACCAGGGGAAGCACGTGAAATGGCCTGCCAGTGGCTCCTGCACCTACTGACAGAGACTTAGCACTTTTTCTCAGCTCATGTTTGTTAGTTCATGGTCTGAAACATCTGGTAGGGAGCCTCCACCCAGCCCCTTGGCCTTTAAACTGGAAAAAGTGGGTCTTGATCAGGAGAACAGCTGGGCCTGCTGAGTTTCCCCTACTGATTGTCTTTCGGCTGTCCCAGTGAGCCATCACCTTTCAGATGTCAGTCCAGAAATGCTACTCTGTTTGTTCTTCAAAACAACAGCCTCCATGTTTACTGTTTGCCTCTTAACCACAAGTTAGGCCTCACCGAAGACTGTCCATCTTCTGCTGTTGTGCTGCACTGGCTACCTGGTGGTGTACCTGGTAGCGGTGGTAGCACCTTCACGGTGAGAGCCTGCCAATCCCTTCATCCATTTTGGAGTAATAAAAATAACATTGGGCCATACTTTGATTTTTAAAAAAATGCTCATTTGTGTTCTTATTTTACTTATATGCTTTTTTCCTCCATGTTTGCATGTGTGCCACACGGGTTCCAGGTACCCACGGAGGTCAGAAGTGACTGTTGGATCCCCTGGAACTGGAGTTAAAGATGTTTGTGAGCCACCATGTGAGTGTTAGGGCCTGAACCCAGGTCCTCTTCAAGGGCAACAGGTGCTCTTAATGCTGAACCATCTCTCCAGCCCACACACTTTGCTTTTGTTACTAAAGTTCTGTGAAGGCAAATATTATAATCTGCACAAATTAGAACCAGATGTTTGGTGAGGTTTGCGATAATGAAGTCCATCACATATTGCTCAATTTGGGACATTAAAAAAAAGAAAGAAAGAAAGAAAGAAAAGATATAATCTTGGGCCTCAAAATGAGACAAAATGAGTCACCAGTGATTAGTTATCTCCAGGAGAGGAATCAGGCACTGTTCAGAAGCATTGGTTCCATCTTTTCAGGTAAACAACTTATAACCTCTTGTGGAATACACAGCATGGCACAATGTGGCTTCGTGTCTAGTGTCTTTTCATGCTTAACATATTATCAGTAGTGGAAGTGGAGAAACAGGCTGAACCTAAGGCATTTGCTGACATCCTAGTTGATAGGTGACAGAATCGAACTTTGAACCCAGATGCTGCTTTCCTTCAAAGCCCAGGTAACAAAAATCCTGTCGAGTGGCATAGCCATGCCCATTGTATAAAGATCTGGGTGGCTTTGTAACGTACTAGTCAAACAACTAAATGTAATGTCATGTCTTGAACTCTGGGTGTCCAAGAAGTTCCATTCTCGTAGAGGTCAAGAGCATGCTGGGCAAGTGTATGTCCCCATAGGGCTCCAGATGAGGATACACTAAGGTTGGACTACCCACCAAAAGTGGGTGGAGATGGGAAGGGTTGGCAGTTCCTGGGTCTAGTTGTCCCAGGCAGATCTAGCTTAAGATCCCTGTAAATGGAGACCACGCAGATACAGCTCAGTGTGGCTGAAGGGGCCCACCAGCTTACCCCCATTAAAAACCAACAATAACAAAACCAACGAACAAAAAAAAAGAGTGGGGGAACTTGTTGAGCAGTCACACTGGGATGGCATCCTAGAGGGAAATTTTTAAATATATTTAAATCAAGTAGAAAATGTGACATGTATGCATACTGTGATAATTTAACATTTATTACTCACTGTACATGTGAGGTTCTCTGCAGATGTGGAGGGAGGGCCCCCAGGACCTGAGTCACTCCTGATAATTTTTAAATGGACTATGTCCTTTTAGCCATGTTTCTGAAAAAACCGTGCTGCTCCCAGTGCGAACACTTTCCATTTTGCTCTGTAATGAGAATACTTTCATTCCTTTAATGTTTGCTGTTTTCCTTTGATCTAACAATTTCTGTTCAAATTTCACAGTTTTCTGTAGCTTTAGGATTCAAAGAACCGATTACCCTGCTGGGAGCGTGAAATGGATTAAAAATATATATATCTGCATGACATTTCCTCCCAGTGAAATTAATTTAGGTTTAAATACAGGAGGATGGCACATATCTGCTTCAGTGTTTCTTTCACACACCTACAGTTCTTTATCCTGAAAGGATACAGTTGCACCTGCTGCAGTCTTAGTCTTTTGTGAGGATTCTTTCAAGGGCTAGAGGACCTCTTTCTTTGTGTAAGCCTGATGCCACCTTTGCGATGTCTCTATTTCTTTGAACACTGGTCTCAGAAGCCCAATGGACTTTTGGGGCCAGTGACTGGGGTACTTAAGTGAAGCCAGATTGGCTCCCTGGGTGCTTCAGGAGAGGCTTCCTTTGGCAGGACAAGGGCCTTCGGTTCCGGAGCAACAAAGAGCAAATTGGAGGCTGGTGAAAGGGTCGCTCCCCAGCCTTGGTGGCATCCTGGCCTGCTTCTACCCAGCACCTAGTCCACAGAGACTCCGCCTTCGCCTCCCCACCCCCGCTGTGTGGCTGCTCCAGAGCCCAGAGCTTGCTGCCAGTTCCACAACCTTCCTCCTACGACCCCTCCATCCCCCTCTAACCCGGGAAGCAACGCGGTACAGTGCTGCCCGGCCTGCCTCGGGTCCCTGGCGACGTGCCCAACACCTCGGGGCAGGCTACTAGTCCTGTCCTTCCACACCCCGAGGTCCGCTGCCTCCCCTTGCAGCTAAGGGTGCAGGAGCTGTCAAGCCGGCGGAGCGGATTCAGCCCGGAGCGCCGGCGTTCCTGTCTTTCCTTTGTGTACGCGCGAGAGTCGGGTTCGGGCGGAGGGAGAAGGGGGAGGTCGCAGTCTATCTGTCTCCCCCGCCTTTGCCCGGACCGCTCGAAGTGCGCCGGGGCGGCGGAGGCGGGATCCCGAGAGCCGGTGCCCGGAGCCGCGGGGCGCTCCGGTTCCAGTAGCGCGCAGGGAGCTGGCCCCGGGTGAGGACCGTGAGAGCGGTGGTCCCATCCTCCCGCCCGGCTGCCCGGGCCTCGCGGCGCCCCTGCCACCCGACGCCCGCAGCGGAGCGCACCCCGGCCCTGAGAGGGACGGCGAGCACGAATAAATAGCGGCGGCAGCAGCGCGTCATCTGGCGGAGCAGGAAGTGCAGACAGAGTCCGGAGGCTGGTGCTTCCCGCGCGTCCCCAGGACTTTGCCATGGGCTGGGGGCCGCGCGGGCTGCGAGCGGCCGACCGAGGGCAGCGGCGACGCCGCCCGCATCGGGACTGAGCGAGCGGTGACGCGCGGCGCAGAGATGGCAGCGTCCAGCAACTCCAGTTTGTCCGGCTCTTCCGTGTCCTCCGGTGAGTTTCTGCGCGCGGTTGCCCGTGCGGGTATGGAGAGTCTACCTGTGGCCGTCCCGCCCGCTCTAGGAAAGGGCAGCGTGGGACACGAGCGTCCCACGGGACACTTGTTAGGGTGGCCCTCACACTGGTGCCCCAGCACCTCCGTGTCTGACCTGTGACAGCTCAGAGGTGGAACGCGAGGGCATCCTAGGCGTGCAGACCAGGGTTCTGGGGCTCCTGTCGAGCAATAACAGCAAGCGGTCTCGCACTTTCTGCACAGCTGGAACAGGGGCAGACGACTCTGGGAAGGTGAGGGCGAAGCTGGCCTGGGGACCTGTCTGCCTTGGCGCCTGCTAAGCTAGATACCCAGAACCAAAGAAGGGTGCAAACCCTTGCTCCTTGCAGACTCGGATTTCTTTGTTTGTTTCAGAAATTAGCTCCTTGGAGACACTTGGGGCATGGGTTTGAGAGAGCAGCCAGAAGGAAAATGTGCTTTGCTCTTCTGACTCAAGTGGGATAGTGGAAGGGAGGTCTAGCCCAGCCTCTCTGACTCCTGGCATGGTGAGTGTGAGTGTGTGTGTGTGTGTGTGTGTGTGTGTGTGTGAGAGAGAGAGAGAGAGAGAGAGAGAGAGAGAGAGAGAGAGAGAGAGGGGCTGTGAGCCAGAGACACACAGAGAGCATGTGTGTGAATGGGGGCTCTAGACATGGTCTTTTACTACGCTGTAATTTTACTTTCAAGGCTTCCAACTTTTTTTTTCTGTGTTAAATGAGGCTGGGTGAAGAAAGGGGCTTTCAGCTTTTCTATAGTTGATCAGCAGGTCTAATTGGAGAGAAAAAAAATGATAATGAGTGTGAAGGCATAAGAATCAATGGAGGCAGCCCCACTGGTTTCTGAACATGACAGGTTTCTAATCAGAATGATGCATTAGGCACACTTCCACTACTCCTTTGGTCATTGAAGACTTTAATAAGAAACCCTGAATGGATGGCTGGTAAGACATTTCGTGTGGTATACAGAATTCAAGGGTCAAAGACAGGCTTGAAGCCCTAGTGGGAAAGCTCAGTCTATTAATACTGTATGGTGTCATGTTAGGTTCTTTTTTTTTTTTTTTTTAATTCTCCAAAAATTAAACTCTTGAGTGGGAGGACAGAAAGGCAAGCATAAAAGGAGCCGCATCTGTGGACATGATACTCACCAAACTGTAAACACAAGGTGACTGTGACCAAGGTGCAGCTGTGATGTCGCACAAGGTGTTCTCTTGAAAGCTGTCTGCTATCTTGCTATCTCCCCCCACCCCCCACAGGTTTAGTCCCAGGGAAATGACACTTCCTTTAATGATTGTTGCCATCTAATAAAAACAGCATTGTTAGGTGTCCGGTAGTTTGAGCTGCTGGCAGTAGCGGCTGGTGGGCAGAGCAGTCAGCTCTTATTAAGAACAGCAACAAGTTGACCGCCTGTGGTTTTAATTCTGAGAACTCAGCAAATGCTACGGCTTATTTTTAGTACCCCTCAAACCACTGCTGCTGCGTTTCAATTCATTTTGGTTGCCTAACATTGAATTTAAAATGCAGAGATGTTGGTTTCCTATTAGCACATGTTTCTCTTCTCCCCCTCCCCAAACTGCACCCCCCCCAAAGACTGCCCATTAGATGAACTGAGGGGAAAAAAAGCAGCAACTGGGCAGACTGAGAAAGGATGAGGAGATAGAGTGGTCCCAGAATTAACTGGAGACCTGGATTACTGATGCTGTGGGATCTGAATATTTGGATCTTGATACAGTTTAAGAAACCTGATTGAAAAATCCTAAGCCAGCCCCAGTCCTGGGAAGACTCAGCTGCTCAAAGAAGCCAGGAGCTTCAGAGGGTGGTAATTGTCTTGCAGAGAGGGGAGGCGAGTTTACCCAGTCCTTCTCTCTCCCGGTTTATGAACTGCTGTTTTTAATCCTATTGGAAACTGGGAAATTGCATGAAACCTGAAATGCAAAGGGTGGACATGAATCTATTTACTATTTTATGTAAATCAACCCGACCTGTGGGTACAGATAGCTCAGTTCACCAATTCATCAGACACTTTGTCTTGCAAAATATAAAATCATAGTTCTTTTTAAAGCACGGTTACCATTGTGTGGATAATGAATAATTCAGAGGACACAGGCAATTCACACCTGTGAGAGGTGTTGAGTAGCAATGAATGGAGCCTGCTTCCCAGAGCAGCTGGGTTCTCTTAGGCAAAGGCCAGGGTCTGAGGAAGTAGGGCACTCTGGGAACCCATTAGTCACCATGCTGAAGGGCCAACTGTGGGCCAGGCTTGAGCTTGAAGGCTTAGCAAGGGAGATAATTCTAGCCTTCCTTATAGCTTCAAAACTTCTGAGATCATTGTATTTGAGTCCTGGCTCCAGTGCTGACCAGGGAGGTATCCTGGGGTGGGTTACTTAATTTTTCCTAGCTTCAGTTTCCTCATTAAATCAGTATGCTGAGTTTTTGGCACAGGGTCTAATGCATGGGTGTGCTTGATGTAGAGGCTGGCGGGGGTGGGGGTCGGGGGGGGGGGATGGCTCAGTGGTCAAGAGCAATGGCTGTTCTTCCTGGAGGATCTGAGTTCACTCCCCAGTATCAATGGTACATCAAAAGGCTCACGACAACCTGTAACCCCAGGTTCAGGAGATACGATGCCCTCTTCTGGGCTCCACAGACACCTACTATGTAGTGTGTGGGCATGCATGTGCATGCAACACACACACACACACACACACACACACACACACACACACACATTTGCACTTGGGAGTGTGGGTGATGCATGCATGCCATGCCCACACACAAACACGTAAATTAAAATACTCTTTCAAAAAAGAGACTGTATGTTGCAAACAGGTGATCCTTCGAGGGTTGAAGTGAAGGTGTTCAAGGGCTTCTTCAACCACGGCTGTTGAAAGAAGCTCCATGCCTAGTGCACAGAAAACCTGTCTCTTCCTTCATATGCTGTCCTGGGGTTTCTGTTGCTGCGACGAAACACCATGACCAAAATGCAAGTTAGGAGAAAAGGGTTTGTTTCCTGTACACTTCCATATTGCTGTTCATTACCAAAGGATGTTAGGACAGGAACTCAAGCAGGAGGCAGGAGCTGATGCAGAGACCATGGAGGGGTGCTGCTTACTTACTGGCTTACTCTCCATGACTTGCTTAGCCTGCTTTCTTATAGAACCCAGGAGCACCAGCCCAGGTATGGCACCATCCACAATGGGCTGAGGTCCCCCCCTCACCCCTCCTCCCATGATCAGTAATTGAGACAATGCTTTTACAGCTGGATCTCACGGAGGCATTTCCTCAATGGAGGCTCCTTCCTCTCTGGTAACTCCAGCTTGTGTCAAGGTGACACACAAAACCAGCCAGTACATGGGGTGAATTTAATCTTGGGTTTGGGCTCCATTAAGGAAACATTTATTGAGCGTGTTCCAGGTTTCAGGCATAGCTCTGTGTGCCTGCATCGAAAAGGTAACTAAGTCAAGAGGCTCCCTGAGAAGCAGCAACTCCTGGCCTGTGTTCTAGAGAGAGAGAGAGGCAGTGCACTCTGTAGAGGGGTGCGCAGGGCAAGGGAGGGAATGCTTCATCTGCTGTGGCCAGTGAAGGCCACACAAGCACTGGACATTGATGGATGGAGCTTTCCAGAGTGTGGCCAGAGAGAGGCATTTCAGGAAGACAGAGAGCTTAAACCCAGGCCTGGAGATGGCGTAAGTCTGTGACTTTTCTTGGGGCATTGATCCCTTTTCCTGGTGGGTGGGGAGCCCTCTTGGAGGCTTTGCTAAGATGATCCTGGAGTCAAGGATGAACTTGGACATCTGAGGCTCTAGTAAAGGAACAGCTGCCTTCTGCAGGGCCCCTGTATGGCCAAACCCTGTCTCCAGGGAGCTGCCAAGAGAATGAAGTTTGCCGCTTTGCAAGGAGGGAAACCGTCTTCATTTGCTCAGCCTAAGCTCAAGGTTCTCTGACCTGAATGATCTCTGTTGATGTGTTGATTAACCGTATCGCCCAAGTGGGTCTTTGTGCCTGTCACCCATGGACACATGGTGAATGCAGTCATCAGGCTAACATTAACTGAAAAATATATTTTCTGAGACCTCTTCAGAATTTTCTTCTGGAGGATTCAAGTTATGTGTACAAGGAACTGACATGCCTCTGTGTCGATGATGACCACTGATAATTAAATTTCACAATCACCTAGATTGGCAAGAAGGTTTGATTCCTTTTATTGTTTTAAATCACCCACAGACACACAGAAGTCAGTATCTTTAAGATTTTATATAGCCTGCTGTACTTGATCATATCCAGAAATAAACTGGCTGATTTGAAACAGTATTCTCAATAACCATGGGTCACATTCGCTTTTATAATTAAAATAAGAACTTTTTTGCATATTGGTAATGTGATTGCCAAGTGGGTAATTTCACAATCAAGAAAGTGAAAAAAGAAAAAAAAAAAGCCCATGCAATGAAGTAAACAAATGAGATATTTTCTAGTAACTAAACAAGTTAGAATATTAAGTATTAAAGAGACCCCCTGGATAAGAATTTAACATTTTTGAAAACACAAGCACATGGTATTATTAAAATGGAGTCAGCCATTTTTACAACAGGAAAGCGGTTAAAATCAGCACAGTGAACTGTCCTCAAAACCTTAATTGAAGTAGCACTTGAAAGGAGTGAGAACGTGGATTTTACAGAGCAGCACTGAGGGCAGAGAGGCGGCACTGTGTTCTGCTGTCACTTTGGTGTTGACCCTAGACGTCACAAGCAGGAACATTTCTTATTTGTTAGCGGGAAGGTGTGCCCAGGGACATCCACAGAAACTCTTGCACTTTGGCATCTGGGAACCACTAATGTGTGTGTAGTTAGATGTTGCATGAATCTGGTATCCGCCGGGGCACCATGAAGGAGGCAGACCTGCACACTGAGAAGTCTTTTGGGTCCTTGGACACCAGAACACTTCTTCTGTAATACTCAGTTATGTGTGGAAGACATTGCCTTGCTTTTGAGTGATAGTTGGGGAAGAAACATGACGGCCATCTATATTAGAAGGAAGTTAGTCATTGGTTTCATTTTAAATCACATGCACAATAATTGGAATTAAAACAAAATCACAAATAAAAAGTTGTAAAACTAAGATTAATGCTGAGGGAGAAACCAGTCTCTCACGTGATGTACACCTGCTTTCCTTGTGGTCATTTCTCATCTGATTGAACTTTCTTGCCTCCACTGCCCACTTGTAGTAACTCAGATGAGCCCAGTAGGACAATCTTCTTAAACATAAATATTTGGTATGGTTTTGCAGGTTGACAGACTGGTCACCAGCCCCGATGCTACAGGAAGCAATGGGACTTTTGGGAGACAGGGCCTACAGAGTTGAGGGCATGCCTCTTTCTCCCCCTGCCTGCCAGGAGGTGAACAGCTCTCCTCTGCAGCCTGTTTTCTGCCACAAGGCTCTGCTCCACAACAGACCTGCTAATTGACCGCAGGCTGAAGCGGCTGAGACCATGAGCCTAAATAAACCTCGCTACTCTAAGTATCTCAAGTATTTTGTCATGGCAGCTGCAGACTGACAGGAGGATGCAGCCTTCTAGTATTTGAATGGGGACACACCGATTTGTGTGTTTTGCTGAGGTGCCAGTTCCCCCAGCTAGTCCCATGAAGTGTGTATGTGACTTTTTCCTTGTTTGACTTGTGAAGGATGGAACCATCAGGTATTTTCCAAGGCCAACCTGCCTATGGTTTAACTGGGACAATGTGTACTCTTAACTGCTACCTGGGGCCAGACTTCAGTGTTGGTCTCTACTGAGGGACATCTGCTACTCAGCAGGGTGGCCTGTTGTCCCTACACAGTAGTATCAACAACCGGACGTTTAGTTGGAAAAGATGCACAGTGTTGTGCTGGTATGTTTGGGGAAAGAAGTTTCTGCCAAGAGATCAGTATTCCTGCCAAGGTATGTACAAAGAACGAAAAAGTGGTCCTAGCATTAGGTTGGCAAATGATTGCTAACGGTCACCCATCACTCACCAGTCACTTATCTCTGAGGAGTCTGTTTGTATTTCCTGGCTTCTAATATGCACTCTGGCTCTTACCTTCCTTCTCTTCTTCTCTGTCTGCCTCTGTTCCTTCCTTCCTTTTCCTTCCTTTTCCACTTGTTTAGAAATAAATTCACAAATTCCATATTTGGCTTACCTCGCATTCAACCCTGTCTAAATCCCCTGGGATCTTCCACCTTTCCTTTTAGAGGCCATGTGGGAGATAAAGCTGGTTGGAAGGAACAGAACACAACTGTGTGCCTCTAAGTGACTAGCAGGAGTTTATACAACTTGGCCATGGTGAGAAGAAGCCAGCCTCTGTTAGGATTGTACTAGCCCCATGGGCAGTCAACTCTACCAGGGACTTCTGTTACTGTCCTCTACGGGGGTTGGGTGGGTATGAGGCCAATGGCCTAGGATGTGACCATTGGCATATGGGAGTACTTCTTGCTGGGGACATAGGGAGAGTTTCCACTAGTTCCTTGTACAGATAACCAGCTTTCTTCCTCACAGTTAATCACACAGCAAGCACAGTGGATGCTGAGCTATGGATTTAGTCACATGGCATATGACTTAGTTGCAGCCTTGCCTTGTTTCAACAGGTAGGCCTGTCAGTCATCCAGCCTCACCCCCTTTGCCGTATGCTATCAGCAGCATAAATTATTAATTTAAAACAACCAGTGTGGCTAATCCTTTGTCCGCTAATAAATGAGTCAGGCTGAGCAGGTTTGGAGTGCAGCAGAGCTTGGGGGTTGCTTAGCAGATCCTGAGCTTCGGTGCCTGTGAAGATCAAGGTCCAAAGAACTCAGGACGACCTGTCCACTGGACCTAGCTGAGTCCAGTATGACTCAACTAGGTCACAGCGGGGTTGACTGTTCCCCAGAGCCCTAATTCCCACACACCAACTCTTTAGCCTATTTCCTTGCTCAAGCCAAAGAGTGGCATCAACCTTAGGATTTATCGAAGACTTCCTTTCCTGTCTGGCTTCATGGAGGATGTTCTGCTTCATTGTGCGGTACTTCAAACAAGGAGACACGCAGCCCTTTGTGTTTTACGTGGACCTTGCATGTTGTGGAGGCACCAAGACTTGAGTGAGTCCGACCTGCTCTGTGTAATGCTGCTTTAGCCACAGAGGCCATTAGCCACAGGTGGCTACTGCCATCTACATTTGAAAGAAAAAAATCTCCTCGGTTCCTCTAGAACATCTGACTGCTCAAAAGCACACATGGCCAGTGGCTACTATATTGGATCGCACATTTCTATCATTGTGGGGGAAAAAAAGTCCTTTTGGGTGATGTGGGTGTACAAAGTTCCTAGACAGAGGGCTAAGTGATAAAGATGAATAAGCCGAAGACAGAAAGCGCCATGGTGTGCCGTCCCATTTCTGTATTCCTTTGAATTTCTAGCTCAAGTTTTCTAGTTAATTTTGCAAGCTGACCTTTTTTTCCCCTTTTTTCTTTTTTCTTGTTTAGTTTTTTCGAGACAGGGTTTCTCTGTGTAGCCTTGGCTGTCCTAGACTCGCTTTGTAGACCAGGCTGGCCTCGAACTCATAGCGATGATCCTCCTGCTTCTGCCTCCCAAGTGTTGGGATTAAAGGTGTGTGCCACCACGCCCCACATGCAAGCTGACTTTTAAAAGAGAGTGCTTTTTATATAACTTTGAGGAGAACTGTGGAGTAATGGCCAAAGGGGGATGATGGTTAGAATAATTAAAATGTCTGTGATCTCCTTTTTAGTCTTGAAGTTTGATTCAAGTTTATAAAAAAAGAAAAGAGAAGAAAAAGGCTGTTGTTTTCTTACTGGTAACTTGATTTCTTTTTTTTTTAAATAAATCCACAGCGAGCTTTAATTTCAGCCTCAAAGAAAAAAATGCCTATGTCTAGAAATATCTGGGTCTCTTAATTGTATCTTTTCTAAGGCATCATAAAGGAAATAGAAAAATTGTGACTCTGTGGACTGAGGTTACTAACTGCAAATCCAAGCCGTGCTATCTGAAAGCCTTTTGAACAGCCTGCCCATCAGCAAACTGCCTAGAACTGGCCTCCTTTAGCAGCAGGCCCACTTGTAGAGCAATGCAAATGAATTGGAGATTAAAAAAAAAAAAAAAAAAAAATCAGGTTAGCTTTTTGGAATTTTAAGCTCAAGCAATTTGGAAGAAGTGTCTACAAATAAGATACAGGAACCCTAGTGTTCCTAAGGAAAGTAAGTTTCTCTCCTTGAATGTCTGTTACCTTGAATGTCAGGTACAGCCAAAGTGGAGAGGTGGATGACGTCGTTCAAGTGTCAGTAACTGTCAGAAAGACCACTGGGTTCAGAAACCTGAAAACTGTGATGTTCATAGCTTGGTCTTTATTGACATGAGTTCACGCTGGCTCTCGGGTCTGGGATTCACAGATCTTAGGCAGTTCTCTTCTTGTTGGAGGCCCAGGTTCTTGGTATCATAGTGCGCATGGCTGACCTTTATAGTTCTATAGTACGGACTGCTTCAAGGAAATGAAACCCAGAGCTTCCTTATTGTTTCCGATAACGCCATGCGGGCCATGCAAAGTGCTTTTCCTTGAAACGGTTTTAGTTCTAAAGAGTAAACCCAAGAGACTGTGTTAGGGCGAGGAGTCGGAAGGAAGAACGCGTGGCTTCAGGGAGTCAGTCTCTTGCCGTACCTATCAAAGTGCAGGAGTTGCAGATTCACTTAATAAGAGTCTCATTCTCTGACCTGGATCTGGCCCTGATCGATATGGCAGCCTCATATGGCTAGGGGGTCATTGAATTATGGTCAGCCTCTGAATTATTGATTGCTAAAAGCATCTTGGGGGAGTAAAGGATTTATTTCATTTCACGATGTTCAGGTCGCTGTCACTGAAGAAGTCAGAGCAGGAACTTAAGGTGGGAACCTAGGGCCAGGACTGATGCAGAAAGCTGCTTACTTCCTAGCTTAGTGCTTATAGCTTGCTCTTGTACTATGAGGGACCACCTGCCAAGGATTGGTACCACCTCCAGTGATCTGAGTCCTTCCCCATTTATCATTAACCAAGAGACTGCCTCACAAACTTGCTTTATAGGCCAATCTTTTATTTTTTTTAATTGAAAACAGTTTCTTCATAAAATATATTTTGATCCTTTCCCCTCTGCTGTCCCAACTCCCCCCCAGCCACCCTACCCATTCAACTTTATGTTCTTAAACAAAAAACAAAACAAACAAAAAGCCAAGAAACAATAAAAAAAAAACCCCAAGAAGTCATAACAACACCAAAACTCACAAAATTGAAAATCGAACCAAACAGAGCACCAGTGAGTTAAAATATGCCAAAACCAAACCAAAACCAAACCAAACAAACAAAAAACAAAAACCAAAGCAAAATGAAAGAGTTCACAAAAACATCATCGGCTTCATTTTGTGTTGGCCACCTGCTACTGAGCTTTGGGTCTGCCCTGCAGTGTGGTTGGTATTCCCAGGGATTCTCCATCAGAGAAAAAATGATTTTTCCTTTGCCAAGAGGTGTCAACTGCAGATAGCTTCTTGACTGCAGGTGGCATCCCATGTCCACTTCCTACCCTCAGTGCTGAGACCCCATCAGGCTTGAGCCCGTGCACGTCCTGTGCATGCTGCCACAGTCCCTGTGAGCTATTATGTGCACCAGTCCTGGTGTGTCCTGAAGGCACCGTTTCTATAGGTCAATCTTAGAAAGCCATTTTCCCAATTGAGAAATCCTCTTCCCAAATGACTCTATCTTGTGTCAGTTTAACATAAAACTGACCAACATATGTTTAAAGACAGTATAACAGAAACAAATAAAAAATATCGTATTAGCCTTTAAAAGTACTAAATATATGTTGAAATTACAGTATTTAGATGAAATAAAAATGATATACTTTAAAATTAAATTCACCTGATTTTAAAATGTTAGTGTGACTCCTAGGGCATTTAATATTGTGTGTGTGTGGTTCACAATATCTCTGCAGCAGACAGAACTGGTCTGGCTGGCTCCACTGAGCAATCCTGCTCTATCCTTTACTACAGAGACAGCCAAGCACAGCCTGCTGCTGCACACCCAGGGTCTCCCACCGTATGCTTTCCAGAAAGTGACCTTCTGTCCATTCAAATAACTGAACCCACATCCTGAGGTTCTGATTTCAGGACGTAAAGGCACCATTAGTTATTCTGGCATCTGTGCATGGATCTCGAATTGAAGTGCCAGGCAGAGAGCAGGTTGGGGCATTCCTTAGGTTTCTGCACAGAAGGGTTTTGCTTTCTCTATTGTTTTGTTTTGGAGTCACTGGAATGTCAGGTTTTTACACATCTATTTGTTAAGTTTGTATACACTCTTTCAAAGTCTCCAGTGCTCTGTAGCTGTGTGAGAGTCTGAAGAGACAATTGCTCATCTCTCAGTCTGCTTGTGTGCAAAACTCTTCTCTGACAGTCTCTGGATTGAGGTATCCTGCCATCAGTCTATATATGTATGCGTGTATGTGCATACACACACACACACACACACACACACACACACACACCTTTGTCTATATCTATCTACACAGAGAATGAAAGTAGACCTGCTTCCAAACAAAAGTTATTTCTAACCAAATTTATATTGCATATAAGTTAATACCAAAGGAAATGAAAAGTCAAGCCCAGCATTACTTTTAGTAATGAAAGAATTCACTTGGGATTATGCTAATGATGTGTAGATATTAATACGCATAATACCACTGCCTAATATTGATTTAAGTTGCTCATTCCGATTCATTTTATTATACAAAAATTAGCCATTTTGCTTTACAATGCTTGTCCTCACAGATAGCATTGGGAACATTAAAGCGTGTTTATTATTTGCTGGTTTTCATATGCAGAGGGTACTGTCCTGTCTCCCGTGGCACCTGCCCTCTGACTTGTGAGCTTCTGTTTGGGGCCCTCGTTGGCTTAAACCCATTTCCCTTCCCACCACCTCCCTTGTGGTCAATATCTAGGGTTGAAGCTACTCAGTGACCAAGGAAGTTCATTTCCTCTGTGACATTACTATACTCTGGGTCTGAACTTTGGCCCTATGCTGGTTTGCCACAGCCAAACGAACCTCATGCCTTTCCCCACCCCAGACACAAATTCTTTCTCTGAGTGGGGGAAAAAAAAAATCAACCGAGAGGGGTTTTGTAAACTTGCTGAAATACTATCAGATCATGGCTAGGAACAACCATAGCAACGTAAGGCGTGATGAAGGCTGGGTGTCACTTGCCCTAAGAACACGCTGATAGCTGTAGTCTGTGTTTAGCATTGCATGGCACTGTACTAGCGTGGTGGTTTGTAACAGTGCACAGCAGCCGATCCGGGAGGGGATGCCCTACAGCATCTCCCTTTCATGAATAGCTGAGTGTAAATCTGTCATCCAGAGGTTCCTGGAGTCGTGTCTGACTCCAGCTGGAGTTTCAGCTGCATTGCTTCACACTAATGAATCCCATCCATTTTCTACCCGTGCATGCTTTACACTGGACCCTCTGAAACTCGTTTCTGATGTCCAGTTCTTGGGGTTTGTAAATAAAGGTGCGTGCATCTGAACCTCACACTTTGGATTTCACACTAGCAGAGGGCATTGTTAGTATTCTGCTCCAGTCTGCCTACCTGTGATGTCATACCTGCCACAGGGGCGTGGCTCTGCCCAGGGCCATATAAAAGACAGACCCTCCATGTGTGTGTCTCTCTCCCCTTTCTGTTTCTACTCTTTTTCTCTCTACTTTCTCTCTCTGGGGTACCCCTTCCCCCTTTTCCTCTTCTCCCATGCTCATTTAATAAACTGTATAACGTAATATCTGCCTGGTACCTTGTATTCTATTATCCGCCTTTAATTTATATATATAAAACAACTGTTAACCTAGACCTGCCTAGTCTCCAGTGTCTTGTCTGTAAACTGGGATGCTAAGACTCTGAGAATTGAATATGTAGATGTCTCTGAAAGAGACCTGAAAGTTCATGGGGAAAAAATCCCAACTCTTTGCTCTCAAGACAGAGATTGGCATGGTAGAAAGAGGTTCTAGGTTCCCTTCCTCAGACAGGGGTTATCACTCAGCTCTGGACATTTTCTTAGTACGTTGATGAGCTCTTCTTCAACAGGGTTTCAACCCCTTGGCATGTGATGGAACCAAATCAGCCAGTGTACCCCACATTGCCAATGGCATTTTAAATTAGCTTAGGTAGTTCTCAGGGATGCCACGGTTTATATAATCCTATCCAGAAGACTAGCTCTTTTTTTTTTTTTTTAAGTTAACGTCTATGTAATATGCAGTGCAGATTCTCCTTAATTTATGATGGATAGCATGCAAATAAGCACATTGCAAATGTAAAATATTATAAATCGTGAAAGCATGGTGTCTTAGTTAGAATTTCTATTGCTACGAAGAAACACCATGACCACAACAACTCTTTTTTTAGTATATATATTTTATTAATTTATTCATATTACATCTCAATTGTTATCTCATCCCTTGTACCCTCCCATTCCTCCCTCCCTCCCTCCCATTTTCCCCTTACTCCCCTCCCCTATGACTGTGACTGAGGGGTACCTCCTCCCCCTGTATATGCTCATTGGGTATCAAGTCTGACCACAGCAACTCTCAAAAAGGAAAACATTTAATTGGAGCTGACTTACAGTTCAGAGATATAGTCCACTATCATCATGGCAGGAGGCATGGCAGCATGCAGACACCCATGGTGCTAAAGAAGGGGCCCAGAGCTCTACGTCTGGATAGGCAGGCAGCAGGAAGAGAGAATGATACAGGGCCTGGCTTGAGCTTCTGAAGCCTCAAAGCCCACCCCCGATGACGTACTTCCTCCAACAAGACCGCCCTTACTTCAACAAGGCCACACCTCCTAATTGTTCCTATGAGCCTCAAACTACCACACATGGGATACATCTAGCCTCCTTGAGCATCAGAGCTTAGCACAACACAGCATACTGTGGTGCTGCTGCCTGCCTCCCTCTTCTTCTAACATGGCTGCTGCTGCTGCTGCCTGCCACCACCCTGTGATCACATTGCTGATCAGGGCTTGTGGCTCTGTATCCAACATTCAGGGAGACTATCTGCCTCACAGGAAAAATACCAACGTTTGAAGTATAGTCTCCTGAATGTGCACCACTTTTGTAGCACCATAAAGGCAAATGGTTGTTCTTAGAGAACTGTCTTCATGAGAAAACATGTTCCCAGGGGACCTGCATGCCACGAACCACACAATACAGCGATCAGAAAGCCACTGCACAATTTAGGAGCATGGTTTCTCGTCAGTCTTCCCTGGATTCTTCCTCTTTTCTCTGTCTCGTCCCTCCTGATAAAGTCCACTTCTCTGAATTTTTATGTTTGTTTGTTTTTAAAGTGTGTTTTAAGTGAAGTTTCGAGTGGTGTCTGCCCCACAGTAAGCACTCAGTAAGGAGACATGAGGAGCGTGAACATTTATATGTCAGGCAGCCTGTCCTAGGAGTGCCTACATGCCACTTGTCTAAGGACTAGCCACCTGTTCACACTGGCTCATGCTTCGGTGGTTTTCAGAAAATTGGTCTTCTTTAAATTCACAGTACGCAAATATAACCAGCCATATACAAAGTAGTGCTTTGTATCACTAGACTCCCAACAAAATCAAACCATCTTTTCTGAACCAGGACGTCTTAACTTAATTTGCAGTTCACAAGCCCATTGTGAAAGTGGATAGTGGACACTTAGGAAATGTAAATACAGGAGTTCAGGAAATGTGAATACAGTGATGCAACGTACATGCTACAAAATGAGCTTCAGAAACCCCGTTCACAGAAGAGACACATCCAGGAGAGACAGACCGTAGACTCAGAAGTAGATTCTCTGTTCCTGAGAGGGTTAGAGAAGAAAGTGAGCCACTGCTAATAGATAGGAGTTGTCTTTTGAGACCCTGAAATTATTTAAATTTGACTGTGGTAATGGTGGCGGATATCTGTGAATACAGGGAAAGTCATTAGAATTTGCATTTTTTTAAGCTGATGAATTGTGTAGTGTTTTTAAAAATTGTATCCCAGTAAAGCTATTACTTTTTAAAAATGCCCCCAAAATTAATATAATAAAAACAAGGGTCAGGCACAGTGACACATGCTTTTAATCCCAGCACCTGGGAGGCAGAGCTTGATGTATCTTTGTGAGTTCGAGACCAGCCTGGTCTACAAAGGAGATCCTGTCTCAGCAAAACAACAATAACAAAACCCTAACCAAAACAGCACTAACAACAAAACAAGAAGGCAACATGTTCACAAGTGTTAAGCCCCTAGGAAACCATCCGCAGGACTGGCCCATGCTGGACAGGATGCCAGTGACCACATGGGAGGCATTTAACCCGCACCACTGATCACTTATTCATCACACTGTGATGCTCCCCTTCCCTCCTTCCCTCCCTCCCTCCCCTCCTTACCCACTCTTCCTTGTGGTACTGGGATTGAGTTTGGGGCCCCCCTGCATCCCAGACAGGCACTCTACCACTGAACTATATCCCCAGACCACTTTTTAAACTTTTATTTTGAGATTATGCCTCACCAAGTTGTCCAGACTGACCATAAGCTTGCAATCCTCTCTCGTTCTTCTGAGTAGCCGAAATTAAAAATTACAAGCCAGTCTGGAGCCTTACATCTCGTTTATTTTCACATTCATTTTTATTCTCCAGCCAGTTTATCTCCTGAGGCTAGACCATGACGACCAGTCACTCAGCACCCACTGGGAAAATGACTCCCTTCTCTTCTCTTGTCCCTTAACGCAAGGGCATTCTTCCTCTCACTGAAGAACAGCAGGTCTTTCCCCAATGTTGGACAAGCAATTAACATGTTTTGTGTTTTCATGACTAGTTAGTTAGATTTTTCCAGCTTTCCAAACCCCGGAGGCCAGAGCTGTCCATCCCCCTGTGCCATTGGTAGCCTGGATAGCTGCTGCTCCTACTGTCACAAGAAGGCTGCCTGTGTAGACACTCCTAAGGCAGCTTCTTGTCTGTGCAGATGTTTCTAAGGATATCGCCGGCTGCCTCTTCTGTTATTTCTCGTCAAAGGGCCAGCACCCTTTGATCATGTAAGATCACAGTATTCCACCATGAATGCTTTCTTAGAAAGGGGCAAATGTTGCAGGGGAATAGCTTTCTTGTTTGTTCTGAGAGTGTTGACTTTTATCCTGAACAAGCCAAGAAAAATGTGTGTGATCCAGTCCCATCTAAAATATGAATCAGCACATGCAGGAGCACTTCTGGCCACACAGTCTATGCTACTGACTCTAGTTAATGAGCGTCTTTCAGACACCTGCGGCTTTCCAGTACTGCCTTGCAGAGATGCTCTCCTTTTGCCCTTAATGTGGAGACTGTCAGTTGGACAGTGCTGCCTCTGGCCTGGAGCTGAACGTGGGGTGTCAGCAACAGTGTCTCTGGGACTTGAACATCTTTGTTGGTTCTTTTCTTAAGGTCTCATTGGAGTGTTTTCCTGGCATCCAAAAAGTGGATATGTTCTGTGTGCTTCCCAGGGTGGGGTGAAATCTGACTGCCATCTCTGAATCCCCCTAGGCCAACAGCACACATGTGACAAGTGCTGTGCTGCCCACTGGCCTCTGCAGCTGCCCTGATACCTCACACCATGCATCCTTCTCCTTCCTCAGCCACATGCTGTGTTCTCTTTAACAGAAGAATCCTGGGACCCACTACCCACTCATCCCTCAAGCTCATCTCAGGAAAACAGCAGCATATGTAACACATGCACAGCCCTTCTTCCTGGCCACAGTGCGAGAGTCACATGGGACAGAGCGCCACAGCTTCAACGGCATGCAGTTCTGGGCACTGTGACCTCTTATTGTGTCAGCTTTTCTCTAATGCAGCTCTTCCTTCCTCATGGTGTTTCTTTCCTCGTCAGTCTTAGAATCTTATCTAGATCTCCACCCCACTAATTCTATGGAAAATAAACTTCTGTACCGACAACAAATGTTCCCTTTCCTCATTAGCTACAGTGTTGTCACATACCTAGCTGTGGACCTATCACAGACAAGGTAGTAGGATTCCCATGATGCTCTTCGTCCAGTCCATCTCTTTCTGGGCCATACAGAAGAGGGTTCTGTAAAGACAGAGGGGACCAAGAAGTCTTTGACTGTCATCGTAAAGACAGTTCTAACGGCCTCTCAGGGTCAGAGGAGAGAGCGTGCCCTCCCTTAGCTGAGGCTAAGGCAATTCCAGCCATCCATTCTGGGTTACTATCACTGCCTGAGAAACTGCTTTGTTCTGTACATCAGGAGACCTATACCTTTCCCTGAACCACTTTCTCTTGTTAATGCTCTGTGGTACATTGCTTAGCCTATGGCTCTGGAAAACATAGACCCATCAATGTGGAAAGTGGTCGGACCCCTTACTACTAATGAGAAATGGAACTGTGGGGGTTAAAAGTCTTGGCTCTTGACAGACTAGCACCCCCTGGGCCTGACATACACCGGGGCTGTATTATTAGAACGTCACAGGATAATAGTAGATGACTTTACCTTTCCCAGTTGCTATGGCAAGGATTTTTTTTTTTTTAAGGCTTTCATGTATGAGAAATAGTGATCATTAGCAACTCTTTGTTTTTAAAATGGAAATTCTTGGAAAATTGCTGGAGCTCTGCTGGAAGAGGTGATTGGCACCTGACTGCACGAAGACTTTCAGGTGACTTTTAAAGCAAAGAGAGCAGGCAGCACGCTTGTGGGGGAGCTGCTCCTGTTTCTCATTTTTAGGCCAGGCCAGGCCAGGCTGAGTGAAGAGTTCCCACTTGTTTGAGCTCAGCATTTGCTTTTTGTGTGCCCCGGGGCAAATGACAGTACCAGTTTGTAGCTTTGATGCTCGTTTGGTGAAATGATTAGGTCAGGCTAAATCGTCTGAGAAGGTCTTGAAATTTTTATGATTTTTCTGACTGCCTGTTTCCTCTTGCCAGCTTGTGATGCTGTGGCAGCCGCTCAAGGGAGCAAGGCTGTTTCTACTTCCAGCCACACCCCGACAGGCTTCAAACAGCCCTTTCCGTAGGCAGCACCCGGTTGTGAGATGTGAAGGGCTGGCGTGTGTGTTCTGCATTCACCTTTCATTCCTCACATCGAGCCCCTCAGAGCTACCTCAACTGTGCTCCAAGACAGCGTCATACAATCCTATGTGACCTATGCCAACCAATGCACTTTACCTCACAGTCCAGTGCACACTCACTTGCACAAATGCACAGCATGTTCTGGGTGCCAGAGATAATACTACTGGGGACTAAACAGGCATATGTTCTGGACCTCCTGGATATTTAAAGGCAGATAGTAAATAGAAGAAACAGCATAGGATATATATGCCATCTCTATATAATTATACTGCATATAAAATATATAATTAGAAGGTGGTAGCTTCCATGGGGAGGGGGGAATAAGCTGGAGTGGTGAATAGGGAAGGCACGAGGCAGGTGTTCTGAATTTTGAAACATGTGGCTAGGCAAGGCTTTTCTGAGAGGGTGCCGTTTGAAGATGAGGGAACCATTGTGTGTACTGTGGAGAAAGAGCCCTACCAGGTTCAGAGCAGCAGCTGCTGAGGCTCATGGGAAAATGCAGCTGAAGTGTTGCAGGAACAGAAACAGTGCCAGTGGTCTGGAGTGCAGAGTAATGGGACTAGGCAGAGCAGAGACAAATCATAGCTGGTCTCATTGGGCCTCTACAAAGAGTGCGACTCTTCTAGAGGAGAGGGCCATAAGTGGGCTTAGGCATTAGCAGCCTAACACACCATGCATGTGCACACACACATGCACACTCATGTGTGTCCACACCCATGCACACTCATGTTCTAGTATTGGGTTTTTTTCCATTGTATTAGTAGTTATTCATTTAAAAATTAGTTGTTAGCTGCTGGGAAAGGAAGGGTCAATGCTCTCTAAGAGTGTCACCCCGGGTAAATCAGGCACCAGGCAACGGGAGGCCACACATCCACGAATACTTAGACAGCACAAATTGACCTTGGCGGGCGGGGGGGGGGGACAAATGCTCATGGAAGGAAAGGGGGGTAGATCTGGGAAGAGTTGGGGTGGGAGATGTTGCATATGACCAAAACTAATTGTACAGGAGTCTCAAAGAACTAATAAAAAAATCAGTTCAAGGCTCCCAATTTGATGCCATAATCTACTACAGTATAGTAGATGGCATTTTAAAAACATCATAAATTGACCTTGACCCCCAACAACATGTAGATGCAGCTCACTTGCTCAGGGCATGAATGTGGTACACATAGCATATGGAGACCTTGTGGTCATATAATCATGGTTTTCAAAGCACTCTTGTTTATAATTGAACTCATTACACTAAATAGACATTATTTTATTGGGTGGTCATTTAATTTTTTTGTCTTTTCCTACATATTAGGTGGGCTTTTGTTACCAGTTCATATTTTAAGTAACCCTTTTTTTGCTGTTTAATTACTGTGGAGCATTTTCAAATATTTTAATACGAAGGCAGACACTTAGCTTTAGTGTTGATCACGTCTTACTCTATGCCCGGGTTATTTTGAAACAAATCTCAGTCCTGGCAACCTTGCATATGTAAAAATTCAGTTAGTAACAGAGAGAAGTGGGGAGAGATGAAAGGGGGTGGGGAAAGAAGCGGGGAGAGAGGGAGGGAAGAAGGGAGAGGAGGAGAGTGCATAATTATTACTGTTCTTGTACCTTGTGCGCACACTCACAAAATGTCTGACCGGCAACGTCTTTATTCATTTGTCTGTCGTGGGAAACAGGTGACCTTTATGGATTGGAAGCTCTGGTGGTTTTCTTCCCTCTTGTCCTGGAGGTAGGGTTCTCATTGCTTCCATGAGGAGTAAATGCTTTCCCTCCTCCCAAATACCTCAGTTCACTCCTGTTTTCCCTTGTACTTCCATTTATGCTGAGATTCCGTTTCTTGTCCCATGGCTCTTGAGTAACCGGGAAGGCACTGGTCTTACTCATCTCTGTAATGCCCGGTGACTTAGCATGTTTCCTGGCACCCAGATGTCCTCACATTTTTGTTAGTGCTTTGCTTCCTGTCCTGTGTGGATGTTGGAGGAACCTCTCCCTTGGCCTCCTGGCCTACCACTTCCTTTTGGCCCATATGTTGCAACATTAGCTGACGTTTCTAGGAAACTTCATCTCTCCTAGGATGGGGAGGCTTTCTCACTTGACACTGCCTGTGACAGGAGCCTCCTCCAAGTTTATCCCAGCTCTGACAGAATTCTTCTTTTCTATTCCATGATCTTATATGTCCATCAGTCAGGAGTACTTACTTATTTTATAGCTGCCCTGTTCACCACAAACAAAGCCTGGCTTGCTAGGGTACATTGCTCAGAGCATGGTCACATATGAATATCTCCACAATTTCAGAGAGAGATGACTCCTTCTACAATTGAGTGTATGCCATGTGATAATTTACTATTGACTATCCTTTATTCACTTGATTAAATTTCTCAAATATTTATCTATAAAAATTATCAGGAAGGTGGCAAGGGCTGGATCTTCCCCCTAACTTTTCTTTCCTATTCCTTTTCTCTTTCTGTCTTTCAAACATATTGAGAAAGTGGTTGGTACCAGCCTTGCTTGACTCTGGGGACAAAGAAGAAATAGGCAGCAGCTCATCTCAACACTTACTGGAGTGTTTCCAGTCGACTGTCAGTCTGCGAAGGAAGGGACCCTGGGGTCACCAGGTACTAGCAGAAAGACAGCTACATCATAAACTCTTAAAAATGTTTCCTAAGTGAGAGACAGACAGACAGACAGACAGACATAACTTCACTGAAAAAGTTGATAAGCCAAAGAGTGAGAGTGGCAGTGGGCCTTGCCACACCACACAGACCCTGGGAACCCATCAACAGCTGTTAACTACTGACGCTTCAGAGTTTGCCCAAGTTTCTATGGCTTCTGTGTTTTCTCTGTCTTCTTCATAGATGCCAGTAGACTGGAGACTCTTACAGACGGTGGTGCTGGTTTGGCCTCTAAGCTCAGGACACACAGGCTGCAAGGGGAAGCTGGCCACTTTCTCCACTTTCCCTGGCAGAAGTACTTATTCAGGTTAGATTGGACACACCCATTTTCTCATTGTCTGGGCTTCTGTAAATGTCACGGTTTGGAGGCACCTCCTGGATTAATGGTCTCTTTTAGCCTGGAACTGGGCCTGAAGCTCCCTGCCATAAAGGACACTTTGTTTAAAAACCAGCACGCACCTCCAGATCTGTCTCTCAAGGTCTGTGCTTCTTCTGAGTGGCAATCCAATGTTTACGTTATGCCAAGAGACATTTACTTATGATCAAAAATACTATTGCTGGGCTAGAGAGTTGGATCAGAGGGTAAACACACTTGTTGCTCTTGGAGAGGACCCAGGCTCAATTCCCAGTACCCACTTGGTAGCTCACAACCATTGGTAACTCCAGTCACAGGGAATCTGACACACTTTCCCGACCCCTGAGGGTACCAGACACACATGTGGTGCACATGTATGCATGTTGGTAAAATATTCATACATACAGCATACTAAAATAAGTCTTAAAAGATGTTAAAATACTTGTTGACATGTCATCCCAGGACAAGGATGTGTTTGGGTGCAAAGCTGTGTGTTTTGCGTGTGCATACACCTATCTCTGTGGCAGCACCCTGAGCAGTCCATTCCCAGGGGAAATAAAACTTCAAATGACCATAATCCATGGGACAAAGTTTCAGGTACAGCCTGTCTTTAGCTTTCAAATAATTGATTCCTCTTCTTTAAATGGTTTACTTTGAACACAAGGCAGTTGAAAGTGAAAATGGCATTGCTGGAAATTTTAATAGTTACATACATTCTGCTTATGTAAGCTGTTTTTTTTTTTTTTTTTTTTCTTAAATCCTCAGGTGTGGGTTATAACTAAGTCTAAGTAATTCTCTAGGTGTGATAACTGACACAGTCCAGTCAAAAGTCTCAGAGATGGGTGGAGCTTTCTTCTCCCTCTCTCTAATATGCAATTTGGGTACTACAGGAGTCCTTGTAGATCCCCTTAAAATTAAAAAAAAAAAAAAAAAAAGATGAAGAGGAAATTACAATTAATAACCTTAAAATTCCAATTAATCTCTCAAATAGTGATTAATTTCCAGAGACGTGGAGACTCTGCAGTATATCTGAGAGAAAGGAAAAGACAATTAGGGCTGGGGAAATTGGTGGCGTACACAGGGGTAGGTGGAAATCCCACTAGGAATGAGATAATTGATGGACTTGGAAACCTGCCAAGAGGCCTCTCCCCCCACAACACGTGTCCATTTTTAAAACCACTGACCATGCCTCCTAAAACTGTCCTTTGTCTCATGGTGGAATTCTTCAGATCTGTCATGAAATCACAGTAGATCTTCATGAAATCACAGATTTGTTTTGTTTTGGTTTGGTTTTTTTGGCTACCTTTTCATTTATCTCTGGCGGCCATTTGTCCCCATCCCCCTCTGTGCTTACAGTGTGCTTGCGCTCTCTTCGCCAGCAGCCAGGACCAAAGCGAAGTGTGTGCTGGTTTACGGGTAGGCTACGCTTTACATCTCTGGTCCTGACAGTGCAATCTAGCTGTCGCAAAGACTGACTGATGCTTCACGTTCCTTTCTATTAAAGGCAAAAATTAATATTTAAAAAAAAAACATACAAACGACCAGGAATTGGTTCAAGTGGAGAGAAGGGAAAACTGCTGCCTTCTGCGGATCTAGTTATAAAAATAATACGTCCTGCTGCACTGTGATAGACTGAGCTCCAAGCAGTTGAGTACCAGGTTGTGTGTGAAGCCTGAAGTTTTAATTACATAGTAATGAAGCTGCTATCCGACTTCTGCAGCAGCACGGCTTTGATGTCCTCTAACTTAACTGTCCTTATTCGGAGTAAAGGACAATCCTACCTAAATGGATGGAGCAGTACACAGAAGAAACACAAGCAAAGTGGCTGTTCATGGTCGGCTATAAACCTTAAGTTCCTGAGGGCTGGTCCAGCTATACTGACCTAGAAGCGGAATAAGCAGTTTGGAAAATCTGGTTTGTGCATATAATTATTTTTATATCATCTCAGGCTGTGCCTTGCAAAGAGCAAACCACACTAGTTATCTGACCTAGTGCTCGGCCTGCCGCCCCCCCCCCGCCACCCCAACACAGTAATTGCAGGGGACTCAGCATATTTTTAACTAGCAGTGTGCACATAGAGCATTTCTTCCCAGATAGCCCTCTCTATCTGGAAATTACTCATGTGGATCCTTATTAGTCTTCCATATATGGAAAGCGAACTTTAAATTTTGACCTCTGTTCACTCCGGTAGACTAGGAAGGCCAAGAGAACACACACCCTTGGCTCTGGTGATGTCTGAGACAGACTTGGAAGTCGTGATGTATCAGAGCTTTAATTTAAAGTAAAGCTTAATCTTCCAGATGAAAGGGTCCCAACAATGCTTTTTTTTTAATTTGAGTGTAAATATTTAGTTGGGAGGCAGGTTACAGGATGCGTTTAAGGTCTCAAAGTCCTTTGGGATTACTGTTTTTAATTCTGGCTCTTCCTTTAGTTGATGGGAGCAAATAAGTGATTTCCTCTCGAGTGTGTGCCTGCTTCTGAGGGTGCCTAAATAAAAGATGTGGGTGTGATAAGGTGACATCTCAGCACTATCCTTGGGCCTCGAGCTGGAAGGCTGGGTTTAGTTGAGTGGGGAGGAAGGCCTCTGAGCATGGAGGTGGAAATCTCCTCATGAGCACAGGAAAGCAGTTACCTCAGAGCGGCCTCAGTTTCTCACACTGATGAGCTGGGATGGGTAATCAGAAGTCGTTAACTTTGTTTAAAAGGCGGAGTTCAGATATTAATAAAAGTGGAGTTAGCTTTGTTGTAACTTTATCATCTTGCATTGAAAAGACAGCTCAGGGAAAATGGTTCATTGGGATATTTGTAAACTCTAAAGGATCATGGAAAATTTTGGTTTCATTTGGAATTGTGGCATCCCCCTTCTCTTGTCCCTGATCTTCACCATATATGGCTCCTCAGTAGCATAGACATAACAGTACGCACACTAGGAAACACTGGCCAAAACACTGAGCTTCAGACTCATCGAGAGACCCTGTCTTGAAAACTAAGGTGGAGAATGACAGAGGAAGACACACAATGCCCTCTGTCCTCTGCATGGGTGTATATACTCACACACATGTGCACATGCACACAACACACACACACATACATTTCACATAGAAGTGTGAATAAAAATTTTGAAAAATATGATTAACTGACTTATTTGACAAATACAGAGTAATTCACCCAACTACTGATTCTTTTAAAACGTGTATGAGTCATTTTAAGTACTTATGGGACATGTAACAAAAATGAATTTTGGCCAGAAAAGTATGTCTGGGTAAATATCAAAGGACTGGAATCATTATGTATGCTCTGACCAGCATAAAATTGAATTACGGCTAAGTAGCAGAAATATCACTAAGAAATTTCCAAGTATTTGAAAATTAAGCATGCTGCTTAAAATTAACCCATGGTGGAGGCATTTCCATTCAACAGAAGAGAATTTCAGGATAAGCAACCAATCTAATGAAGACGCAGCATGTGCAGTGAGCTGGATCAGCACCTGGGGAGAGGGGACTCACATTTTAAATGTATGGAGTAGCAAAAAACATTGACATTTTCATTGGCATATCCAACTCAGGAGACCAGAAGATAATCGGTGAATTAAATCCCAAATCATGGTTTGTAAAAGCACAATAGCCATGGACACATTCCAGAGCTAACGATTTTCAGAATCTCTTAGTACTGAGGCTAGGGCTGCTTGAGTGCAGGCCAAGTCATGAGGCAGCTGCAAAACTATGATCAGAAATCAAAGGGAGAAAGATGTAGAAATTTTAAAATTTGACAACATCCAGTATGGTTTTTGTGGAGGAATTTTAATCCACAACATGGCTGCTCTGGCAAGGGAGCACATCCAAAGACCTAGGCCTGGGTGATTTGCTAGAATATGGACACACCCTTAGCACGCACCTTTAATCCCTCTTTCTGGAATTTAGTACACATCTTTAATCCCAAACAATCTAATTGAGGAAGAGACAAAGTGATGAATCAGAGAAAGATTTGACAGAATGAGTCAGAGATAGGATACTGTCAACTCGCATGAGAACAGACAGGAAAGAGAAGCTATTTAAGAGAAGGGGGGAGGGGGAGGGAGGGAGGAAGGGACGGAGAAAGGGGGGGAGGGAGGGAGTGTGTGTATGTTAGTTCTGGGAGACAGTACAGTAGAGTTAGGGAGTACCGTACAGTTTGGTGCAGTTCTGTGCAGTTCAGTTTACGGAGTTCAGGGACAGTTTTGGTTTTGTTTTGTTTCTTCAAAGCAGAGCAACAAGAAGCCACGAGAAGCCAATTGGAATCAGTTTGGAGATGAGTGTGAGCCAGAATAGCTGAGTTGAACTATCAAGCCAGAGTTCAGAAGGAGCTAGAAAGAGTGAGTTTATTCAGCAGTAAGCCTCAGAGGCTGAAAGCAATCTAGGCCCAGGTTAGTAGATGGAGGCTGGAAGCTGACGCCTTCAAGGTCCTGTCTTGTACAGAGACTAGAAGCTTCCACTTGGCCTAGGCCTAGGGATAGTTAATAGAAATGCTCTGGGCTCAGCCTAGGCCATGTATTAGTAAATCGTGGGTACAGTTCTCATCTTATCTCGTCATCTGAAATGCAAGCAACATTTATAGGTTTCTGGAAAATAAAAATTGTAACATTTCTCCAAAATCTAAATGAAAATGCAAAGAGCTATGAATAATGAACCATTATTAAGAATTTAAAGAGAATGTATATTTCCAATACTTGGAGCTATTAAGACTTACTGTAAAGCACTAGTCATTAAGATGGTATGCCATTGGTTAAGGGTATATGAATAGGTCAAAGAAATATAGTCTAGAGGTAATTGGTACAGACACATGTATCTGAAAGAGTGTTTTGTACTAGAATATATAGATTCTATAAAAACAATAGGTAAAGTACACTCAATTCAATTAAAACTGGGGCAAGATTCAGCAGAATTCTCAAACAGTTCTTCAGAGATGAGAATATCACCATTGCCAAACAACAAATAGAAAGATTACTGAGTGGTTAGTTCTCAAGGAAGTGCGAATGATGTCAAGATCTGCTACCTCCCAGCAGAATGGCGGAAATGAAACAGACGGACAGAATCAAGCTCTTAATCCTGTTGGTGATGCTGTGTAAGGAATCCGCTCTCCTTCTCTCTTCTTTGGTTGGAATTCTCTGTGGTCACAGCCCCTCACCTTCCATTGCTTTAGCCTTATCTCTGCTCTCAGCCTTCTCCTCCCATCCCATCTGGCTAAAATCAATCTACCTGGGCTCTCCAATGAAACTGTTTTCTAATTACTAGTCCACCCCCTCCCCCAACCCCACTAATCACAATTCAGATTCTATATTAGGTCAAGACAAGTAGTATATCCTTCAGAATACCTTTGTGACTAGATTCTTTCATCCACACTGGTTTTGAGATTCATTGATAGGTTGTGCCTACCCAAGGCTCCTTGCTGTAGGATATTCTAATTTCTACACATTTATTTCTATTTACCTCTTGTCTTAGCTCTTTGGCTGTTTTCAATTTGAGATTATTACTCAAAATGTGATATTGTTATTCTTATGTGGAATTGCTAGATCAGGCTGTACACATGTTCAGCTTTATAGAATACTGCCAGAGTTTGCTAAAGTGATTTTATTTAGTTTGTCCATCCATTCAGCAGTATATGAAGGTTTACCTTGTGACATACCTACCCCCATGTCTGTGACATATTTTTTAATATCTTAAAATATGAAAATGATTTTGACTTGGCGGTCTTCAACCACACTGGCAGTGAAATTCAAGCCTTTTTTTTTTTTTTTTTTTTTAATTCAATAACTTGGCGTGCTGGCACAGGCCTGTATCAGTTATGCAGGAGGCTGAAAAGGAGGAGACTGGGAGTGCAGGGTAGCCTGCCTGGGGTACCAGTGAGCCCAAGGCTACCTGAAGTGCCATAGAGAAGGATGGGGAAGGGCTAGGAATTGTACAAATTGCTCAATAGTAAATGTACTTTACACAGTGGGCCCTGAGTTCTGTCCCCAGTAACACATATAGACACAGAAATGGATCCACAGACAACAGATTCCCCCCCACACACACACCCACACCCCCCACCACACACACAAAATAAGGAGTGAGTGATGGAAAGAAAGAAAGAAAGAAGGGAGGGAGGGAGGAAGGGAGACAAACAAGGAAGGAAGGGAAAGAGAGAGGGAGAGCACAGGAAGTTTTTCATCAGGGAAAACGGCCACTTACCAAAGAGAAACAATTAGGTGGGACTGTTGCCCATTAATGTAATTTCCCCAATTACAAAAAAATTATGAAACAATTTATGGTTCATTGACCTTTCAGTGAACATAGCAGATATGCCTGTGGTCAGATGCTACTAAAATTTAACTGATTCTTTAAGGTATGATAAGAAGAAATTTGGCCAAGAGTAGAGCTCAGTGGTAAGATAAATGCACAGCACGTGGAAGGCTCTGAGTTTCATCACAGCCTCTAACACATGCAGACATAAAGTACTCACATTACAAATAATTTCCACTTTTGTTAAATGCACAAATGGTTTATTTGTAAGACCCTACATTATTTAAAAAGAAATCATAGGACACATGCACAAACACACATTTTCTCTCTCTCTCTCTCTCTCTCTCTCTCTCTCTCTCTCTCTCTCTCTCTCTCTCTCATGGCTCATGGCTCATTGCTAACTGCCTGACTCTAGTCATTGGCTTTTTTTTTGTCTCAGTGTAAAGTATCTGAAAAAATATGGAAATTATTCCCTCCCTGCTTATAAAAAGTGGTATTGCGAAGAACAATAGAAAGGACCTGGAACAACTGGCTGATGCAGGAATTAGAGTTAATAAGGCACTTTTGGTTGCACATTTAGAACGGTCTCAGAGTTGGTATAGTGCTATTCAATGTTTTCACATGAGAGAGCACGGGATGATCTTACTGTCATGTGCTGTGCTGTGAGCAGAGCCAGCGAGGCGGCTTCTAAGTACGCGTCTCTTCCTGGCTTCAGTAGAAAGGAACGGAGAGAATGATTCATAATGAGCAAAACACGCATCGCCTCCTGGAGACTGCGAAAAGGGATCGGGGCAGAGTCCCATTCGGGAGAACTTATTTGGGTCTTGGAAATGATTTGCGATGCTGACCCCCTCCCCCTCTGTAGGGCCATTTGGAGCCTGCTTCAGTGGACACCTCTGTTTTCAGTCACAGCAAGATGGCAGTGAGATGCAGGGTATTGCAAGAGCTAGGAACCCCAGCCTCTTTTGAACACCTTCTAGATTAACAGCAGACCAAAATGAGACTGGTTACTTCCTCCCAGAGTGCCATCACAGGTGTCACAGATGAGCTAAATTAACCCAGAAATTTGTCTAAATCAAGATGGCATGGCCCGGCAACAGGTGTGTATACTCTAGCCCTGGGAGACAGATGATGGAGACCCTCTGTTTGAAAGCCAGCCTGGGCTCCTTGGCAAGACCTTATCTGTAACTAACTAACTAACTAACTAAACAAACAAACGTAAGGGGAGGTTGCAGAAATAATAGTCAGACCATATATTGCAAAACCTGGATGTGGTAAAACAGAAAGAAAAAAAAATTGCTAGCAGTCCAGTTAGCAACCTATATTGAGAACTGTTTGTTTGGGGCTCATGCCTCCCTGAAGGTTAGGCAAAGAGAGACACAATTATCCAAAGCAGTTAAAGTTCCCAGATCAGTTCAGTCCACTACTTCGGCATGTCTCCATTCCTGACCTGGTTTTCCGTGAGGTGTGACGGATGCTCATCCAGGAGCAAGGCAAAGCCCTGCCTCATATCCCGAGGACAGACAACAGGTGCTGGCCTCTCCCGTGAGCTCCCCACAAGCTAAGGACTGAGGGCTTCCACTAATCCCTCCCCTCTCAAGGTGACTTACTGTGTCACAGGAAGGGGTGGGGGCAGTTCCGGTCATTGTGAGGGTGTCATATTCACTGAACTTTCCTGAGGTTAAAGTGTTATTCTGAACCGTGCCCTACAAGCTGTTTGCTTTGTGTCATTCCACTCGAAAATATAAACAGCGTGGGATTCAGTGAACAAGGAAGACTGCTTATCTTATAATTAAGAGCATTGTATGAGGACGAATTTTATATTTATAGCTATTTTCTGGGCCAGAGAAAAGCCATATTAAATCACTTTCCTTAAAAAAAAAATCTTTTGATACATAAATTCTCTGTGAGGGAAAAACATAGAACAACGAGCTGTCCTTTAATGATCGAATAGGAATGGCTGCGTCGTTCCGAAGTGTGGAAAAGGAAAGGAAATTTAACATTTTAAGATTATCTGTCAAAAATCTAGGAACTGAAGAATTTGGAAGTTTTGGAAACTAACATGATGTGAGTGTGCTAGGCGAGCCTGGGATGGAGTGGCCCGGCAAGGTCGCTGTTAGGGAACTGGCTCTGAGGCTTTCAAATTTTCAGTAAGCTGAAAGGCAGCCCATTGAAAGTGATTTTTTAAAAAATTTTTTTATTTGAAGCGATTTAAAAAATACAAATAGTATTTCCTGGAGGAAGGAGGTTTCTCTCTGAGACACACTCCCCCCCCCCCCCTTTTGAGACAGGGTTTCTCTGTGTAGCCTTAACTTTCCTGGACTCACATTGTAGACCAGGCTTGCCTCAAACTCACAGAGATACTCCTGCCTCTGCCTCCCAAGTGCTGGGTGGCATGTGTCACAACTGTCCAGCCTGAGACTCTCTCTTAAACTTTACTTCTTTCAGTTTGCAATAACCTGTAACAGGCCTTCCAGTCTGAGGATTTTAAGGACTTGGTTTAAATCCTTTGTCTCTTTTTTATTCTTTAAATTTTTCTTTTTTTAGGCTATGTGACTCAGATGGCCACAAGGTTGCTATGTAACCCAGGCTGGCTCCTCCAACTCAAAGTATTTCACTTTCAATTTTCATATTTTTTTCTGACTAGCAATTGCCTTCCTTTCTGCTGTGGGTTGCTTGAATTTCACTTTTATTCTTCATTCCAAAGCAGTGTATGTGACTGATAAGGCCCTTAGCCCGCTCTTGAGCATTGCTTCTCCTTCTCTGAGGAAGTGTCACTCCTTATTTATGGGGCATGCTTTTCCCTTACTAAGTCGGCCTGGGTTTGCAGCATCTAGAAGTCACTTGTGATAGGAGCTGCAAGGACTGGGCCTGCAAAGGAATGCAACTCCATTGCATCCACCAGCCATTTGGTGTGTATTTTGCTGGTTGGGTTGTAACTGGAGTTGTCACGCAGCAATCATTTGCATTTGAGATGTGTACCATCCCCATGGAAACAGCTCAAACAGCAAACTGAGTCTGGATTTTTGTCTGATCCTGAAGCCAGTAGTCACTTGAATTTTACTCGTAGTCACTGGTCTACACAGTTTTCCTTATTCCTTTTTCATCAAAAAATAGAATCAGTGCTTGTGATACAGGTCACTGACAACAGAAATAACTGGAAGTGACATAAAGACCATCCCTCTTTCCTTGCCTAGTACCAACTATTCCATTACTAAATCCAGGTTGCAAAACGTTCATGTAAAATGAGATAGAAAACTAGCATCCATCAAGCGTATCCCTATTCAAAAGGGTCCAAGTTAGAAATCATCTGCCCTGTGTTATTAAAAAGTATGGTACCTGGAAGTTAATGTGCAGAAGGGTGCCTTAAAACACCACACACACACACACACACACACACACACACACACACACACATACACACACACACACACACACACATACACACACACACACACACACACACACACACACACGGGGGTGGGGGGTGCATGCACACACCCGTCTCTATAGCCACACACCTGCAGAATCAACCAAACATAGATTTTTTTTTAAATATTTAGAAAAAAATCTGCATCTGTTCTTAATATATGCACAGGCCCTTTCTCATTCTTATTTCCCATGAAACACAGCATGAGAACTATTTGCATAGCATTTACATTGCACTTGCTATCATAAGTAAAGTAGATGACTTTACGTATCTGAGTAGATACACACAAGTTATGTTAAATAGCATGCCGGTTTGTATAAGGAACTTGAGCACACAGAGGCTTCAGTATCTACAGGGTGCCTTGGATCCGGTCTCTCATGGGTCTTGCAGGATGACTGCATAAGCACTTGTGTGTGTGTGTGTGTATTTGCATCTGTGTGTAGGTAATACATGTATTTATGCATGTGTTACATCTTGAAATCAGGTCAACGGTATTTGATGGGTTCTACTCATTTGTGTTTAAGACATCAACAGCCTTTTTACTGGGTATTGTCAGGAAATAAATAAACAGGGCAGTGAAGCTAACATGACCAAAGTCCAAGAGGATTTGGCTTCCGGCACAGTGATAAAGGCAGGTGGGGGGGGTTGTTTGTCTGCTCTGACCCAGGTTTCCAGGAGGCCAGTCCACCCACCAGCCTCAGGGCACAGTGCCAAGCAATGCGCCTCTGGCACTGCAGCCTGATCTCCTTCCTGGACTCTCACTTCTCACCCACTCTTCCCTATGCTCCCACTCTCCTCTAACTTGGCCTCATTTCCTAGCCCAGTGACTTGCACTCCGCCTTTGGCCCGTGAACCCCAGGATGGAGTTAATTTCCGGCTTTAACCCTCACAGCACTCCCCGGGATGTGGTTTGCCTGGCTCTGTCCCCCTCACCTAGTGTGACCATCTGCTGTCCACTGGTTACCTCCCTAGCTCAGGGTTCTGGTTTAGTCTTCTTTGCAGGAGTGGAGCAAGATGAAGATGGTTAAGCTAAAAGAGCGGTGGCTGGAGAAAGGACAGGAGTATTATCACCCCCACACGTCTGTACCTTATCTAAAAATACTTCCTACTGGCAGACAAGACGAGGAAGCACAGCATATGGTGGATGCTGCCAAGTGCACCAGATTGTAAGATTATACACTTGAATTACAAAGTCTGGATGTTATAGCCATAAACATATGTAAACATGTTTCTGTTTTGCTAAGAAGAAGAAGAAGAAAAATCAATGATGTATTATCCAGATGAATTATTATGACCATTAATTATGGTCCCAAACTCTCGATTGACAGAATTTCCCCTACTCCAGTGACACGTCACTCAGCCACCATAGCGTGTGATAGAACTTTTCATTTGGTTTGATTGTGAGCAGGTGCTAGTGTTACACTTCAAAGATGATGATTCTACAACTGGAAGGGAACTTAGATGAGGACTTGGAAAACTCTGGCATACGGGCCAAGCCCAGCCTGCCACCTATTGTAAATACAGTGCTATCAGCCCCCCAGCCAGGCCCATTCATGCTAGCACAGCTGCTTTCTAACAACACTGGCAGAGTGGAGGGTGACAGGGACATAACCCCCCCCGAAAGTCTGAAGAAGCAGTTACCCAACGTACTTGTAGGCTCCTGCCAGGTGTCTGTTTTTCTAGAATGCTTGTATTTCTGTCGCCTCAGAAAAAGTGTTTTCTCTATTTGAAAGATAGTTCTAGGATTGAAGTTTATAATATAAACCCAATCTCCCTTTCTTTTATTTTTTATTTTTTTAAATTTTTTATTATTAATTTATTCTTGTTACATCTCAATGGTTATCCCATCCCTTGTGTCCTCCCATTCTTCCCTCCCTCCCCTTTTCCCCTTATTCCCCTCCCCTATGACTGTTCCTGAGGGGGATTACCTCCGCCTGTATATGCTCATAGGGTATCAAGTCTCTTTTTGGTAACCTGCTGTCCTTCCTCTGAGTGCCGCCAGGTCTCCCCCTGCAGGGGACATGGTCAAATGTGAGGCACCAGAGTACGTGAAAAAGTCATATCCCACTCTCCTTTTAAAGTTCAGTTCATTCATTTTCTCAGCTGCTCAGTGAAAACCCTCTTTATATGTAAAACCTACAAGCTGTCCCAATGTGTGATCCCTTTTCCATGCAAGAAGTGTTTGTCCTTGTAATATCTCCAAATCCTGAATTTTAAAAAATGATAACATTTTATTTTTAGACTTATTTTTATTATTTAAAATATATATGTCTGTCAGGGGGCAGGTAATACACTTGAGGGCAAGCATTCTTGGGGTCCATAAGATGGCTGTCTGCTTTTTTGGAGCTAGAGTGACGGGCAGTGAGGAGCTGCCTGGCACGTGTGCCGGGTCCTCTGCAAGAGCAGTGCATGCTCTTGACTCTCTCCATCCCTTCAGCTCCTTGACATAACTTTTTGTGTGACTTAACTACAAAGGCTTCTTCATTGCCTACAATGGCATTTATTTGCTCGTTCCTAGCATTGGGTATTGTATTTATTAATATTGACCGGTGTAAAGGACACACAGGTGATACTCATCAGTTTGCATCTCAGAACCCCAAGCTTGTGATGTGAAGCCCGTAAATGGTTGTAGTGCACTCGTTCTGCGAGGAGAGCGAGTGTTTTCATTAGGCCCACTTTGCAGACGGGGACAGCGAAGTTGTCTGGTTTATGACTGAAACCAGGAACTGGCAAAGTTTTTATTCCAGCACTACTCACTGCCAAGTACACAGGGATGAGTCTGGCGGGAGGTCTGTAGAGGCTCAAATAAGCTCTATTGCACGTGTCAGGCCGGGGTCTGTGCTTTCTCTGGGGAAAACTGTTCTGCCCTTCAGTGTGTATCTGCTGCTTAATTTCAACTTGATCTCCCTCTCTCTCTCTCTCTCTCTCTCTCACACACACACACACACACACACACACACACCCCACCCCACACAGGCACGTATACACACACCACAGACACACACAGACACAACACACATGCACACCACACACACCACAGACACACACACATACATACACATACACAAAGACACACACGCACACACACCACACATATCTCATACACAGACAAACATACCACACCACAGACACACACATACATACACATACACACAAGCACACACACGACATATACCCCACACCACAGACACACATACACACACACCACACATACATATACATACACATACACACAAATGCACACACATACCACAAACACACATATACACACAAAAACACACACCACAGATACACACAGACACACATACCACACATACATATACACACACAACACATATATACAGAGACACACATACACACCCATACCCCCCCACACACACATACACATACCAACACACACATATGACACACACAAATATGCATACAGACACATAGACACACAGACACACACACACAGACACACACAGACACACACACACACGGCTAGTGGGCTTTAGGCCTTTGGTTCTTGGTTACTATTAATCATTGTGTCTGGGCTCTACAGGTACAACAAACAGGTTATGGATTAGCAAAAGAAGTGAAAGACAGTGTCACTAAATCAGCAAAACTCTCCACCCTGGGGGGAAAGCTGTGTGGGTTTGGAGGGACAAGAGTTCAAGGACATCTTCTGTATATACCACAGACAGTGTCACCCATGTGACTCATGGCCAGCCCATCTCCACGGTCTGTACTGTCCTTCTGTTACTCCTGACTTTAGGAGTCTAACTGGCTAAAAGTCATAATGATTTTGAAGTCTACAACTCAAAATTGGTCTCATGCTCTTTTCTCATCACCATTTCTCTTAAAGTGATTTTTCTCCCAGTCATTAGTGAAAATATTAAGTAAAAATCCAAAGGAACGTATATAAGTGGATATTCTTATTCTCAGCAGACAAGATAAATAGCACAGTGTCACTGCTGTGGGAATAAGGGACAAGGGTGCTACACTTTCTGTGGAGTGAGTGCTCTCCCCCTCATTTTCCAGCCTTTAGCTGCCTCCACTGGGACCAAATCATACCTCTAATACCGTTGCTCGTATTTCAGTTTATGGCTGCTGTGTATAAGGGTGGCATCTTAACATCCCTTTTCAGTAAAATAGAACATCCCCGCTGCTCTGCTCGCCTTCATCAGAGTACACAGTCACCATCCCGCGTGGATGGACCACCCCCTGGGACTCTGTGTGCTATCTTCAGGTTACTGTACTTTAAGTCTTTCTATCTATTACTAATAATGCTAGAGAAATAATCAAGCATAAAGCACTGGAAACATTGCACAGAGGGCAGCACCCACCCGACCTCACTCCCAGCGCATTGTCTGAATCCTGTGATCCTGCTGATTGTGTGAGGAGCAGACAGGGCACTTGGGCTGTGAGACCCCCCTGGCTGCGGTTGAGACAGGCCACAAGACCTCTGGCTGCAGGTGAGAGAGGCAGTGAGGAAATCCATCATCCAGGGTGCAAACGGGAGCGTAAACCCTGGACACTTTGTGAGGACAACGTTATGAGACAATAGGCTCAGGAACTTGCTGTCATTTTTGTGGTCAGGATTTGAGTGAAATGGGACTTTAAAATAGGAATTTCACTTTTCTTACTGGTCTTCCTGTCAATTCTACTGAATAAAATAATAATAATAATAATAATAATAATAATAATAATAATAATAATAATAATAATAATCTTTTTTATTTTCGTAACCTTTTCTCTAGTTTATTGGCCAGCGAGTGCTCCCATCTATCAGGTATCAGATTTCTTTTCATCCATTTCTTTTCATTGCCAAGAAGCCCAACTCCCAGAATCACACTCTTTCTGTCTTTAAGAGAATTATTCCCTCCCTCCCTCCCTCCTTCCCTCCCTCCCTCTCTCCCTCCCTCCCTCCTTCCCTCCCTCCCTCCTGTCTTCCCTCCCTTTCCCTCTTCCCCCTCCTTCCCTCTCCCGTGGAAGTACATTCAAGAGATGTAATTACCATGTTTAGGAAGCAGTCATTCTTACATTTTCATAAGGTTCATTTCATCCTTGTTGCTCTGAAGTCGGAGCTTGTGTTTGTCTCCACCTCAGAGCAGAGGCGGCTCTCTTTGGAATGATGGGGTCTGTGGCGGCCACCCTTCCCATCTGAGCTGATGGCGTATCCCCTCTCTGAGCACTCACATAGCTTAGAGTTGTCAGATGCTCATGGGATGCAGGATGCCATTACATTTTGCAGGCTTCTTACTGAACTATTATTTATACTTCCCATGAAAACTTCAGTTGGTTTTATGGCAGACATTACTTTAAAGGAACAGTGGTGACAATGGCTTTTCATGGATTATTTTTACTGAATTTTTCTCTTGCGTCTAATAGAACCCAGTTTTCATAACACTTCTTCTTATGGCTTATATTAATTTTCTTTAGCCTTTCTTTTAGTTTGAAAATATACTTTATTTCTATCATTTCTTTCATTTATTCAGTTAATGCACTTCCTGGGGGGGTTACATTAAAGGCATTTAACACAGGTTCAGTGCTCATTTTCCAGGGTTTGAGTCCCCATGTTTAACCCTATTATTTTGCTACCAAAGTAGTCACATGACTTGCACAGGAATTAGTCTCTTTGTACTGGTTTCTTTTCTATAAAATGCTAACCCCACCCCACCCCAAATCACCTAATTACCTAAGGTGAATGCGTGGCTGAATGAGTTAAATCATAAGGTTTGCTTTGACTTGAGTCCAGAGTGTAGAAATTGTTCAACAGTAATAGCTGTTATCATTGGCTGAACTGTTGTGTTTTGAAGAGTAAGGCCTGTGTCAAAACAGCTTACCTTCAGCAGCACTATGAAAATCTCACAATAGACATTGGCACTGAAGAATTTGTTAGGTATTTATAGTAGTCTGTATAGTGTCCCCCACCCTCCACCCCCTGGTGCCCATATCTACTCCCTGGAACCTGCAAATATATTGCTCAGTGGCAATGGGGCGTACAATTGGCAGATGGAATGGAGGTTGCTGTCGGATGACCATGACATAGGTCATGTCCCCTAAAGGGTATACGGGGACATGGTTACAAGCGACCAGTGCAGACCTGCTTAGAAACTCATTTTTACAACAGTACATACACCAATGGTGCGAGTGTGTTGGAGTCCCTCATGGCCCCTTCATGGAGCTCACTGTGGCTGTTTGTATGCTCACATCTTTGCTGTTCACAGTCACCACATGAATTGTGATTCTGCACAGCTTTACTGGCTTCCACCGTAGGCACTCTTCTCTCCTCGTGTTGTGACTCTTCTCTCCTCGTGTTGTCAGTGGCAGGGGAAAGGGGGGAAGAATCCTCATAGCGTCGGTGATTTGAAAGCTATGGTGATAATAGTGGGACAGTCGTCTTCACTGTAACTTTTTCTTAATAAGGGCCCTAGATTTTCACGAAAACAAGGAATGCTAACATTTAAGAGGGAGTGGGTTGATTGTTTGGAGGCATGATAACTTTGGGTCCATGGTTGAATACCGTGCTTGGAATGGTGCTGACGGTGAGGACCTTGAGTTTCTTCTAGCATTGTGCAACCTAATGTCCCCCCCCCACCCCCGGTCTTTGTTGAGAAGCAGATACCCCATGGAGACACACATGCTGCAGATGCCGGACACTTCTAGTGCACAGGCTTATCTGGTTTGCCTGAAGGAGGAGCTTTTGCTGGAGGAGGAAGCAGCTCAGAAGTTCACCAAGAGCCCATCGGGGAGAAGGATTTCTGTGAGAAGAGAAGAAAGAATCTTAAGAGCGTTGCAGAACTAGTGACTAACACCAGCTGCCATTGTGGCCTTCTCATCCACTAGATTCAGACTGTGTCAAACTCCCTTAAAGAGTGTATGGGGGACATGGTCACAAGTGACCAGTGTAGACCTGGTTAGAAACTCATCTTCCCAAAGCAATACTTACACCAGTGGTGCGAGGGTGCTGGAAACCTGGATGGCCCCCTCGTGGAGCTCTCTGTGGCTGTTTGTATGTTCACATCTTTGCTGTTCACAGTCACCACATGAATTGTGATTCCGCACAGTTTTACTGGCTTCCACCGTACGCACATTCTTACCCAGAATTGGCTAGTGGACTGGATTTAAATGTGAAGCCACATGTTTGATTCTTGCTTGGTAACGGATCACTAAAACGCAATGGCCAAACACATCACAAGTGGACTATTGTGTAGTGTTGGTTGGTTAGAGATCTAAAGTGGATCATCATGACTGCAATCTTTTGGGAGGCACAGGGGTGGGGGTGGAGACTCTGTCTCAGCTTCTAGAAGCTTCTCGTGCTCCTTGGCATCGCTATGACCTATGCTTCCCCTTTCTCGTCTCCTCTTACATTCGCTTGCCTTCTGTCTATATGGCAGTGGTTCTCAACCTTCCTAGTGCTGCGACACTTTAATACAGTTCCTCATGCTGTGGTGACCCCCCAACCATAACACTATTTTCATTGTTATTTCATAACCATAATTCTGATTCACTTATGAATCACTAAGTAATACCTGTATTTTCTGATGGTCTTAGGCGACCCCTGTGAAAGGGTTGTTCGACCACCAAAGAGATCATGACCCACGGGTTGAGAATTGCTGCTATTGTAATTACCTCAGCCCAGTCTAGACAATTCAGGATAACGTTTCACCTCAAGTTCCTTAGCCACACCTGCATATTCCCTGTGCTACCTGAGGTGACATATGCCGTGGCTCTGGGGTCAGGATTTGGTCTTCCTTGGAGCCATTATTCCATCTATTACAAGGTGTTGGGCAGCACCAGCACATGCCAAGTAGCTGCTTTCATAAAGGTCCTAAGGCAAGACCTAGTTCTGGAGGAGATAAGCCTCCATCAGCCGGAGACACCAGTTCTCTATTGTGATGCATATAATAAAAAAATGCTCACTGAGATTAGATTTACCAATACCTCTCTCACCCTTGGCTCAGTGGGGAAGACTGGTGGGGAACTAGACTTCCCAGCTCTGGGCCTTGCCTTTGCAGGTCTATAAATTCCTCATCAGATTCCTGATTGTTTCAGTAACTCATGCTGTCATTGCCTTTTAAAGTGAACCTCACATTGCATTTTCAGACAAACATGGCATGCTTTTTTTTTTTTTTTTAGCATGCATCCAGCTAAAACTGTTCTGAACATTTTCAACTTTCTGTTCTCATGATTAAGAGTCATCATGAGAATTATTTGCTTACTCAGATAGCTTCAAAGGACTTGGCTAAAAAGATCAAGTGAGGAGGAGACTTCTCAGAAACTTTTCCCGGCTCATTCCCACCCTACATCTCCTCCCCAGGTCAACGCCAAGAGGAGCTCAGGATACAAGAGTGAGCCTGGAGGCAGGAGAGATGCTGGGAGCCAGAGATTGAGCAATGGAACCAGAGACCCCAGGGCCAGCCAAGCAGAGCTGCTCCAGCTAGAGAGCTGAAAGATGCAAAAAGGAGATGAGCTAGCAGAAGAGGGCTTGAATAACATGCAGAGAGTGAGAAAATTCTGGTGACACTCTAGCTCCAGTGTGCTTTGTACATGGGTCTAGGGGCCAGGGCAAAAAAAAAAAACAAAAAACAAAACAAAACCAAAAAAACCCAACAAACAAACAACAACAACAACAATAAAAAAACCAACCAAAAAACCAAACACCTAACAGATGCTGGTTGGATAGTTCCTGCTGCACACATCTTGTTAAGCCGTCATTTATCATTCTGTCGCTCCATTGGTTGGATTCTCTGCCACTCCCTCACATTTGAACATCTACTTCCCTTTTAAAGCTGAAGTTTAAACGTGATATGTCTATCATCTTCCAGTGTCACATTTTTTTTGGGCCGAATACTAGATTTTCTTTTTCATGGCAATGATCCTAGGAAAACATGGTCTTAGTATATGGAAGATAAGAAAAGATGTGTTTATCTACATATTGATTAATCATCAATGACGTGTCCAGTGTTCTTCCAGGCACCAAGAGCACAGATGCCAGTGAAGCACAGCAGGTCACATCTTTGAGAAGCTTGCATTCTGGCTGGGAGCAACAGACCGTAAATAAAAGTAGATAAAATCTTGGGAAGCAAAAACAGGGTAAAGTGGGGTGGAAAGATGGCTCCGCAGTTAGGAGCACTTGTTGGATCCAGGCTCAGTTCCCAGCACCCACAGCCATCTGTAAATTCCAGATCCACAGGATCTCATGCCTGCTTCCAACTGCACCACACATACATGTTCACTTGCATACATGAAGGCAAACACCTGCAAACATAATATAAATAAACCTTAGAAAATAAAGTACTTAATTAGAATCTGTAAAACAAGATAAAGTGATATCATGACTTGAATGTAAATGTCTTTCCTAGGCTTACTGTTTGAGTGCTTGGATCCCACCTAGGACACTATTTCAAAGGCCCCAGAGCCTTTAGGAAGTGGGGCCTGCCTGCTAGACAGTAGGTCACTGGGAGTGTGTGTCTTCTTGTTGGTTCGGTCTGTATACTCTGGAATGATTGGCCGCCAGCATCTGGTTCCATGCCTTCCTAGCTACAATGGAGTGAAATTTCTCTGAACTGGTGAGCCAAAATAAAGCATTCGTCACCCTTCAGCTACACTGTTCCAGCAGTGAGGAAAGGGATGGCTACAGATAGGGATATGCAATGTCAGGAAGCATTGGGTTTGAGGATGCCGGGCGAGGGCCTTCCTGGTGTGGGGACTTCTTCCTAAAGCCCATAGGGAATAGTGGACCTACTAAGTATATATCTGGGGGAAAGAAGAGCCTAGCTCAGGGAAACAATACAAGACACTGAAGTGGAAGCCTGGAAACATGCCCCGAATGATTGAAGAAGATGGCTGGTGTGGCTGAGTATCAGCCCAGCAGTACATGAAGCTAGCATGTGTGAACCGTGAGTGACTCTTAAGTTAGGGGAGACCGTAATGGCACCAGCAGTGGGTTCTGTCACTATGGTATGGAAACTCACTGGAATGTACTAAGCTAATGATGTGACCTATTTTTACAGAATCACTCTGGGCTGGGTGTTGAGAACAGAGGATGAGGCAGAGTGAGGGACATCTGCTAGGAGGCTGTGCCAAAAACCTAGGAGATAAAGCATTGGTTCTGACTAGCGAGATGGCAGACTGGCTGGTGAAGAGAGGTTGGGTTCTGAGCTAGAGCTGGATTCATTAGACATGAGAGTAAAAGAATTTGGAGTCGAAGGGACTTCGAAGTTGCCGGAGAATGATTAGAAGTGCCATTAATTGAGATGGAAACGGTGGCAGGAGAGACGGATTTGGAGGACCCCATCGACCCTTCATTTTTGAGATGTTCAGGTTGACGTACTCCTTGGGCATGCCAAGCAGGGTGCTGCATATATGGTTCTAGAAATGAGAAGAAAGGGCCTGCCTGAGAATCTAAGTGTACACACACATGCGCACACTAATAAAGCTATCTTTCTGGTCTCTGCTGTAATGTCTCCTAAGAGCACCACTTTCAGCCTTCACCTGGCACTGCCCTTTGTAGCACATCCCAACCTTGCTCTTAGTAGCAAAGAAATCACAACATCTAGTGTCTATGTGTGAATTTGGCCCAATGGTAGGTAGAGCTTGGGCTAGCATGTATGGGTGGCCCCCAGTTCAGTCCTGGCACCGTGAAAGGGGTGAGGGTGGTTTTGACCTCCAGATCCAGGCCTTCTTTCCTCATTCTGGCCTGTGTCCTCCTGCTCTCATCTCCCTCTGACCACAGCTTGGCTTCTCTGGCCAGCTCTTGGCTGGAGCTTGCCAACCCAACAGCGAAGTTCCAGGGAGGTTCTGTAATGGAATGAAGTGGGGCACGTAGTGAACTGCAGAATGCATCGTCTGTCCCTTCCAAGCACATTTATCCAAAAGGGCCACCCCCTCTGTCCTCTCAAAGTTAAGCCAGAAAGGTCTGTTAGGGCCGGACCTCCTCATCTTTATGCTGTCGGTAGCTAATCCAAACATTTTCTTTTTAAGATCATGTGGGCCAAACAAAATATAGCTGGGGCCCATAAACCTTCCACAGGGAGCCAGCCTTCAGCCACTGATTATCTTGCTGGCATGGCAAGCTTGTTGCACTTGAGGTCTGGCCTCTGGACAACACCTCTTGGATTTTCCATCTTGGTTTCCTCCAGTGCAGATTGAGGGCATGAATAGCTTCCCAGCTGAGAGGTTCCTGAAAGACACTGTGCAATGGCCTTGGCTTCCAAGGTACCTTTCTCTGAAAAGATGAAGGGCTTCTCTCAGGCCCCTAGGAGCATGGTTTCCTAGGTTCCTTCATCTCCATCCTCCCATCACATCTCACTTGATGGATGATCTTGTCTCTTCGGCGAGTCAGGGGCGATTGAGTCAGCACCCCTTACATGAATGTGTGATGGTGAGCACAATTTCAAATAGCAGCTGAGCAACCATTTGAGTGTAAAAGCAGGTCTCGGGGCAAGTAGAAGGATTTTTCCTTATTTATTTATCTACAATTATGTACTGGGGATCTACTAGGTGCCACTTATTTTCCACATGTCTATGTACAGAAAAAGATGAAATGCACAACCTCCAAGAGGACACTGATGTGACAGGAAGGGATTTTATCTGTGTGAAAGGAGTTCAGGAGAGGGAGAGACGAGAGAGGGAGGGAGGGAGGGCAGAGGAGAAAGGAAAGCTTCATGTGTTAGGAGGGAAAGTGGGAGGAGAAGGAGGGAGGGGAGGGACGGAGAGAGAGAAACAGAGAGAGAGAAAGGGAGGGAGAGAGAGAGAGAGAGAGACAGACAGACAGACAGACAGAACGAGAGAGACAGGGAGAGGAGCTTTTGATGAACTGGATTGAGCTCAGTGGTAGAGAGTGTGTTCTTAATGCAGGAGGCCATGGATTGGATCGCCAGTCAGCAAAAAGAGCACAGCCTTTTAGAATAGCGACAACAGCTGATCCCAGGTTTGAACATGAAGGGACATTTCCCATGAGGAAGAGCATGCTGAGCACATACAGGAGCGGAGGACTTCTGTAGTTACCACAGAAGCTTCCGGAGTGAGAAGAAGCATGAAACCAGGAGGAAGAGGACACAGGGAGGGGACTGCCTGACAGAGCTTGTCCTGAGAAAAGGAAATGCCCGATGTCTTCCCACCTGTAACCTGAACTCAGGAGGTGCAAGCAGAGGGACTAGGGTTTGAGGCCAGCCTCTGAGCTGCGCAGCGGAGTTTAAGGACAACGTGAGTGACACCCACTGGACCCTGACTCAGAAAAACAAATAAAAAAGACACAGGATGAATTTACCAACCCTCCAGGCTACGCAGGAAACAGAATCCAAAATTTCCCACGTTTGGCGCTAATGTTCTTGCCAATATATCCTTTCAATCTCAAATTACATAATTTAAATAAGTCTGAAGCTAATTGCAGTTCATCATGATTGCAGTGCTATTTATATAACACCGGAGTACACTGAGTCAAGCTAGGACCAGTCAGGATCCAACAGATCCGAACACTGAGTGCCTCTCCTTTTAAAAAAGAAATTGCCTTGTGAAACACTACCCTGGATTGTTCTATTGTTAACCCAGAGGAGGGAACTTCCTGGGTTTTTTTTTTTTTTCCTTATTTTTTTTTAGTGCTTTCTAAACCAAAAAGGAAACACTGAATGGCGCTTAATTTTAAGTCTATTGGTTACAACATTATTTTCTTTCCCCACACCCGTTTCCCTTTCTTTCCCTGCCTTCATATAAGTGATGTGTTTACTTATTTGTGTTCAGCCACTCTCACTTGCCAGTGTGGGACTTCCCCTTTTCTTTTCTCTTATAATTTCGACCTAGACCAGAAAGTGTGAAGCCAAGAAGCTGGAACAGAAGGTCAGGGTGCTGTGGTCAGTCAGCCTTACTGTCTAGAGACAGAAGCTAGGGGTTCACAGAGGGATGCACGACCAAGCTGTCCTTGGTGTGGCCCAATCTTCCCTTTACCCTGCTGTGAGAATTTCTTTTCTAAAAATATATTTTATTAATTTATTCATATTACATCTCAATTGTTATCTCATCCCTTGTATCCTCCCATTCCTCCCTCCATCCCATTTTCCCCCTTACTCCCTTCCCCTATGACTCCGTGCTGTCCCACTTTCAGCTGACTACTCCGTGCATGGAATGGCTCTACATTCTTTTCCTTCATGCTTATTAATAAACTTCTTTCTTTTAGATACAGAGTAGACAGGAACTTCTTTTATGAGGCCTTTATGACTTAAGATCTTATTACACTTGTTACGCAGTCCCAAGTTAGTTTGTAAGCTCATGTAAGTTCTACCAGGTGGTAGAACCCATGTTTCCTGTCTCCACTGTGCTTTCCAGTGTATCATCAAGCTAACAAAAAAGCACCAAAAAAATTCTTTACAGAGGAAAACAAAAATGCTGGAACAGTGAGAAGAATACATTGGCGATGAGACTTATTTAGGTAAATACATACTTTGTACCCATTGAATTTGGGCTTTGTGGGGAGTGTCAAATAGAAAATTGTCTTCAAGGAGCCGATGGCACGTCAGTAATAACAGCAACAATTGCTAAAATGTTGCATTTATTTTATGTATATTCTTTATCATATTTTTCTATATACTATTCATCCTTAGAACTCTTCAAGGCATTAGCTCTATTAGCGCTTGAGAGTTTAAGGAACTTGCCAATGGCCACACAGCTGGTGTGGTGATGCTTGGCTTAGGATTCTGGGGGACACCCAGGAGTGGCAGAAGACAAAGGTGGCAGCTTGCCGAGCTTCCTGCTGCTTTCTCCTTTCCACACATTTCATCACTCCTCAGGGGGGAACGTTCTCCCCACGCCTATCTCTTAACTTCTGGAAATAATGCCTGTGTTTCAAGCATGAATTTGTCTCTTTGAAGGCCTCCATGCTTCCAACTGGGGCCCCTGATAGTGTGCGCCCCTGTATGTATGTGCAACATAAACATTAAAATGCCATGGTCAATTCTTCTTCCATTGGGGTGCTTCTAGAGAGAGGTAAAAAAAAAAAAAAAAAAAAAAAAAAACAGGCAATAAAAAGTGTCCAGAGAATTCTGTTCCATTTAACAGATGTTCATTGAGTGCTCAGCAAGGGCCTGGTAACAGAGAAGGTGTCCCAGTGTAGAACAGCTTCTCCCTGTTTTATAGGAGAGGCTGTGGTGACGCCCACAATGAGGTCATTGTCTGGGCCTTACGTTTTAGAGAATGACTTTTTGTCTGAAGCAGAAGTTCCTGGAGGGTTTTGTTTTCTTCTTGTTTCTGTCCTGTAACTGGTTCTTGTCCGCACAGCTTTGGGGGAGGGAAGTAGGCAATAATAGCACTGAGTGGACAAGTCACAGAGGAAACATAGCCAAAATGGGCCTCTGAAAAAGGTGTTGCAACTGTGTACTTCTGTGTTTCCCAAGTGGAGAGTCAGTCAGTCCGTGGCTGGGATAGCTTCTCACTGATTTATTATTAGCAGGTTGGCGAGTCTGTGCACGCCAGTGGCCAGGGGCAGCTGCGTACAGATGCTATGGATTCAGTGATAACTAAGGCTTAGATGAGGATATATAGTGATCCCAATGACGGAAGGACATAATGGTCCATCCTGGCTTCTGTACAATACCCTAACCTAGGCAGCCTATAAACACCAGACATTAGTTCAAGGCCCCGGCAGATTTGGTGTCTGGTGATGGCTTGTCTTCTCACTCTAACCTTATATGGTAAAAAGGATGAAGGATTTATCTAAGGTCTTTTTAATAGAGCCATTCATTTCATTTGCGAGGGCTCCACACTGTGACCTAATCATTTGCTGGCACTGTCCCTCTGGGGGCAGTAACATAGGACTTTAGCAGAGACACAACCACCCAGTCTGCAACAGTAAAGTGTCATGTGTGGGTCGTGATGAACTTAAGTATCAAATGTTAGACTAAACTCTGGCATGTCAGGACTGTCTCAGAGCATTTCATGGACGTGGTGATGTCTTTGCTGAACATGACAGGTGAGTGATCTTCTGTCAGGCTAAAGGAGAAATGGGCACACTTGAGAGATCAGTAGGCCTCCGATCTCAGAGGTCTGAGCAGACCATGGCTTCATCATTGCCTTAACTGGAGTAAAAGGCGTGCAGGTGAATGGGGCTGTCAGAAGCATTTCAGACTTTCCTCTTTAAGTATTGCTGTTACTATTCAATACTACAGCTGGCAGAAGGCAGAGCAGGCACTTCCTCCCTTCTGCAAATTCCACATGCCTTGCAAAGGTTGCCCCTTCCCTTTCCATCATTTTTTTTTTTTCGAGACAGGGTCTCTCTGTGTAGCCTTGTCTGTCCTGGACTCTCTTTGTAGACCAGGCCGGCCTCGAACTCATAGTGATCCACTTGCCTCTGCCTCCCGAGTGCTGGAATTAAAGGCGTGCGCCACCACGCCCGGCCTCCCTCTCCATCATTTATGAAGGCTGCTTTGAAACCTCCTTTGCTGAATCAAGGGACCACATGCTCTGCCGGACTTCTACCATCTGAGACTCCAGAGGACTCAAGGCTGCTGTGGCTCACAACTGAGGGACCACCCTAGCACTATCCAAGACTGGGCCTGAGCCTGGAAGAACAGAGGCTTGTTTGGTTTTTCCTCCCTACAAGATGCTGGTGCCCCTGGGTTATAGAAAAGAAGAGAAAACAGACGAAAAGGCTTAGCATGCCCACTGGTGCTTCAAAAGACCCGATCATCTCCTACCTGGCTCTGACCTCCACTGTGTCACACAATCTGAGCTGTGAGGACAGGAGCATGGACACTGCTCTATTGTTTCCCCACCGCCTTCCCTCCCCATGGCTTTGCTTTCCAACTGAAAACAAAAGCAAAGCAAAAAAGTCAAACAAGCCAAACATCCTCTGTGTTCCCCAGCCTCGGCTGGTCAAGGGGCAAGAGTTCTCTGTTTACTGGGGAGACTTTGTTTTTATAGGAAAGGCATTGTTATATGGGAGCCCGGTGCTCACTGCCTTGGTTAGGTGCAGGTTAGAGAGTAGATAAAGAGACTGGCAGCTAGAATGGCGGTGAATTGATGGCCTGAGGTGGGGTGGGGGGGGGGTTGGGGTTGGAGTGGGGCTGGGGATGAGCACCCAGGGGCTGGAGAGAGAGCCTGCCCTACAGCAGTAAGAAGCAGTCTTCCTACCTGACACTGTTGGAGGTGATTCAGGTCTGCCCAGGCTGTTAAAGGGTATGATCAGGGGAATCTGGAGAGCAAGTACTATAACAGGCCATGGTCCCAGTCCCTAAAGATACCATTGAGAAGAGAAATACTGGCTACTGGACTATGGAGCTGAGCCCTAGACTGGTTGCCTGGGACTCTGGACCTCACAGTCAGACCTGCGTTCATCCTGCTTCCTTGCTCACGTAGCCCTTTCATCTGCCTCTAATTCACGAGCCGGGGTCTCCAGCAGTGTTAGTGGCCTTGCAATCTTCTGATGCTGGGACCTCGGGGTAGGCCCTGCATCTCATACTGACTGCCTTCACAGGCAAGTGATGATTTGCCTCTCTGGATAGACTTGCCTTTGGACCACAATCAGATAGCCTTCCCTGACAGGTGGTTTCTCTACCACAGATCATCCATGGCTTTCCTATGCTTAAGTCTGGTCTTTTAGGCCTCTGACCATCTGCCTAGACTCTCCTGTGCTCTGAATCTTTCCTGTAGATTCCTTTCATCAGTAGATTGCCACAGCTGATTCCTCACAAAAATATACTGGAGAGACTGTTAAACACCCTACAGATCTCAGCGCCACACTGGGTGGGGGAACATAGCAAATCGGGAGCCAGACCCTGAATGCATTGAGCTTGAAACGCTGGTCCCATGATAACATAGAAGACAGGACCAGAACCCAGGTCCTGCTAGGCCCTCCCTCGTTAAACCTTTTCTTCTGCTCAGGCTCCAGATCAGATTCCATTACCTCCTCCAGGGATGTTGAGATTCCAGCAATCAAATGTCTTTTCTTGAGGTTTTGGGGTAGCATTTGCCGAGCACGCTGTGGTCCCGAGTTCAATCTCTAGTACTTCAAGAAAGACTCAACAAGCAGAACAGTTTCTTCTTCAGCCCCAAGGATGCCACATGGTCCCTTGGTACTATTCTCTGATTTGCCTGCAAGTTCCTTGAGTGCAGACAGTGCATTTTACCCACCTGTCTCTATGCTGTGGCTTCCATGAAGTCAGTGATACGTAACAGTCACGTCACTGTTGGTGATATTCTTCAGACAGTACAATAAAAGTATTCCCGTGTCACATTTACTGTTATGATGTTTTAAAGCTATGAGAAACAAGAAAGACATCTCAACATGATGTGAATATAGCTTCCAGCTTTTTAAGAATTTAGAAATGCAAACTTAAACAAGTATCATTTTTAGCTGTAAAATAATTTACCAGGATGATCTTTATCATCTTGCCTGTGAAGAAAAAAATATATATATATATGAATTGTGAATACTTCTGTAGTCCCAACACCTTACTGACTGAACTTCAATAAACATTAGGGTCAGGATTTTCTTATCCATTTGTCTGTTGTAGTTGTTTCTTTTAGCACCAGCGGCCCAGCTGGCTCAGACTGCTGTTAACAGTTACAGTGGCAAGTCAGTCTCAGGGATACCTCCATACCAGGAGTTAGCCATTGAAAACACCTTTGCTGATACACTCTCATTTTAAATATCCTTTTATCTGCATTGCTAAAATGAAATTATATATCCATTACCGGAATGAGAAAGGAGGCTTATTGGATCAGAAGCTCTTTCTTTCTAATCCTTAAATGACCACAGTTCCTCTTTGATAAGTCAGTAAGAGAATGAACATTCCTTTTTAACCCTGAAATGTTGAGATAGGAGATTAACCTACTGAGGGTTTATCAGTGTGTAAAGGGTGCCCATCTCACCCAGGGAATGCCAGCGGAGAGTTCAACTCAGTGCTGTACAGAGGCAGGAATCCACGAACTTCTTCTCTGTTTTATATTTTTTGTTGTTTATGAACTGTAGGGAAGGACACCAAAATGGAAATAAGCACACTAAAATCCATAGGTATTGGTTATGCAGTCACTATGCAAAATGCTTTATAAGCACCTGAGATTAAAGTTTTTAAAAAAATTCTTCCTCTTAAAGCATCACTTTTTAGGGTTGTAGGGGCCATGTACCTGTAGCATGCATGTGTGGATGTAGCACCTAGCATGCTGAGTACTGAAAAAAATGCTAAGTAGCATTTTTAGGGAAACCTGTTGCAGGGAACATATACACACAACTTTAGAGAGAACAAGTTAAGACAATCTAGACTTATTGATAATGTCCAGAGAAGCGGAGCCTTCATGTTCCCCTGCACTGTGTTTTAAGATACAAATGAAGGGGTGGGGTGTTGGCACACGTTAAATGTGAATGCTTATTTTCAATGAAGAAAGGGAAGCCAAAATTGCAACTAGTTAGGTATTCACCATAGAAACGGAATTATATTATATGCCACCCAAAACAACTTAAGATTTGACACATGATGCTTGATTTAAATACTCAAACAATTAAGCCCAGGATGAATTATGTAATCAAACATTGAAAAGTGATAGGTTTCTGAATACACTCTTAAAAATTTTATGGCTAGCTTCGTCACTTTGCATATTATGAACATGGAAGCAGATCAGACACATCACCTTTAAACTCTGAGTAGTTACAGAAGGGTGGGGGAAGAGAGAAACTGAGGTTGAAATAGAGGCTTGGCCAATGCTGAAGTGAAAACGCCCCTCCCCCAGGCCCATGCCGATCAAGAATCTCAGGATGTGATCTCAGTTGGAAAAATGTCTTCGGAAATGTAATCAGTGAAGATGACTCGATGCTGGATGAGGGTGGGGCCCAAGTCCAGTCTGATTAGTGCCCTTCTAAGAAAAGGCACTAATATAAACATATAGCCAAAAATATAAAAATTATTAAAACATTGTATAAATAACATATAATACATAAATAAATAATAGAAATTAAAATAATAAAATATATAAAAATGAAAATATAAACATATAGCCAAACACACAGGACAGAGGTTGTGTGATGATGGAGGCAAAACTGGGGTGCTGCTGTCGCTAGCCAAGCAACACCAAGCTTCGGCAGCTAACGGAAGTGTGATAAGGATAAAAACCCTCCGTAGAGACTTCAGAGAGAACATGGCTCATCTGATACCTTTGGTGGACTTGGAATTTCCAGAATAAAGTTTGCTTTTTCTAAGGCCACCAGTCTGCCGTTGCCATCATGGCAACCCAAGAGACCATTGTGGCAACCTGTCAGAGACGAACTTTTGTCTGCGGAAGCACCATTTCCTAACCTTACAGTGGGCACGATCAACCAACCACACAGAGTACACTGGACTGCGTGAGATACCATAGTACAAGTGCTCGAAGCACACAGAGACGGGTTATGTAAGCACCGAAGGGCCATCCAATCACATAAATGTCATCGTAGGAGGACGCGGCTTCCCGTGACGGAGAAGAAACAACGAAGGACAGGGAGTGACACGAGGCCGAGTGAGAGGCTGCGTAACAGAGGCTAACCCACGGAGGAGGCTAAGTCCAGTAAGGATTTACTGGAAAGATTCCCGAGTAAGCTGCCTGCGATGTGTCTCAGAGGCTGGTGCTGCAGAAGCGGAAAGACCCTTCTCTCTTCTGCTCCTCTGTTCTGACCTGAGAGTGGCCAACTTACTTCTAGCTTCCCATGTGTTCCTTCCAGTGGAAGAAGAAAGAGGGTGCCAGTGAGGCCAGCACTGAGAAAACAAAGCCTTCCCAGAATTTCTCAGCACATATGCCGTGAGCCATGATTCTCACTGGAAAGATCTGGATCACATGACCAGTGAATGGCTGAGGAAATGTAGCTTTGAGGTAGGTTTAGGAGTCTCCCGAACAAAGTAGATATTGTGTTTGCCAGGAAGAAAGGCCGGCATAAATACTTAGAAATATCTTCCTCGAGAAAATTCCCAAACTGGTGGCAAATTGGATTAGCGGTCCCCTTCGCTACTCTCAAGGGATTTACAGCTTCTATTGGAGGCAGGGTATAGATCCAGCTATGCGGATTTGAATTCTATTTCTAAACCTCCAGATGTTTACAATCCCGTTTAATAGGCAAGTTATTCATTCTTTTTCTCTTAGTTGCTTTATTGATAAAATTGGGATGATAATATCTGCTACTTTGAAAATCACCTGACTTAACAAGCTCAGGTGTCAACTATCATCACCTACCTATCCTCACTTCTCAGTAAGCAGGAGGGGGTTTATTTCAAGTCACCTTTCCCCTAGATCTGGATGCTCAAATCCCTTACATAAAATTGTGTAGTATTTACATATAGCCAACATACTTCTTCCATATACACTAAATTGCCTCCAGATGACTTGTAAGACCTAAAGCAAGTAAATAATTGTCATACCAAATGACTTAAGGTATAGTGCCAAGAACAAGAGGTTTGCGTGTCTGTAGTAAAAATGCAAATGTTTTTCCAAGAAATACTATTGTTTTCTGATATGTGTCTAGTTGAGTCCATGGACATGAAGCCCATAGACATGGGGGGCTGGGTGGTGTTTGGTGTTAGCTCTAGGCAGTGCTAAACGAATGAAGCCATTTTCTCCTTGATGGATGTTATATGAAGGCAAGAAGTGTGTGTGATATGTTTGTGTGGTGACTCAGAACCCTTTAGCAGATCCTAGTACAGGGAGTGAACCCATGAAACAGAATAGAGCTGGACAGTTCAGAATAATGGAGTTGCCATTTCCCAGGTGAGACTTTGTGTAGGCAACCAAAGCACTTGTAAATTAGGAGGTGCAGGCGCATTGTTATCCTGGCCTTTCAAGCTTTGGACCTCTGTCTAAACTCTCCTGAACTCTGAATCTTTCCTGGAGGCTGTTCTCATCTTTAAGGTACAGTGATGGGGGGCGAGTGAAGGTAGAATGGCAAGAATCACTGTTGGTCAGTATCAAGTCACAGGCAGTAGATGTTTAAACAGGAAAGGATTATGGGAGGGACCTTGATGACTCAGGACTGTTAAGCAGTGTCTGCCTTGATACCACTGCACTCATGTTCTGCATTGGTTTTATTGGAGACTGACCATGGGAACCCCTGTCATGGCTGGGCCAAGCAGATCACTCATTCCGTCTCTGTAAGAGCCAGTTCTCTCCCACAGTCATTGATTGGCATGTTCTCTTTTTCAAAGCTCACATGAGTAAGTCTGCTTTTCAGAGCTTGGTCTACTTGTAGACTTATCTCTGCAAAGGAGCCTGGGAAATGTAGTTTTAGCCTTCCAGCTTTTGCAACACTGGCAATTTTACCAAAAGGACAGTGATGAGGGCGTTTAGCCAAGCCAGTACAGAAGCCATTCTGAGCAACTATGTGAAGTTCTTTCAGTGAGCCAGCTTGGAGGACACAGTGAAATGGGGGGAAGGCACAGACGGAAGCTGGTGACATAACAACAGCCTCCAGAGAAGGCACCAAAGGATGGGCAATGGACGAGACAGGGAATGAAGACTAGTGGATGAGGAGGGTCAGAGGCGGGACCCGTAGCTGTGCACAGGTAGATTGTCTACAGAGAGGATCTGCTTCTGCAGTCCCCTTTTGCTTGGTAGGAGCTCAGCTTCAGACAAACACATGCGTCAGGTAGGGTCTTACGGCTCAGTTTAGCCTCATCTTGAGGAAGAAAGATTGTCAGAAGAGGGGCTGGTATGGCTGCTGCAGATGCAGTGTGCTACATGGGGTCTTTCCTGGTTGCCTCCCATCCCCCCAGAATGCTTCAGATGTGAGACAAAGGGAAGGCATGCCCGTCGCCAAGAGGGTCCTTTGTTCAAACTTCCCAGGCACAAGAGAAAGGATAAGTCATCTTCAGAAAAATCAAAACTTGGATGCCGTTTTTCTTTCTCATCTCTTCCCTGTCGTCTCTCGTTTCACGTTAAGTTGGTGTCTTATAGACTGAGTGAAATAGGAAGACAAATGAACGGTGAGTTGGAGTGAGTCTGGCAGACGTCTGAGATGGCAGGCCCAAGGTGTTCAAATTCAGAAGGCTCTTTATACAATAGATCAAGCAGCCAGGAGTTCTCCCCACCTCTGCCTTTTATACAGTCTTTTTCTGTAAGCAACTGTGGGGAATTTAACTGCTTTCACTGACGTTATTTGTCTTTTTTGCAGGCTGTGCTCATCTTAGCCCTGCACTCTGGTAGATTTTTTTTTGGGGGGGGGGGGTAAGGACAAAAATCTCAAATGCAATCCATGGCATGCAAAAGCCATTTTCTAGAAACAGATTCAGCCTAATGCCATTAAATGCAATCAGAAGTTACCAAGCCTCTTACAGGAACTCTCTTCCAAACGTAACCTAATCCAATTCGCCCTTCCTTTGGTATTTGGGTTCTCGATCGCCAGAGCAAAACAGACCTAGACATTTCTCAGATCAGACAGTTCGGCTGCTCACAGGGGCCCGCTTCATTCTTGAGCGTTCTCTCAACATCTATATGTCACGGTACTGTCAGCTGTAACCCCTGGGTAATAACTGGTGCTACAAAGTGAAGTGCTGTCACATCGTAATCTCAACTTTAATTGATTCCACGGATGTGCCTCATGTCTGGGGTGAGTGAATGAGATTAGCCTTGCCTTCCAATCCAGCTTCTGGTTCTGTTTGGGAGTCACCAGGTAGAGTGATAAGGTGGGCGTGCTTGATTTCTAGTGGAGCGATAGCTTAACAGCTTGTTTTCACTTTTTTTTTTTTGACCTAAAATGTTTCTGTTTGTTTGATTTTTGTTTTTTGTTTGTTTGTTTTTGTTTTTCGAGACAGGGTTTCTCTGTGTATAGCCTTGGATGTCCTGGACTTGCTTTGTAGACCAGGCTGGCCTGGAACTCACAATGATCTGCCTGCCTCTGCCTCCTGAGTGCTGGGATTAAAGGCGTGCGCCACCACGCCCGGCTTTTGTTTGTTTGATTTTAATAAGCGGAATTGCACATGACTCTTCAAAAGGAAGAGGAAAATCATTTTCCATCCTTTCAGCTTCGTGACAATTGCAGCATCTTGCTTTTCCTTTATGCTTTTGGGGGCCTGGAGCATAGTGTACCCGTTGGCAGCCCACCGACATTCTGACTTTATCACGCACAAAAATGGTGGAAGATGGAGAGGAACTATTTTCACTTCTATACTCTTCTAGAAGCTCAAGGGATTATTTTGAATTACTTTCTATTTTTATTAGTGTCTTGCTGGTATATAGTCATTTACATGTCACTGGCTTTAGAAGGACATTTGCATCTAAGTCTATAGTATGTTGTGCAACCTACCCCATATCATCTACCCCTGGCCACCCATTAGCCCCTTTTATTTCCCTGTACAGCTTTTCTTCTACTTTCTCACCATCTATACATACATGTTTTCATGTGTCTGTATAAAATCTAGGCTCTACTAATGAGAGAGAATATATGATATTTGTTTTTCTGAGATTGACATAGCCTGTTTGATATGATAATAATCTCCAATTGCGTCCACTTTCCTGCACACGACATAGCTTCATTCTCCTTTATGTTTCAACCCACACTGTCTGTTCAGTAGCATCAGGCTACTCTGACATGGATGATTTCTTGGTAGTCCTTGCGGGCCTGACCACTTGAGCTCTAGGGTGGGAGAGCTCTGCAAGGAGCTGTCCTAAGGCCTATGAGCAAGAAGACGTCTGAGTTTCTCCCCGGCCCCCACCCCCAACAAGGTTCTATGTCAGCCACAGATCTCAAAAAGGAAAGAGTTTTAGTTTCAACACCAAAAAGATACTTTCTTGGACTCTAAGCCTACCTCGCAAGCATGGATCTTCCTTGACGTGTTTGTGTGTGTGTGTGTGTGTGTGTGTGTGTGTGTGTGTGTGTGTGTGTTGAATTAAAAGTTGTCCCATCAGTTCTAAGACTCCAGGCTTCCTTCAGATCCCTTGCCAGTAAGGGCAGGAGCTGTCAGCTGATTCCTGCCTTTGAAAGCCTACTTTGCTTTCCCAGGCTGCTTGGCTGAAAAGCGGACCCCCCCCCCCCCCCCCGCCCAAGCTTTGTTAACACTGTGCTCATCTTCCCTGACTTGGCTACCAAGAGGAATTTGATTGAAAACAGGTGCCTGATGTCTCTAACACTGTCCATCCCACACCTGCTTTAGTTTGTTTTGGTCACACACTGGTGTGATGTGCTACGTGTCTACTTTGCCACTTCATGGCTTTTGGTGTGCTCTCTAGTACAGCACATGTAGGACTGAGCTACACACATGTCCGTGTCCAGCCCGGTGGTCTTCATTCTCAGAGGCAACCTTTCTGCCCTCTCTGCCCCGTGCCATCACTTCATCACTTGCTTGCCTCTCTCTTCCCATAGCTTTGCCCTTAAGAGTGTAGGACCTGGAGTCTTAGAACTGATGGGACAACTTTTAATTCAACACACACACACACACACACACACACACACACACACACACACACACACACGTAGCTTCAGAAAGGTTAAGTAAATTACTGTATCTATACCAACTGGCACAGAATCAGGCTTATCTCTTTTCCTCTGCGTTCTTGTAACCCGCCTCGTGAAGTCCTGGTCCCCTATCTCTGTCCATTAACTCTTCTGAACATTTAAATACTCAAATATATTTGCAACTCTTCTCTGATCTCTCTCATTCATCACATATTGATAATGGGTCTACTCTGTAGGATGACTGCCCATATAATTGGTTGTCCATACTATAACTCTTGATATTAAAAGGAATGCTAAGGTGACAGGAAGAAATGATGACTGCCAAGGCAAGCTAAGGAGTATGTGCACACTTGTAGCCTAAATTCTGAAGACCCATGAAGTCTTTGTCCCATGGAGTTTAAGGTTTCCTACGATTGGGATACCTGCATTTTTAAGCTCTGAGTTCAAGAATCAAACAGGATTTTGCTCCAACTTGCTCATCCCTCTTGGCCTGAATCTCTGCCTGGGAACCTGGCAGCCTTTTCTGCTTACCTCAGATTTTGGCTTCCCCTGCCTCCCACCCCCAGGGCCTGGGTAAATCCTATTTCTGCCATAAAGTCTTCTAAGTCAGTTTCATTACCTAAGCTTGTACAGTTGTTTCAAAGT